>NC_064254.1:42728284-43034599 GCF_003254725.2 Canis lupus dingo
GAACGTGAAACCAGAAGTTATTTTGTACTCATTTGGTACAACCATATATCTTAGAAATCACTTTGTATCATAGAGATCTTTGTCACTCTTTTTAAAAGCTGCATAGTATTTATGTATATGAACCCAAGTTTACTTAGCCAATTCTCAATGTTGAGGCATTTAGGTCATTTTCAATATTGTGCAACTGTAAATAAGGTAATAATGAATAACCTGTTGTACATGTATTTTTGCATTATTAGAGGCATGTCACGCAGGTACAGCTATAGTCTCAATGTTTATCTCCCCCACCGCCACCACCAAATTGACATGTAATCCTAATGCCCAATGTGATAATATTAGGAAGTAGGGCCTTTGGGAGGTGATTAGGTCACAAGGGCAGAGCCTTATGAATGGAATGGTGCTCTTATAAAAGAAACCCTACAGAGCTCTATAGCCCCTTCCACCATGTGAGGATACAAGTAGTGTGCCCTTATCAGACCATGTTGCACACTCATCTCAGACTTTGAGTTTCCAAAACTATGAGAAATAAATTTCTACTATTTATAAGCCACCTAATATGTGTTATTTTGTATAGCTCTCTGAACAGACTGATTGATACATTCCTAGAAGTGAGAGTGTTAGATTAAAGGATAAAACATATATCATTTTGTTAGATGTTGCCAAATTTCTCACCATAACAATGTATAAGACTTACTGTTTTTCCTAAACACTTGCTGTCAGAGTATAATACCAAGCTTTTAGATCTTTACCAGTCTGATATGTGAGAAACACCTTGGTGAAGTTTTAACTTGCATTTCTCTTATAAATGATCAAACATTTTTTGTGAATTATCTATTCATGTTTCTTGCCCATATTTTTATAGGATTTTGGCCTTTATATTTTCTTACTTTTTCTTTTATTTCATTTAATTGTGATAAAATTTACATACATTTAAATGTACAGGTCTTGAGTACTTCAATGAGTTTTCACAAATATATACATCTTTATTATCACAACACTAGTCAATATGTAGAATATTTCTATCACCTCAGAAGTTTTTCTCATGTTTCCTTCCAGCTAATCTCCACATTCCATAACCAATCAGTTTTGACTTAAGTCATACGGTATATATACTCTTGTATCTAATCACTTATGCTCAAAACAATGCTTTTGAGATCCATTCATATTGGTGCATATAGAAGTCATTCTTTCCCTTTATTTTTTAATGTACAATTTACTGACAGTCATTGCATCCATATTGTTATGCAACCATCACCTCTATGTGTTTCCACAAGAAATTTTATTACCCCAAAAGAAAGTTCCATACCATTAAACATTCACACCCTATCCTCTCCTTCCTCTAGCCCCTAGCAATCACCAATCTCTGTCTGTATAGATTCACTTATTCTGGACATTTCATATAAATGGAATCATACAATATATGACCTTTCATGTCTGTCTTACTTCTCTTAGCATAACGTTTTCCAGATTCATCTGCATTGTAGCATGTATCAGTACTTCCCTATTTTATGGTTGACTAATAATCCATCGTATGAATATATCACATTTGTTTATCCATTCAGTAGTTAATGGACATTGTTTCTACCTTTTGGCCATTGTGAAGAGTGCTGCTATGAACATTCATGTACAATTATTTAAGTATGTATATTCAGTTCTGTTGGGAAATATCTAGGAGTGGAATTGCTATGGTAATTCTATGTTTAGCTTTTTGAGGAATTACTAAACCAGTTTTCACAGAGGTTGCGCAATCCTATGTTCACACCAAGGAAATATAAGGGTTCTAATTTCTCTACCTTTTCACCAACAACACTCGTTCCTACTTACCACTGTTCATAGTCCATTGCATAAATATACAACAATTTGTTTATTCATTATCTTATTAATCAGCATTAAGATATTCGGGTATTATGAATAAAAATACCCTCGACCTCCTTGTATAAGTCTTTTTGTGAGCAAATGTTTTCATTTCTCTTTTGTAAATACCTAAGAGTGGAATTGCTGACTCATAGGATATGTGTATGTATATACAACTTCATAAAAAAATTGCCAAACAGCTTTCTGAAATAGCCCATTTAACAGTTCTATCAGGAATGTATGACAGTTCTCAATGCTTTATATCATTGCCAACATTTGGTGTTGTCAATTTTTTTAATTTTGGCCATTGTAATTGGTGTAGAATATTATCTATGGTATCTATTGTGGCTTTAAAATTCATTTACTCCAAAACAAACAATGTTGAGCCCCTATTCTTATGCATCTTGGTCATTTGTGAATCTTCTTTTGTAAAGTGTAAGTTCAAGTTTCATGCACATTTCATGAGTTGTTTGGCTTTTTGTTAAAGATTTATAAGAGTTCTTTTCTTGAATATACATTATGTAAATGTGTTTTCCAGGTCTGTGGATTGCCTTTTCATTTTCTTCATGGTGCCTTTTGACATTCAGAAGTTTTTTATTTTGATCTTCAAATTTTCATTTTTCTTTATAATTAGTACTTTCTCTGTCCTAAATTTAAGAAATTTATATCTACCCCAATTTTGTGAAGATATTCTGTTTTTAGAAGCTTTTTAAAATTTAAATTTTTGTATGTCTATGATTCATATCAAATTGATTTTTGATTATTTTATGAGGTAGTGTCAATAGACTTTTTCATAAAATTAGACATTTATTCTAGCACCACTTGTTAAAATGATCCAGTCAGTTACTGATTTCTCTAGTTTCTTCTTGCTTACTTTTGTTTAGAGGAACAACTGTATCATATGCTAGGAATGAGCAATAAACTAGTTGATTAGCCAACTTTTTGAGGGCAAATCTTCAGTTCTGCAGTAATGAAACTAGTCCAAAAAACAAAAAAAAACTGATCAAAGCTGACTCTGGATGTAGATGCCAGTGCTACAGCCAGCATCAACATCTAATTTACCTTGCTTGGTGACCCTCTGAAAGTCAGCTTCTAGGTCTCCAGTGGCTGTTTACTGGTGATAGAAAAGGAGGTGTTCAGAAGACTTGAGCTTTACCCAATAAGTATAATATCTTGTTCTAAGAAACATCCTTTCAGTCAAAAGTGAGAGTTTTCCTCTTGTCTTCCTGGAAAGTGGTTGAAATAAATATTTACATTTGGTCAAACCCAGAAAGAGAAAAAGTCAATCCCCAAGGTCTGGAAGAGAGAAATAAGAACTAGGAACTAAGCAACAGCAGGTCTGGTTAGAAAGGGATGTCCATGCTGTTGAATGGAATCCCCTCTCTGAATCATTTACTGACTGACTATACTTTCTTCATTAGTCTTTTGTTATTAGAGGAAGCAAGGGGAAGGATGTAGCATAGTACTAAGAGATAACAGAGAAATATCTTCAACTGGGATCTAATATTTCTCTACTGGTCAAAGATTTTCTTGGTCTGACATTTCCTTCCAACACCATATACTACTTGAACTGCCCACTCCTGAAAAGACATCCCATTTCCACCCCCACATTATTTCAGAGTTGGCAAGTTAAAATCAATATATTTTTGAAGGTAGAGGGCATACTATGGAGATTACTAAATCCAATCTGTTTTACATATTAAGACACTGATGCCAAGAGATTGAACAACTCACCCAAAGTTACATTTCATCAAAAGTACAAGATGAGTTTCTCTCCCTTTGAAAAAGCTAACCATGTAAACCATCTACCACCCAGTCTCTGATCTCTTCACATAAACCAAATGACACAAATAAATTATAATAGGCCACCTCGACAAAGAGCTGATACTGAGGTATTGAGCTATGCTAACTACATCTAAAATCATTTTTTGCATAGAGAAACAAAATTATGAGGAATTATTGCCATGATTGACCACTGCATTTCTATCAGGAATAGAAATAGAAGGAAGTGGGCTGGAGACCCCCAGCGAATGTAGCTTTTGCATCTCGCTCCTGCCTTTAGATTACAAAGCAGTGAATAAGCATAACCTGGCATTTCCTGAAAGCTAGATAGTATATTGCTAAACTGTTACCAAAAGGTTCATTCCCACAGATTAAATAGCTAAGAATAAGTACATGAGTAAAGAGAATATGATTATACATATTCTTAGAATTGGAGATTAAAACAATTACTGATAAGATCTTGCTCTTAATCCAAGTAGGAACACTCTATTTTTATTTTAGCAGCTTTCATTTTATTCCTCAATTTAATATTTCAAGGCCACTCCAGAGGAATTTTTATGGCATCTGTCTCTTTTTTTTTTTTTTTACCCCTTTTATTCCCACTCCACCCTTTTAAAACAGAAAGAGAAGGTTTGAGAGTGATGTATGATTACAATTAGATTATAATCAAGGATATTTGTGGAAAAATTTTCCCTATTCCTCTTTTGTTTTGTTTTTTTGTTGTTGTTGTTTTCAAGTGGCCAACCTTTAAACCTGATTCAAGTATAAATTTAATTAAAGTATAATTTGAGAAACTTTTTTTATTACAAAAGTTTTCATAGTTTTATTTTAATGGTAAAAAAAATAAGGGGACATACAAATAGGCTTCCAAAAAGCAACAAAGACCCATTAATAATTCCACCACTTAATGATAATCACTATTGCCATTCTGAAATATCAGCATAGCTTGTTTTATTGTGCTTCACTTTATTGCACTTCACAGACACTACATTTCTTATAAATTGAAGGACCAAAACTTCAGTGGAGGAAGTAACTCAAATGTGGTGAAAATAGCAAGAGAACTAGAATTAGAAGTGGAGCCTAAAGAAGTGAGTGAACTGCTGCCATTTCATGATCAAACTTGGCGGGCTGAGGAGCTGCTTCTTATGGATGAGCAAAGAGTAGTGTCTTGCGATGGAATCTACTCCTGGTGAAGATGCTGTGAAGACTGTCAAAATGATAACAAAAGATTTAGAATATTACATGAGCTAGTTGATAAAACAGTGGCAGGGTCTGAAAGGATTGACTCCAATTTTGGAAGAAGTTCTACTCTGGGCAAAATGGTATCGAACGGCATCACATGCTATAGAGAAATCATTCATAAAAGGAAGAGTCAATTGATATGGAAAACTCTTGTTGTCTTAATTTAAGAAATTGCCACAACCACCTCTACCTTCAGCAATGACCTCCCTGATCAATCAACAGCCATCAACATCACAGCAAAACTTTCCACCAGTAAAAATAATGCAACTCACTGAAAGCTCAGATGATGGTCAGCATTGTTTAGCAATAAGGTTTTTTTTTTTAATTTTATTTATTTATTTGACAGAGAGAAAGAGAGAGCATGCACAAGTAGGCAGAGCATCAGACAGAAGGAAAGGAAGAAGAAAGCCTTCTTCTGAGCAAAGTGTCCAATGCTGGGCTCAATCCCAGGACCCTGGGATCATGACCTGAGCCAAAGGTAGATGCTTAACCAACTGAGCCACCCAGCCACCCCCTAATAAGGTATTTTTAAACTAAAGTATGTACATTGTTTTTTAGACATAATGTTATTGTACAGTTAGTAGACTACAGTATATGGTAAACATAATTTCTATGAGCACTAGGAAACCAAAAAGAGGTATTTGATGTACATTATTGTGGTACTCACATTTTTGCAGGAGTCTGCAATCAAACCCACAGTATCTCCAAGGTATGCCTGTATATCCTTCTAGATGGCAGGGTTTGTGTGTTTGTGTGTTTGTGTGTGTGTTTTCAGATGTCCTTGACAATGTTGATGCCTACAAGCTCCTAACTTCTCAGTCCTGTCCAGCCTTTCCTTGACCCTTCTGGAGCCAACACTGGTAATATAACAATGGGCACAGTTCCCACCAGCTGTTAGGGTCTGAAACTCATCTCTCTATCGTAGTTCTGTGATAGCCCAGATGAGTCTTGGGCTCCTGCAAGTATATGGAGATACAGCCTTCCCACCCCCACTGAGTTTATACAATCCATAAGACTGAGCAGCTAGGCTGCCTCAGTTTCCTGATTGGGGTTTTTCTTCTCCATCCACTTGGAACACTATTCCACCAAAACTCCTCAGCTAGGGCCCAACACTCAGCTAGCTCTTGCCAGTGGTCCCCTTCCTCCTAGGACTCTAAACTGGATCCTCATCCCTTGGCTGCCTTGCACATCTTCTCAAAAGCATTTCCTGGAAATTTCAAATGCAACACCCACCAACCCAGATCCAACATCATCAGGCATCATTAACACTGCATTTAGGTCACTTTCATCAGCAATCAAACCTAGAATGGTTTCCCCTACCTTTGGTGTACTTTGGTCCCAGGGGGCCCTCTTCCCACCATCCCACTGCAGTCACCTCAGCATCTGGCTTACTGCATATTTATATGTTCAAATGTTTTGAGCCATTTGTTTACTCCTTTTACTTAAAACTAGTTACCCTTTACTGAGCACTGAGTTATTTAAACTGCAGTAGAGGGTAACAATACTTTAACTAATTACTTAGCAATGGTGTTTCAAAGCAATGAAAATTTATTTTTATGCCCACGTTGTCCTATGGATGGCTCAGTACCCTTTGGCGTGAATTAACTCTCACATTATAGCCTTTTCATCCTTGTCAGCAGGAACAGCAGTAAGGAAAAAGAAAAGAATGAAGAAATAACCAAAGGAGATTTATTCACATCATGTGTTCTCCTTTCCGAGTGGGGAGGGTAAGGTGAGCGGTATCCTTTCATCCACTGATGTCAAGATGTCTTCCTTTATATATATAACATATATATATATACATATATATGTATATATATATATATATATATATATATGTTTTCATTTGATCTAAACAAGCGTGCTGAGTTACATCTTGTTGCTCTCATATATCAGACAAAAACCCCTCTGTGGTAACAGGGTGGAGAAGCCCTCAGTGCTGTTTTGCCCCAAGTGACATATATAAGGGATTATTTTAAAAGCAAAAGGGCATACCTACCTAACAAACTTGGGCAAGCTCAAGTGGCAGGCTTGTCTTTCAAAGAAGCAAAATCATCAAGAATATGTTTTATGACATGCTGAACCATTATTCCCTAATGTCACTTTTTTTCCCTCAAAGAGAAACGAGTATTTTTGAAGTCATTTAGCTAGTGAGCACATTATAGTGAAGGGCACTGAAGGAATTGCACACCTTGTCTCAATCCCAGCTGCCAGCTCCCACTTGGAAGGAAGCCATCTATCAAGCTAAAAACAAAATATGTTTTGTAGGCTACGATGGAGACTTGGGTCCAAAGTAGAAGAAATGGAACCATAATCATCTTGGGTTTTTCTTTTGTACATAATAATTAAGGTAGAAGAATAAAATTCGAAGACAATGGTTAGATAAGAAATAAATTTTAGGGACGCCTGGGTAGCTCAGCGGTTGAGAATCTGTCTTCGGTTTAGGGTGTAATCCAGGAGTCCCGAGATTAAGTCCTACATCAGGATCCTTGCATGGGGCCTGCTTCTGCCTATGTCTCTGCCTCTCTCTCTGTGTCTCTCATGAATAAATAAATAAAATCTTTAAAAAATAATAAATTTTAGTCACTGATCAAAGCTAAGCATTTGTTAAAAGTATATATGCCCATTTTCTGAATTATCAAATTTTTATTTACATACATGTAAAACATGTGTGTTGCTAACCAATCAGTTGAACTGAACATCATTATCTATTCCTGTCTTTCTAGCACTTTGCAGCAGTACCAAATTCCAACTACAGGAGATGGGACAGAGGAGCAAACAAAGCAGGGGCTATAAACCCAGCCCCTCCAGGACCAGGCAGGGAGGTGGGTAGGTGAGGTGAGTCCAGTGGGGATGCTGGTAACTAGGAGGGCACAGTCTTCTTCCACTATCTGACAGGCCAGCTGCTGCTCAGCCTCAGCCTCAGCCTAGCAAGGCCATGTCGGAATGCCAGCCCAGTGTTGACAGATACTCTGAGGCTTTGCAAGAGAAGTCGGAAATCTGGATATTTATGAGAATTCTTTAGATTTTTAAATGTTGGCAATTGACTTAAAGAATTTTCAAACCCCCGGTAAACCCAACAATAAACATGTGCAGGCCAGATGCTACTTTCAAGACTTCTAGTTTGTGAGCTGTATTCTAGAACATGGGAAGGAGGGGAGAGGAAGGGGCATATGTCAGGCTGGATGAGGTCCTGCAGAGGTGAGATGAGCTTAGATATAAATATATATATGTATATATTTATGCATATAAATATATATTTATATATTTTATATATTTATATTCATAAATATATTTTATATATTTATATACATAAATGTCTAAGTCCTTTGTATCGATGAATATATACATACCTATATATATTCAATGAGATGGTCTTTCTTTTTTTTTTTTTTTTCTTTTAAAGATTTTTTAGTAATTTATTTGAGAGGGAGAGAGCACAAGCAGGCAGGGAAGAAAAGAGAGGGAGAAGGAGAAGCAGACTCCCGCTGAGCAGGGAGCCCAATGTGAGGCTCCATGTGAGGCTCGATCCCAGGACCCTGAGATCATGATGAAATGGTCTTTCATTAATTATTTATCTATATATACATCACTCACATTGCTTGCATATACAAGGGAGCCATTAAATATTGTTCAAAATATACTTATTGAACACTAATACATTCCAGGAATTATTGCAGGATCCTGAGACAAATTAGTGAACACAGCTGGCAAAGATTCTGATCCTCAAGGAGGGGAGATTTCCAGGGTTGGGCAGTCAGATAATCAATGAACATAATAAGTAAATTGTATTTTGTAGTAGGAGGTAGGAAGTGCTACCAAAATAAAAAGCAAGGTAGGTGATGGGGACTGGGACTAATGAGAGTGATACAATTTGCAATATTAAATTGGTTAAGTATTTTTATTTTTTATTTTTTTAAATTATTTTATTAATTATTCATTAGAGACACACAGAGAGAGGCAGAGACATAGGCAGAGGGAGAAGTATGCTCCCTGCAGGGAACCTGATGCAGGACTACATCCCAGGACCCCAGGATCACAACCTGAGCCAAAGGCAGGTGCTCAACTACTGAGTCACCCAGGTGCCCCAAGTATTTTTATTTTTAAAAAGATAATAGATTTTTCTATTAAAATTTTTTAAATTCCACTATCATTAGCATATAGTGTTATATTCATTTCAGATATACAATATAGTGATTCAACAATTCTATATATTACCCAGTGTTCATCATGATAAATGTACTTTTTAATCATCATCACCTGTTTGAGCTGTCCTCTGTCCACCTCTCCTGTGGTAACCATCAGTTTTTCTCTATAGTTGAGAGTCTATTTCTTGGTTTCTTTCTCTCCCATTTTTTCCCCATTGCTCAATTGTTCTGTTTCTTAAATTTACATGTAAGTGTAATCTTCTGTTATTTGTCTTTCTCCGAATGACTTATTTCACTTATTTCACTTAGCATAATATACTCTAGCTCCATTCATGTTGCTGCAAATGGTAAGATTTCATTATTTTTAATGACTTAATAGTCCATCGTGTGTATATATATCACATTGTCTTTATCCATTCATCAATCAATGGACATTTGGGCTGCTTCTATATCTTGGCTGTTGTAAATAATGCTGCAGTAAACACAAGGGTGCACATATCCCCTTGAATTAACGTTTCATATTTTGGAGGTAAATAGGCAGTAATCCCATACTAGATCATAGAGTAGTTCTGTTTTTAGCTTTTTAAAAATATTTTATTTATTTATTCATGAGAGACACAGAGAGAGGGACAAAAACTTAGGCAGAGAAGCCGGTTCCCCGCGGAAAGCCTGATACAAACTCAATCCCTGGACCCCAGGATTATGATTTACCAAAGGCAGACGCTTACCCCCTGAACCACCCAGGCATCTCTGTTTCTAACTTTTTGAGAAACCCTCCATATTGCTTTTCACTGTGGCTGCACCAGTTTGTATTTCCACCAACAGTGTAGGAGGGTTCCTTTTTCTCCATAGCCTATATGTTTCTTGTATTTGTGATTTTAGCCATTCTGTTCATGTCTTCTGCCCATTTTTAAAATATATTATATTATTGTTTATTTTAGAGAAAGAGATAGAGAGAACACAAGCAGAGGAACAGAGTGAGGGCAGAGAGGGAGAGGAATAGAATCTTAAGCAGGCTGAGTGTGGAACCTGACATGAGGCTCAAACTCATGACCCTAAGATCATGACCTGAACCAAAATCAAGAGTTGCCTTTTAGTTTTGTTGATTGTTTCCTTCACTGTGCAGAAGCTTTTATTTTGCTGTAGTCCTAATAGTTTATTTTTGTTTTTATTTCCCTTGCTTCAGGAAACTTACCCAGAAAAATGTTGCTATAGCCAGTGTCAGAGAAATTACTTCCAGTAATTTTTAGAATTTTTATAGTTTCAGATCTCACATTTAGGTCTTTAAATAGATTATTTTTATGTTAATCTAGTGGTGAAGCAGGGTAGGAGACACCATTAAATCCACTGATAATTCCAAAGACTTATTTTAGCTATTATGCCTAATTTTTCCTCCATTTTTTTCACCAATGATTATGTAAAATTGTAAAGTAAATTTTTAATTTCACATTTTTTATTATTTTCATACTCATACACTGGTTAGTAATTTGTTTATTTGTTCAGCTATTATTTAATGAACACCTACTATATGCAAAGCTCCAAGTCAGGAATCACGGAGAGAAAGGAGGACATGACAGAGACAGAAAGAGAAAACTTTGATAAAACAATCTCAGGAACAAAAACTGTATAAAGATATTGGCCTTCTTCCTGCCCAGTGCCCCAAGAATGAGATGCTTTTAAGAACCAAATTGGTTTGGGGCCCCTAGGCGGCTCAGTGGTTGAGCATTTGCCTTCCACTCAGGTTATGATCCTGGAGTCCTGGGATTGAGTCCCACAATAGAGTCCCCACAGGGAGCCTGCTTCTCCCTCTGCCTATGTCTCTACCTCTCTCTTTGTGTCTCTCATGAATAAATAAATACAATCTTTTTCAAAAAAAAGAACCAAATTGGTTTTCATTATTGTCAAGAATAGTTCCATCTCTGAGGGAACCAGAGCCATGTCTATCCATCTGTAGCAATGTGGGTGGCCTCCTGTATATTTCACACCATTTCCACTGCTTCCCCTCTCTAATCACATGACCAAGGTAAAAATTAAGTCAGTGTGGGCTCCTAGTGTGATCTCAGGAACCAATGCTCCTACATCTTTGAGTCTCTCTTATAACAGTATACATTAATACTCATGCATTTTTAAATGTTCTCTAGGATGATAGAGTGTGCATAATGGTCAAGACATGGTGATGATGAGACTCCTGGTTTGGGAGGCTGCATTTATGTGCATACCACCAGTAACCTGTAAGATTTAGTTCTTCCAACTGCAAAATGAAGTAAACATGTATGTCTTTCACATTTCACAGGATTCTTGGGAGAATCCAATGAGTCACTGGAAGAGCCTTCTGTAAACTGTCATAATTATAAAGCAGAGCTTGTGCTTATCAAGTTCTTATCACATGTCAAGCATGGTTTTACTTTACATATATTAACTCAGTTAATGCTCACAACAGTCTATGAAATAGGTGGTATTATCTTCATTGTCCAGATGAGGAAATCCAAACACAGGGAGGCTCAGTGACTTGCATAAGGTCACACAGCTGTCAAATGGCACAGCCAGCATTTTGTCTAAGCTATCTGATTCCAGAAACAAAATCTTTAATCCTACTTTTAAACACTGCTATACAACTTACAGAAACATGATCCATTCCACAATATTCACCATCTTCAATATGCAAAGCATCATGCTAAGTAGGATGAGAAATATAGGATATAAAAAAAAAATCTTCCTGCCTTCAAGAAGATAACAAATTAGTAGGAAAAACAAAGAAATCTAGTTCATACTGAAGTCACACACAAATGTGTGTGTGCTTATAGATATCACGTACCCATTCCTGTGTTATGTCTTGACTCAAACTCCCTACCATCAGTAAAACTCATATGTGAGTTCTTAGGTAAAAGGAAGATATCTGCCCACACACAAAAGAATAGAACCGAGCTCAGTGATTATAAGGGTTCTTGGAAACAGAGTAGGTGTGGTGGATGTTAGATGACTGGGAACTAAATTCTCTACCACCAACTACTCCAGGTAGCTCTTCGAATTGGAAGCAGAAGTGGACAGCCATTTTCTCTATGTTGTATTTTAAAAGTGAATCAATATCACAACCTCCCAAGTGATGTCTAGCAATAGCATATGCTCAAGAAAGAGAGTTTCCCATGGAGAGAACTGAGGGGAGGCTGTCGGAGAATCTTTACAAATATGTGTTGCATCATAACTCAGCAATGCTTACCTTCACCTCCCAAACACTCTACTCCAACATGTTCTGGGGCCTTTGCTATTCTTTGTGAGGTAGAATCCAGGGCTGACTAGAGGTCCTCAAAGATTTATTTAGAATTCATCCCCCATAAAATAATTAAGAACTCACTTTTTAAGCACCAATACATTTTCATTACTTTGTTCTATCTTATTTCTGAATATCCCAATGAAAATTTTATTCTTCTTGGTCTCCTTCAGTGACCCACTGCTTAACTCTTCCCACAATCCAAATTTTATAAAAATGCAAATCTTAGTGTTCATTATTATCTACAGATCTCAGTAAGGAATTAAAAAAAGGATCTGCTTTAATTTCATGGACTTTTGAGGACCCAACACATTAGGAAGTGGTTAGAAAGGTAGTTGGTAATATAAGTTGTACAACCCAAGTTTGAATCTTTATTAAGGCACTTTTCTAGAAATATTTTTTAAAATTTATTTATTAATGAGAGACACAGAGAAGGGAGAGACACAGGCAGAGGGAGAAGCAGGTTTCATGCAGGGAGCTCTATGTGGGACTCAATCCTGGGTCTCCAGGATCAGGCCCTGGGCTGAAGGCTGCGCTAAACCGCTAAGCCACCCGGGCCGCCCTATAAGGCACTTTTAAAGTGGGGAAGCCCCCAGGATCTATCCTCATTTAAGACTCTTCCAGAAAGACCAAATATGAAAAAAGATAAAGAAAACAGAGCCGGGGATCCCTGGGTGGCTCAGCGGTTTAGCGCCTGCCTTTGCCAGGGCGCGATCCTAGAATCCCGGGATCGAGTCCCACGTCGGGCTCCCGGCATGGAGCCTGCTTCTCCCTCCTCCTGTGTCTGCCTCTCTCTCTCTCTCTCTCTCTCTCTCTCTCTCTCTCTCTCTGTCTATCAGAAAGAAAGAAAGAAAGAAAGAAAGAAAGAAAGAAAGAAAGAAAAGAAAAGAAAAGAAAAGAAAAGAAAAGAAAAGAAAAGAAAAAAGAAAAGAAAGAAAAGAAAAGAAAAAAGAAAACAGAGCCTTCAGTGTCCACTCTGATTCTTAGTTTCTTCCTGTGTGGGGGTCATTTAACTTTTGCCTCTTGACTGAAGGCTTAGAAAAAAATAAAGAGCTTCTTTTACAGAAACAAATTCAGATTAACCCCTCAAGATAAACATAAACTGAACCTCTCAAATCTTTGGGAGCATTAATTATAGATAAAAAATGAGACAACACATAGATAAAAAACGAGACAACACAATCAAATAATCCAGAAAAAGAGGGGACTGTCCCAAGAGACAGATGCCAAGTTCTAGAGAGGATATATTTATCTCTGGAGGGATTTGGTTCTCCCCAGTCTATTCCCATGAAAATGAGAGAAAACAAGTAGATGAGGATTTCTGTACTGATCAAACCAGGGTAGTTAAAACATTTAAATAAAAAAAAAATCTTAATGAGGGCTTCCTCCATTCTTCATATATAGTACCCTTAGACATTTTAAGCCCAAATTTATCCTCGAAAAAAATCCCTAAGCTCCAAAGCATGTTTCAGTTTCTAAGGGCTCTCACAAAAATCACAACGAACATTTTTGTCCCATCTAAACCCAAATCCTCACTCAAAGAAATCCTTATTCCCAAGTATTTTTTTATTTGTGGCAAATATTTCCAAATCAATTGTAGATATTGCAGTACATACTTGCTTTGATTGACTAACACCAGATGCAAAAAACAGAATTGATCAAATCTGTTAAGTCTATTCTTATGTCAAAACACTAGCTTTATTGGGCCAGGGGAGAATGATGAGGAGAGTTGCTTCAGTCTGGTGTTCAAGAACATTTGACATGCAAAGAAGGAACCCCTATACACCAAAATGCAATTGCTCGGACTTCAATATTTATCAGAAATGCCCACAGATGAAAAGAGAGGAATAAGTTATATTGTTTTTTTCCTATATATATTACATCTGCAAAATTTTAGTCACAAACCACAGACTACCTTTCCTCTTTGTTTCTTAATTCCTACCTTGAAATTGTTTACACTATCTCATTTGCAAGTTGTGTGCTCTACAATCATTTAAAGGGCTACATTTTTAATTTTTTTGGTGGCGTGTAGGAAAAGATGAATCCTATTATTGCAGGTAATCTGATATTTCTGAAATTAGATATACAAGAAAGGGAAAAACAAGCCTGTTATTTCACCTTAAAAAACTGACATGATTTAAAGCAACTGATTATTATGAAGCTAAAAGATTCATCTCTACATGTTCATTACTTAGTCATTTGCTTAATTGCATTTGATTAATCAAGCTGAATTATGTTTTTTCCTTTGTATAGCTTTATTGGTGGTACTAATTTCCAATTATCAAACAACACCATGGGTAGGAAAATGTCTTCATTATTACAAAATAACCAGAGAGTTATTAATCAGAAACAAAAACTATAAAAATTCATAAATTTGAATATATTAAAATATGGGAGAGGTTGGTAAAAAGCATACACTTTCAGTTTTAAGATTATTAAGGTCTGAATATCTAATGTATGACATGGTGGCTATAGACTTGATAGAATATAGTTCATAGACTGTATTGTATAATTGAAATTTGCTTAACGAGTAGAACTTCAATTTTTTTACCAAAAAAAGGGGGCACGTGGAATATGCAAAGTGATAGATGTGTTAAGTAACTTGTGGGGGAATCCTTTCACCCAATGTACTCCAAAAAAAAATTGTGTTCATCAAAAGGAATGATAGCAGAGTTAACAGGAAAGCTGCAAGTAGAAGACACTAGCAATTCTTGAAGAATTTCTATAAATCATTATCCATAAAAAAACCCAACCTAATAGAAAAATGAGTAAAAACTTGAACAGATTTTGCAAAAACAGGATATCCAAATGGTCAATTAATAAGTGTAAAAGTGCTCAATCTCATTAATCATCAGGGAAATACAAACAAAACTACCATGAGATATAACTAGACATAAGCAAGAATGACTAAAATAATCTAGAAGGGAAATAGCAAATTTTGGTGAAAGGATTGAGTGCAGAAATTAACATATATTCTTGATGGGAAAATTAATTGGTTGGAAAACTGGCAGTATCTGTGAAACTTGAGCATAAACTACCTTACAGTCACTGGAAATGTGTACAAATGTTCACCAAAGACAGTACTAGAGAATATTCCTAAGAACCCTATTGATAATAGCCCCAGACTAGAAACTACTTAAATGCTCATTAAAAGTACAATGAAAAAAAATAAAATAAAATAAAATAAAATAAAAGTACAATGAATAAACAAATTGTGGTATAGTCACACAAAAAAATATGACATAGCCCTGAGAACAATCACACTATGACTCTGCATAACAGTGTGGATGACTCATGATCATGTCAAAAGAAGCCAGACACAAAGGAGTATACACAACATTTTCTAGTTGTATAAAATATAAAAATTGGCAAAATAATATAAACTGTTAGAAGTGGTTACTCTTGGGAATGAGGGCTCAGGCACAATAGAAGGCTTTTGAGTGCTGGTAAAATTCTGATTTGTTTGGGTACCACTTATAAGAGGTGATCATTTTGTAGGTAAAACTAGCCAGTTATATACTTATAACTAGAGTACTCTTCTGATTTGTAGTACTCTTCAAAGAGGTAAAAAACAAAGCAAATTGGGCATGACTAACTTGCATTTTCATGAAAACACTTTCAAACAATGCTGTACAGTTTAATAGATGAAGATTGCCTTCCTTTTTGAAATTGATCTTTGTAATCAAGGAAATATATTCATTGAGAAGTTTTCTTCTACCACAAAAAGGCAACAAATACCAAAAGTTAACAAACAGTACCTATTTTTCTTAAAAAGATTCAATAATTCCTTTCACTGAGCTAAAAAAATAATATAAACTAAGAAGTTTTTGTGCTGCTATTGATAATGTTTCAATGTACCTGATGCTTTATGGTTGGTTAGTAAAATACTTTCTATTTTCACACACAGTATCTTTCCCCTGAGCCACATGTCAAATAGAACCAATATTATTATTGTTTCTGTTTTTATGGATAAGGAAAATGAAGTTCAGAGAAATACCATGTGTTGGTGATCACAAAAACTAATAATTTATCACCTGGATTCAAATTTGATGGAGAATTGATGCAATATACTACAGTTCCGCAAATAGTCTTATTTTAATTTTTCCTGTACTCCTCATAATCTGCCTGAAGTGAAAAATCCCCCTGATAATCCTAGATTCATCATTCCTCCGCTAAAGCTGAACTGTTCCTTAGTGCAGAATTGCATAAAAGATTAATTGGAATTTTTTTCTTTTTAAATGTTTTTATAGCTGGTGTCAATTTTTCTTTGTTTTCAATCTGCAAAAAGCTACCTGAAACTCCTCAGTGTGTTTAAAATCAGTCCACTCATGGTTGCTTATCTTTGCTCCCAGGTAATTAAAACACTGTAATACCTGGATCACCTTTGACTTGGTGCTCTCTGATTTTTGCCTTCAAAGTCAGAGAGGTAATAAAGGACTAGATTACAGAAGTAAGTCCTCAATGATGTTTTGTGAATTTTTTATGTATTTTAAAACTGAAAAATGCAAGAACCTGAACTTTAAGTCTGCTTAGCACCTACTCTGGATATTAACTTTACAACCAAATATCTTGCATAAACTTAGTGTAAGAAAAATAAGAATTCAAAAGCACAGTACTTCCTATATGGGGTAACAGATGGAAAACAGAATGTGTGAAGAAAAACTAAATGAATAAGGGATGTGTGTCATAAAGCAGAGTAACCTCAATGACAACCAATTAATTTTCCAAGACTGTACATCTTATTAGTCAAACAAGAGAGAAGAGAAGAAAAAAGGAGGTGAAGTAAATATATAAATTGGTGTGGCTTTACTCATGGACTCTAGATTGACTTATGAGCCACTGAAAGCATCTCTTTCCAAGGAGGCTCTCCAGATTTACACACTTGTCTTATTCTGGAGCTTAAAACTCAGCAGTCATTCAAGTTCCTGGCATAATAGGAATCCTCTCCTTTTTAAAAATAGCACTTTAGGGGACGGGGCAAGATTGGGAGGAGTAGAGTCCCCAAGTCACCCGGCCCCACCAACTTACCTAGATAACTTTCAAATCATCCTGAACACCTACTAATTCAATCTGAGATTTAAAAGAAAAAACAGCTACAGAGAGAAGGGTTTTTGCATCTGAGAAGGTAGGAAGGTGGAAAAAATAAAATAAACAGAATAAAATAAAATAAAACAGAATCAAGTGGGGGAGGGGCCCCGCGAGGAGCCGGCTAAGGGGGCAGCTTAAGGAAGGCCCAGCCCGGGAGAAGCAGGAACTTAAAAAATCCGCCCCGGATTCTTCCCCGAGGGAAAGGCTCTTAGCAGGGAACTCAGGCAGCATCCCAGGAGGGGCGGTGAGGCCTCCAGTCTCCTGGAGTCACTAACAGAGGAGGTGCGCCTGGGGGAGAGCGCCCCACACCCCGCGGGCCGATCCTGGTAAACCGCTGGAGCACGCACCCCGCGGGCCTCTGGAGCAGCTCAGGCGGGGGCTCCAGGCAGAGGGGGCTGCGCAGCCCCAGGAGCGGGATTCCAGCAGCGCAGGCCCCAGATCCCAGGGCGCCGGGGGACACAGCCCAGGATCCTGCACTCCCCTCGGGGCAGGCGGAGGTGGGGAGGGCACAGGACAGCGAGGACACTCCTGCTATGGGGGCCCCCAAGCTGTGCAGGTCAGCGCCCCCACCCCCAGAGCATCCAGGCCAGTGTGGACTGGGAGACTGCGGTAGTTACTGGGGGAAATGACTCCAGGGCTAGAGAGCTGGCCACCACCAGTGTGGTTGTTCCTCCTTGTGTCACCCTCTGCCTGGGACAGAGCAGGGCCGCCAGGGAACAGAGGCCTCCTGGGGTCAACAGCTACCACTGAACTGTGCACACACCTGAGAATCAGCTTGGCAGCCCCTCCCCCAGAAGACCAGCTGGAAGAACAGGGGAAGAGCAAGTTCTTGGCCGAGCAGCATTGCAAAGCTCCAGGGTAAGTTGAGGAATTAACAGTATATAGAACCAGAGAATACCCCTCCTTTTTTGTTTTGTTTTGTTTTGTTTTGTTTTTCTTTTTTTTTTCCTTTTTCTTCCTTTTTCCAGTACAACTCGTTTTTAGCCTCTCTGCACTGAGCAAAATGACTAGAAAGAAGAACTCACCACAAAAGAAAGAATCAGAAACAGTACTCTCTGCCACAGAATTACAGAATTTGGATTACAATTCGATGTCAGAAAGCCAATTCAGGAGCACAATTATAAAGCTACTGGTGGCTCTGGAAAAAAGTATAAAGGATTGAAGAGACTTCATGACTGCAGAATTTAGATCTAATCAGGCCGAAATTAAAAATCAGTTAAATGAGATGCGATCCAAACTGGAGGTCCTAACTACAGGGGTTAATGAGGTAGAAGAACAAGTCAGTGACATAGAAGACAAGTTGATGGCAAGGAAAGAAACTGAGGAAAAAAGAGAAAAACAATTAAAATACCATGAGGAAAGGTTAAGGGAAATAAATGACAGCCTCAGAAGGAAAAAATCTATGTTTAATGGGGTTCCAGAGGGCATCAAGAGGGCCAGAGGGCCAGAAAGCATATTTGAGCAAATCATAGCTGAGAACTTCCCTAATTTGGGGAGGGAAACAAGCATTCAGATCCAGGAGATAGAAAGGTCCCCCCCTACAATCAATAAAAACCATTCAACACCTCAACATTTAATAGTGAAACTTGCAAATTCCAAAGATAAAGAGAAAATCCTTAAAGCAGCAAGAGACAAGAGATCCCTAACTATATGGGGATAAATATTAGGTTAACAGCAGACCTCTCTCTGTCACAGAGACCTAGCAGGCCAGAAAGGCCTGACAGGATATATTCAGGGTCCTAAATAAGAAGATCATGCAGCCAAGATGACTCTATCCAGCAAGGCTCTCATTCAGAATAGAAGGATAGATAAAGAGCTTCCAAGATAGGCAGAAACTGAAAGAATATGTGACCACCAAATGAACTCTGCAAGAAATATTAAGAGAGTCTCGGTAAAAGAAAGAGGATGCCCAAAGAAATAATCCACAAAAACAGGGACTGAATAGGTATTATGATGACACTAGATTCATATCTTTCAAAAGTAACTCTGAAAAAAAAAGTAACTCTGGACATGAATGGGCTTAATGATCCCATCAAAAGACGCAGGGTTTCAGACTGGATGAAAAAATCAAGACCCATCCATTTGCTGTCTACAAGAGACTCATTTTAGACCTAAGGACACCTACAGCCTGAAAATGAAAGGTTGGAGAACCATTTACCATTCAAACGGTCCTCAAAAGAAAGCAGGGTTAGCAATCCTCATATCAGATGAATTAGTTTATCCCAAAGACTGTAGTAAGAAATGCAGAGGGACACTATATCATACTTAAAGGGTGTGTCCAACAAGAGGACCTACAATCATGAATATTTATGCCCCTAATGTGGGAGCTGCCAAGTATATCAATCAATTAATAACCAAAGTAAAGACATATTTAGATAATAATACACTAATACTGGGAGACTTCAACATGTGCTTTCTGCAAAAGACAGATCTCAGCACAACATCTCCAAAGAAAAAAGAGCTTTAAATGATACACTGGACCAGATGGATTTCAAGATATTTACAGAACTTCACATCCAAACCCAACTGAATACACATTCTTCTCAAGTGCACATGGAACGTTCTCCAGAATAGACCACATACTAGGTCACAAATCAGGTCTCAACTGATACCAAAAGATTGGTATTGTCCCCTCCATATTTTCAGACCATAATGCTTTGACACTTGAACTCAATCACAAGAAGAAATTTGGAAGAAACTCAAACACATGGAGGTTAACAACATCCTACTAAAAGATGAATGGGTCAACCAGGAAATTAGAGAAGAGTTAAAAAGATTCATGGAAACTAATGAGAATGAATATACAACCATTCAAAATCTTTGGGATACAGCAAAAGCTGTATTCCTCAGAGGGAAATACATCACAATACAAGCATCCCTCGAAGAATTGGAAAAAACTCAAATACACAAGCTAACCTTCCATGTAAAGGAACTGGAGAAAGAACAGCAAATAAAACCTATACCAAGCAGAAGAAGAGAGTTAATAAAGATTCGAGCAGTACTCAATGAAATAGAGACCAGAAGAACTGTAGGACAGATGAACAAAACCAGAAGTCAGTTCTTTGAAAGAATTAATAAGATAGATAAACCATTAGTCAGCCTTATTAAAAAGAAAAAAGACTCTAATTAATAAAATCACAAATGAAAAAGGAGAGATCACAGCCAACACCAAGGAAATATAAACGATTTTAAAAACATATTATGAGCAGCTATACTGTCAATAAATTAGGCAATCTAGAATAAATGGACGCATTCCTGGAAAGCCACAAACTACCAAAACTGGAACAGGAAGAAATAGAAAACCTTAACAGGCCAATAACCAGGGAGGAAATTGAAGCAGTCATCAAAAACCTCCCAAGACACAAAAGTCCAGGGCCAGATGGCTTCCCAGGGGATTTCTATCAAACGTTTAAAGAAGAAACAATACCTATTCTACTAAAGCTGTTCCAAAAGATAGAAAGGGATGGAATACTTCCAAACTCATTTTATGAAGCCAGCATCACCATAAATCCAAAACCAAAGACCCCAGCAAAATGGAGAATTATAGACCAATATCCCTGATGAACACAGATGCAAAAATTCTCGACAAGATACTAGCCAATAGGATCCAACAGTATATTAAGAAGATTATTCACCACGACCAAGTGGAATTTATCCCTGGTATGCAAGGCTGGTTCAACACTCATAAAGCAATCAATGTGATAGATCATATCAACAAGAGAAAAAACAAGAACCATAGGATCCTCTCAATAGATGCAGAGAAAGCATTTGACAAAACACAGCATCCATTCCTGATCAAAACTCTTCAAAGTATAAGGATAGAGGGAACATTCCTCAGCATCTTAAAAGCCATCTATGAAAAGCCCATAGCAAATATCATTCTCAATGGGGAAGCACTGGGAGCCTTTCGCCTAAGATCAGGAACACGACAGGGATGTCCACTCTCACCACTGCTATTCAACATAGTATTAGAAGTCCTAGCCTCAGCAATCAGACAACAAAAAGAAATAAAAAGCACTCAAATTGGCCAAGAAGAAGTCAAATTCTCCCTCTTTGCAGTTGACATGATACTGTACATAGAAAACCCAAAAGACTCCACCCCAAGATTGCTAGAACTCATGCAGCAATTCAGCAATGTGGCAGGATACAAAATCAATGCCCAGGAATCAGTGGCATTCCTATACACTAACAATGAGACTGAAGAAAGAAATTAAGGAGTCAATCCCATCTACAATTGCACCCAAAAGCATAAGATACCTAGGAATAAACCTAATGAAAGAGTTAAGGGATCTATACCCTAAAAACTACAGAACACTTCTGAAAGAAATTGAGGAAGACACAAATAGATGGAAAAAATATTCCATGCTCATGGATTGGAAAAAATAATATTGTGAAAATGTCAATGCTACCCAGGGCAATTTACACATTTAATGCAATCCTTAACAAAATACCATGGACTTTCTTCACAGAGTTGGAACAAATAATCTTAAGATTTGTATGGAATCAGAAAAGGCCCCAAAAAGCCAGGGGAATATTGAAAAGAAAACCAGAGCCGGGGGCATCACAATGCCGGATTTCAAGTTGTACTACAAAGCTGTGATCATCAAGACAGTGTGGTACTGGCACAAAAACAGACACATAGATCACTGTAACAGAATAGAGAACCCAGAAATGGGCCTTCAACTCTATGGTCAACTAATGTTTGACAAAGCAGGAAAGACTATCCACTGGAAAAAAGACTCTCTTCAATAAATGGTGCTGGGAAAATTGGACAACCACGTGCAGAAGAATGAAACCAGACCATTCTCTTATACCATACACAAAGATAACTCAAAATGGATGAAAGATCTAAATATGAGACAAGATTCCATCAAAATCCTAGAGGAGAACACAGGTAACACCCTTTTTGAACTTGGCCACGGCAAATTCTTGCAAGATACATCCATGAAGGCAAGAGAAACAAAAGCAAAAATGAACTATTGGGACTTCATCAAGATCAAAAGCTTCTTCATAGCAAAAGAAACAGTCAACAAAACTAAAAGACAACCTACAGAATGGGAGAAGATATTTGCAAATGACCTATCAGATAAAGGGCTAGTATCCAAGATCTATAAAGAACTTATTAAACTCAACAGCAAAGACACAAACAATCCAATCATGAAATGTGCAAAAGACATGAACAGAAATCTCACAGAGGAAGACATAGACATGGCCAACACGCACATGAGAAAATGCTCTGCATCACTGGCCATCAGGGAAATACAAATCAAAACCACAATGAGATACCACCTCACACCAGTCAGAATGGTGAAAATTAACAAGACAGGAAACAACCAATGTTGGAGAGGATGTGGAGAAAGGGGAACCCTCTTGCACTGTTGGTGGGAATGTGAACTGGTGAAGCCACTCTGGAAAACTGTGTGGAGGTTCCTCAAAGAGTTAAAAATAGAACTACCTTATGACCCAGCAATTGCACTGCTGAGGATTTTCCCCAAAGATACAGATGCAGTGAAATGGCAGGACACTTACACCCCGATGTTTCTAGCAGCAATGTCCACAATAGCCAAACTGTGGAAGGAGCCTCGGTGTCCATCGAAAGATGAAGGGATAAAGAAGATGTGGTTTATATATTTATGTATACAATGTATACTCAGCCATTAGAAACGACAAGTACCCACCATTTGCTTCGACGTGGATGGAACTGGAGGGTATTATGCTGAATGAAGTAAGTCAATCAGAGAAGGACAAACATTACATGGTCTCATTCATTTGGGGAATATAAAAAATAGTGAGAAAGAATAAAGGGGAAAGGAGAAAAAATGAGTGGGAAATATCAGAAAGGGAGACAGAACATGAGAGACTCCTAACTCTGGGAAACAAACACAGAGTGGTGGAAAGGGAGGTGGGTGGGGGGATGGGGTGACTGGGTGACCGGCACTGAGGGGGGGCACTTGGCGGGATGAGCCCTGGGTGTTATGCTATATGTTGGCATATAGAACTCCAATAAAAAAATATATACAAAAAAAATAGATAAAAAAAAGAAAGAAAAGAATTTGCAACTCTCTTAAAGCCTTGTACAGAGTAAAGAAAAAAATAGCACTTTAGAAAAAAATGACATTATCATTATTATTAAGGATTACTTTTGAAAGATATTTTAATATGGTTTAATAATCATCATATTTTATTTGTATCCTTGGCCCCTTAGTAACTGACTCAGATCAGCTTTATCAGTTGAAAATTATTAACAAACAAACAGGATTACCATGAGATAAGTATACTTTATGTATAAGTGCCTAGTAGAATATGAGGCAGCCTGGGTAGCTCAGTGGTTTAGCGTCACCTTCAGCCCAGGGCCTGATCCCAGAGACCTGGGATCAAGTCCCACATCAGGCTCCCTGCATGGAGCCCGCTTCTCCTTCTACCTGTGTCTCTGCCTCTCTCTCTCTCTCTCTCTCTCTCTCTCTATCTCTCTCTCTCTCTCTCTCTTTCTCTTGCTCTGTGTCTCTCATGAATAAATAAAATCTTTTTTTAAAAAAGTGCCTAGTAGAATAAATAAATGATTCCTCTGGTAGAATTACTTGAAATTCCTACAAGGTTTTGTCTTCTCTTATCCATTCTTCAGTATATTGAATAATCTTATTCATAGATGAAAAGATCTTTTAATTACTTTAATTTTAAATAAAGAAATTTTATTATGTTAAAATATAACTACTGAAACTACTAATTTAGTAACTGTCAAGGCTGATCATTATCTGGGTGGGCAGGTTGCCTAAAGGGCATTGGCTCTACACCACATTTTCATGACAATCAAATTCATAGGAATGTGAAACTTCAAGTTTCTTTCATACACTGACCAAGAAAAGCACAGCATTTCATATGCCTCTTACCTCTGCAGGCAATCATGTGGCATGATAGAGATTGAAAATAAGGTTATGAGCCTCTTCTTGTCATGGCTCTAAAAAACCAATGTGCCACTTTTTAAAATAAGGAATATTATGATAGAACTATGGGATTGAGTCTCTCTACAACTTTTGAATTTCCCAGATACTCCTGCCAACTCTTTTTTTTTTCTCCCGCCAACTCTTACATCTATTGTTGTACATTACCTATCTACCCTCCCAATCCAGTTATTGTGTCTGTCCAAGTCTCTCCTGACTCACATGGAAATATGGCAAAAGCCAAATTTCACCAAAACAACATAACTACTTTCAAAGAACAGAATGCTATAGTGATTCTTCACATGTATCTGATGGTTCTAAAATAGTGGGTAAAACAAGTCATTTATTATTTTTGATTAAAAGTGAAGAATTCTTCCATGCTTGGGTGACATTTGGAATTTAGAGACTGATGAGTTTAATTCATAACCAAATCTTAGTTTTCTATTGCTGCAATAACAAATTACAACATAACAAATTACCACAAATGTAGTGGCCTAAAAGAATCCTTAGTTAGCTTGGGCCACCAAAATAAACCACCATGGACTGGGTAGCTTAAATAACAGAAATTTATTCCTCACAGTTCTGGGGTCTGGAAGTCTGAGATCAGGGTGTCAGCATGATTAGGTTCTGATGAGAACCTTCCTGGCTTATAGATGGCTGCCTTCTCATTGTATTCTCACAGGGCAGAGAGAAAGAGGACAAACTCTCTGGTATCTCTTTTTATAAGGGCACTAATCCCATCATAAGCCTTCATGACCTCATTCAAATCTAAGTACCTCTCAAAGGCTCCATCCCCAAGTACTATCACATTGTGTGTTAGAGCTTCAGCATATGAATTTTGGGGGGACATAATTCAATAGCACTGACTCATTCCTTTCATCTCTCCATTTTGATCCTATTGATAACATATGAAAAGCAAAGAACACCTTCCAATTTAAATTCTATAGAATCAATTTGTCAGTCAGCAATTTTCATTCATTTGAAATCCTTTGGTTAGCTTATTCTTTTCAAAAGAGAAAATCATTCACCCAGGGTATATATAAGATTAGCATAGTAGACAGAATAACAGCCCCCCAAAGACGTTCATGTCCTAATCCCTAGAATTTGTGAGTATGCTTTCTTATAATGCATAAGGCACTTTACAGATGTGATTAAAGGTATAGACTTCGAGATGGGGAAATTATCATGGGGTATTCATCAGGTCTCTATCAACTAACAAAATGTCAAAAAGTAATTTCTTTGAATATTAAACTACATAAAATTTGAACCAACTAAGAACCAACTAACAAGTTACCAATTACTAACACTTACCAATGGATTTCCCTCCCTCCATTGTGGATACACCAGGTTTCATATGCTTCATGTAAAAAACACTGAGGGTTGCTGTATGTTTCTAATTTTAAAATCTTAAAATATTGCTTATATACTTGCTTTGCTAAGATCAGAGAAACTCCTCAATAACACAGTGGCAAGATGAAGAGAAATCAACACAAATATAAAGCTGTTCATTTTGGTGGGCAGCCATACCATGGTATGATATCAAGAACCCAGAAGGGTCCTTTTGGTAGATAGTCTCCAAAGATGATTACCATAAGTTTCTTCCTTCCCTGTACAAATATTCTACCCTCCCCCCAAATGAAAGGTAGAAATTATTCTTCCTCCTCTTGAATCTACACTGCCCTTGAAACTACTTTGACTGAAAGATTACAGTAGAGATAATATTCTCATACTTCTGAGCCCAGACCTTAAGAAGACTGACAGCTCCTACTTTCTTCTTCTTATAATCTTCCTTCTTGGAACTCAGCCACCAACCAGTAAGGAAGCCCAAGAAGCTAAATAGAGAGGCCACATGGAAGAGAACAAGACCCTTGCCAACAGTTCCAACTGAACTCCCATCTGGCAGCCAGAAATTACTTCCAGCCATATGGCTGAAGCCATTTGGACCTTCAAGCCATCCCCATCCTAGTACTCCAGCCAACACTACATGAAGCAGAAGAGTTGCCCATTCAACTAGAATGGGGAAAAAATGGAAAATAAGAGCAGAGTGAAAAGGAAGATGAGCATTACAATTTTAAATAGAGTAATCAGGGAAAATTTTATGAGAATGTAACATGAGGAAGTGAGCCATGTTGATATCTGGAGGAAGAGTATCCTAAGCAATAGGGGTGGCCAGTGAAAAGGCCCTAATCTGTGAGTGCTTGGCATGTTTGAAAAGAATCAAGGAGTCCAGTCTGGTTTGCAACAGGGTGATCAAGAGGGAGAATGATAGAAAGGTCCAAGATAATAGGAGTCTATAGTAGGTGGGCTCTGTAATGGGTTGAATGGTAGCTCTCAAAAATATATGCCCACATCCTAATCCCTGGATCCTATAAGTGTGATCTTATTTGAAAAAAGTCTTTGCCTATGCAAATAAATTAGTGATCTCAATATGAGATGCATAGGTTATCTGAGTGGACTTAAATATAATAATAAGTGTTCTTATATGAGAAAGGAGAGAAATCCATGTGAAGATGGAGGCAGAGATTGGAGCCATGTAGCCAAGAAACATGTGGAGCTATGAGAAGCTGGAAAAGACAAAGAAGCTTCTTCTCTAGAGCTTTTGGAGGGAGCATGGTGCTACCTTGACTTCGCATACTTCTGGCCTCTGGAATTGTGAAAGATTAAAATTCTGTTGTTTTAAGCCACCAAGTTTGTGGTACAGCCCTAAAAAACTAATACAATCTTTTTAGGACACTGTAAAGATTTTATTTTGTAACTAGGGAATAGGGGAGCCATTACAAGATTATAGCAGAGAAGCAACATGATCTAAATTACACTTTTAAAAAGTGTTGGACTGCTAAATTGAAAATAAAGTGTTTGGGCCCAAGAGTAGAAGTCAGGAGACCAGTTGGGAGTTTAATACAAGCAAGAGGAAAAAGCATAGGCAAATATTGCAGCAGTGTTAGGGACAAAGAGTGGTTAGATTCTGGATCTATTTCTGCCGTAGAGAGAACAGAATGTCTTGATAGGTCGGACCTAGAATATGAAAGAAAGGGAAAAGCCAAGGATGACTGCAAGGTTTTGGATATAAGCAAATGGAAAAATGGAGTTGTCATTGACTGAGATGGGAAATGTTAAAGGTAGACCAGATGTGTGGGGGAAGATCAAATGAAATCAATTTGGAGCTTTTGGAATTTGGGGTTTTTATGAAATATCCAATTGGAGATGTCAGGCACCCAGTTGTCTATAAAAATCTGAGGTTCTGAAGAGAATATGGGCTGGAAATATTAATTAAGGTACATCAACATGCAGGTGCTTTTCAAAACCATGGAACTGGGTGAAGAAAACAAAAAAGTAAATATAAAGAAGGGAAGAGAACTAAGAATAGAACTCTGAGTGCTCTAGCATCAGGAGGAAAAGGAGCAGAAGGACAAGAAAGGAGACCAAGAAGAGGTAATTGAAAAGATAGGATGAAATCCAAAAATCGAAGTATGCTGGAAGTTAAAAAGTATATCATGCTCTTATAATTTACTTCCTTGAAGGAGTGATAAAACTATGTCAAACATGTGGTTCAGACAAGTAAGACTAGGACTGAGAATTAGTCAGTAGCTCTAGCAAGTTGGAGGTCCCTGGTAACTTTGATAAGTGCAGTCCTGGTGAAATATTAGGGGCATACGCCTGGCTAAAGCGGGCTTAAGAGAGAATAGAGACCATGTGCATGGAAAAGTCATTAGAGGACCTATAATACAAAGAGAAGCAAAGAAATGAGATGGCAGCTCTCAAGGGAAGGAGAGCCAAATAAAGAGTTTTTGAAATTTAAGGAGAAAGTATCATGGAGTAAGTATGAGTAAGTATGAGTAAGTATGCTGATGGTAGGCATTGAAAAGAGTAAAAAAGAAAAAAGAAGAAAGACAAAGAAAGGGAAGAGAATTGCTGGAGCCATGTCCAATGGGATGGGATCTAATATGCAAGAGTGAGGGAATTGGCACAGTAAGTTCTTCTACAGTGTAGCCCAATGAAAGAGGATGTGGTTGCTGGTGAGGTAGGGCGATAGTAATCTGGAGCTGTTCTCTTCTGTTTGCTTCAATATGATGGGTGAAGCAGGAAGT
The DNA here is from genome assembly GCF_003254725.2 of Canis lupus dingo. Lineage (NCBI taxonomy): Eukaryota > Metazoa > Chordata > Mammalia > Carnivora > Canidae > Canis > Canis lupus. The sequence continues at coordinate 42,756,693 of NC_064254.1, forward strand.
GAGGCACTGTCTGAGAGTCAAGATAGGAGAAAGGGTATTGGAGGTTGGAGCAGAGAGAAGATATGAAATAAGTGTCCAGGAGAGTGGGCGATTAAATAGCTAGGAAATTAGAATGATTGTCTAGTAGCATCAAAGGCCTATTTGATGTTTGTGGTGACAAGCTTAAGGTGCTACCAGTCAGCACTGTGGAATGTTCTCTCCAGTCAAATTCAGCTGTACTGAGGCAGCCACAGAGCAGCCAACTCCTGGGTTTAAGCAGGGCCCCAGGTTTGCCTAGAGATTTCTACAACCTGAGAGAGGCAAAAGGTAGCCAAAGGTATTCACCGGGAGTGGCACATTGATGGTTGGCTTTGGATTTAGGCTTGTAAGGAAGGAGAGAGAGGCCATCAGGGGAATGAAGGATAGTGAAGTGTAGTGAGACCAATGAGTAGAAGGCCAGGGTGTTGGGGAATCAAAGGACTATTGGAAATACCAGAGAGAGTAAACTGGGAATGAGAAGAAACCCAAAAGAATTTAATGTTTTAAATACTGAACACCAGAACAGACCAGAGGGCAAAGCCTTCCCCCTGGTCTTTGAATCACATTAGGAGAAAAGAGAACCTTTGAGATGGACCAAAAACAACTTCCTTATCCATTATTTCCTGTGCTAAAAATGCCTTTTACTTTAAAAGCTCTTTATTTGTTCAAGTTTACAGAAAACCAGGAGGGCTATATTTTTTTTCCAAGCCAATTTCCAGCTGTCCTATCTTCAGAGGTGATTCTCATTGGATTCACAATATGCTTTTCAATCTAAGTTGAATGTTATATGTGTAGATGCCTCTTCCCCACATCAATGACTGTGATCTCTAACCCTCCCTCCTATCCCATTTTATAATCTATAGTTTTTCATTCTTTTATTCTCCTTATCGCTCATCTCTCTTAAAATTAGAATATAATGCTTAAGCACAAATACAACAGAGCAGACTCACCAGGCCAAGAACAGTGGGAGGACTATCTTGCTATCCTTTATGTCATTTACTTTCCCAGTGTCATGTCATGTCAGTGTTGAGTTCAGTGTTTTTCAGGAAATAGACGCCCACTTTCTCACAGAGTAAGTGCAATGCGTAAAACTCCTCTCACGGAGCCATATTGCACCTGGAGATATCTCCAGGGGGAGGTATGCAAAAATAAACAGCAGCCCCAGGCAACTAGGTCCCATTATATTTTTATTAACACAGTAACTCTTTTACCCAAGCAATATCCCAAATTGGGTAATTACCTCCCACATTGCTTTCCCCCTGGCTCTGGAGCTAAACACCAGGCTCTTTCTTAATTAGTGTTCTGAGCTTTGAGTCAAGTTCCTTAAGTTCTGTTACCCAGCTGCTACACAACTACCCAGATGTTGCATGAGGCCCTTCCTAAATATAGCTCTTTAAGCACATTCAGAATCCTCCAGGAAAAAATAAATAGCATTCGTATAAGATTTTATTGACAAGAATCTGTGTCTCCCACTTAAAAGTGTTTTCAAAAAAATTAGAAATGTCAAATAAGCAACATTTTATACTAACTAAAATTTCGAACTACTGACCTGATCAGGTAAAAAGATCATCAGGTAATAAAATCTGATGCAAGTTCATTGCACTTCATGCAGTAATATGTTATTACTGAGTAAAAGTAGTTTAGCAGTAAAACGGTACGTATGAAATAAAGTATGTTGAGGGGGAAAAATCTACTTGTGTTTTGCATTTAAATGTTTTAGTATTTAAATGGAAACCAAAAAGGCAACAATATTCTGAAGCAAAAACAGAACTGGAATTTCCATCTCCTATCCACAGCATAAATGAGGTCATTCCACAGCAGTGCCTTCTTGTAACCACTTTGAAATGAGTGCACTCAGACAGCATCTGTGGCCTGGATCCAAGATACTGAAAATCTATCCTGTGCTGGCTTCTGAAGGACACATCACATGCATGCGCGCACAGGTACACACACCCACATGCATGTGCACGCACACACAGTGGAGTTACAGCTCTACTAAAACTCACGTAATCTATGGCTATGTCTGTAAAATTTATAAATAAACTACTAAAGCTGCCTCAAGCAGAAGGGGCAGAAAATGCTGCTCCTTTTATTTCACTTTGGAAATAAACTCCATTTATTTGGAAAGGTAACAACATATGATACCTTGACAACATCAAAAATAATATTTAAGAATATAGCAATCCCCTGTAGCATCATTTCATGTCTCCGAAAGGGTTAACACCTGAATCCAGTTCCTTAAATCTGAATTCAGAGGGCCACTCATGCTGCCCATGTGGCTTCTGTCCACACGTGGAGCTCACATTTGTGAAGCTTTGTCTGAGCAAGTCACCAACCTGCTGTCACTATTTTTCATTAACCTTTCACTTACAAGAGATGCGTTATCAAGATACCTTATCAAGTGCATTATGCAGCACATACCCTCCAGGAGGTGCCCTCCAAGGAGTGCCACCTTGCAGAGGAATTAGCAGGTGGAGAGATGGGTAAGGGTACAGAGGTGATGGCGCTGCTGTGCAAAGGAAAATATTTATGGGAACTCATAGCTGAAAGGAGAAATAAAGTAGAGCTAATTATTTCAGTACAGTAAATAAGGGGCATTGTTTGCAGTGACGCCTGGGCCTCTGTACCCTGTAGGTACATCTCACACCCTGAGATGAGTGTGTACACCCTGTAGGGCCAGCCTGCTCCTGTCTGGCATCCACCAGCCTTGCCTGCAGTGTGGTCATGGGTGCCTTTTAGAGAAGCTTGAGCCTCTGGGTTCCCAGGTAAAGACCAGCCTGCATCCCACTACTCTTAGCCCATCTACGGCTACCTACGTCCTACAGCTCATTTGCTCATGTCCAAAATTTGAAAGAGAAGTATTGCCACAAAGTTTACAACACATGGAGCTCATTTTTGTTTCCTGCAGAATAATATAGAAATCAGACATTCAGGATAAACTAAGGGTCTAGGTCTGAAGAAGGTTGAAGAAGCCGAAGGAGGAATGCCCTATTGCATGTCTAAAATTGAGGAGGATCAGGGGCAGGAAAGGAGAAAAGGAAAATAACTATTTAGAGAAGAAAAAGTGAATTCAATGAAAGGAACGCTAGGTAACCTTGGAAATAATTTCTTCAAATTCTTAAGTTTCCTCTTAGCATTTCCCGTCAGCTGTCTGGCTATCTACCAGGGAAAAGAAAAATCTAATACTGTTCCTGTGGGAATTTGAATTGTAAGTATGAAAAATAACAATGGCCCACAGGCCGGAGAAGGAAATGGCAAAATTCCTAAATGACTTGAGGTGGAAGAGCAGGAAGAGTGTAAACTTTTGTGTTTTTCCACTTTTCTGTGTGGTAATGCACAAGATGAACCTCCCTGCCATGAAGACTGGTGATGAATTGATATGGAGCAGCATCACACTCGGACAGAATTACACATCCATTAAGTATTTTGCAAATCCCTAGCACTGAGCATTCAGTAAAGTGTAAGTGTTAAGGATTTGGTTTCTTCAGCCACGCAGACTACTATACTTAAATCCAATTCTATCTTTGTGACACTGGCAAGTGGCTTAAACATGCTGAATCTCAGTTTTCTCACCTAGAAAACAGAAGCAATAATAACACTTTTCTCACAAAGTTGCAAGGATGAAGTTATTAATACATGTAAAGTATTTGGAACGCCTGGTACATAGTAAGTACACAACATATGCTAGCTATTATTATTGTGACTATCATTGCATCAGTAATAGTTATGTTGCTTCCAGATATTGTAGAACATATTTTGTATTTTTTTAAAGATTGATTTATTTATTCATGAAAGACACACAGAAAGAGAGAGACAGAGACAGAGACAGAGACACAGGCAAAAGGGAGAAGCAGGCTTCCCACAGGGAGCCTGATATGGGACTTGATCCCAGATCCTGGGATCACGGTCTGAACCGAAGGCAGACACTCAACCACTGAGCCATCCGAGCGTCCCTATTTTGTATTTTTAAATAATTTTCCAAATTTCTGGGGAAATTAATCATCCAGGTACTTATGACAGAACATTTCATGAAAATTATATTTTACTTTTCTTTTTATTCTTCAATAGTACATATAAATTTAATTATGTACTGGTAGTGTATGAAGTACATGTGCATGTACTATAAAAATATATAGTATGCTGCATGTTTTTAATATATTTAATTATACATATAATTTTAATTTTATATTGCCAGCCTGTATATCCTAGTGGAGTTGACCAAAAAAAAGTTGTAACCTGGTTACAAAATGGCAATAAACTAGTTGTTGTAGAGCTGAGGTTAAGTATAGCTCTAGTTTATTGCCATTCCCTTAAGACTTAGGGAACAGAGGCCAATAGGATCTATTACTTTGCCTGGCAAACATTAAGCAATGTCATGAGTGAATGGATGGATGGATGGATGGATGGATGAATTGCCCCAGTATGTTTTCAGTCTATCCTATTGATATAATTTCCCTCTGCTTTATTTTTTAAATTTCTCTTTCAAATATTGGTTCACATGTAGAAAGCTTTTGAATTGATCACAAGATAAATGTAAAAAGAAAACATATCTGCATGCCTTCCACTATACTTGTCATAATTTTCTCCTATGCCTCTTTTTCTTCAAAGTCACCTCAATTCTCTCATGCAATTTACCTTGAATAAATTGAAAGCAAAAGTATTTTTGCACCTACCATAACCATAACCAGTATACACCTTCCCCACCCTGAAATAGAGGATGAAATAAATGTGAAAAGTTATCATATGATAGTCACTCTGTCCATCTGTTTTCTTTGAATTTAGGCTCCAACAGAACTGAGACCATGTCTTCCAGAAATCGTGGATGTCCAATAAATATGATTTGAAACAGTCTCACTGAGAGGACTCAGGTTCTCTATGTGGTTATCCTTATTCCAGCCTACCACTGCCTGCATGATGCTTATTCCTCATTCTCTACTTGCTTCTGTTTCCTGTTTTCTTCCAGACTACAGTCAAGGCCAGAAAGCTCCTCAGTCTACCCTTTGCTCAGCTAGACTGCCTCCTCCCTACTTCAACTTGCAGGCTATTAAACAGAGCTTTTTATAGTACCCAGACTATGTCAGCCCTCTCAGATGAATTACTTAAAAAAAAATGATTCATGATCTTGACCCTTGGGGCTGGAAAGTAATGTCTCATTGAGTGAAAAGGCAGCATAAAACTTTAGAGAAACTGTAGTTTATTTTTCAGCTCATACCTGTTAACTTTCCAGCAGTTGCTGGAAATTATTGTGAAGAATACAAGAAAGAATTTGGCCATGTTGTATGGAAATAGCAATAAAAATTGTTCTGTATATAAAAAAATTAAGGAAAGCCATTATTACTAGTCCAGCTACTAGTAAGTTTCAGTCATTGGTTCATTTATCATTAGGGATATAATAATCTCTTTGGGAAAAGTTTATTCCAAAACATTATACTAATAACTCTTTTGTCATCTTATTTATGTGAGGTAGACTTACTGACCTTAGCACCAAAAGACAAAACTGTGAAAGTAAAATATATCAAATTAAATAAGAGTGTCAAATTACCAATTTGCATATCAAAATTCAGAAAGATTAATTAAATAGGGAATAAGAGGAACCAAAAGGATTAAGTCCAGTTACTCTACTTTTTTTTTGCATTTTTAAAAAAATGTATGCCATACATTATCAATAAGAAAAAACAGTTGTATTTTTTATTTTAAATGTGCTAAACTCCATTTTGTATCTTTAGAATTCTACTCTCTTGTCCATTTATAAATATTTATTAAATATCTACTTTGTGCAATGCAACAATATAAATAAAACACAATTCCTGACCAGAATAAACTCACATTTTAAAAGGCAAACAAGTATACAAAAATGGGAATACTATATATGAAGTATAATAGTAGGGATTTTATTAGTTCAGAGATGGCTCAAGGAAGGAGTGGATAATTCTCTCAGGAGAACTAGTAGGTAAAGTATATAGCAGACAGGCTGAGTGGTAAAGGACATTCCTAGAAGAAAATGAACTATATGCGTGAAGACATGGACACATGAACCAGCATAAAGCGTCCATGAACTCAAGCCAAGCATCATGGCTGGAGCATGAGGGGAGAAGGTAGATGGTGAGGTGGCAGTTAGCCAGGTCTAGAGAAATAGTGGGTTTGAATGTTGTGATAAGAAGCAGAACCAGTTGTGTGTGCATGCAACCTGTGCAGCTATCTAGCACCCCATGAATGGAAGGGCTCTGTGCCTGGTTTAATGATCCAACTTCACCATCTTGAAGTTCTTAATTTTGAACAAGAGGTACTGTATTTCATTTTGTACCAGGTTCCATAAACTTATATTTAAGAGTTTAAACAATACGCATTTCTAGAAAAAAAAATGATGGAACTAAATTCTCCTTAGATTATTTGTGGTTCTCTGTCTTTAACAAGCATCAGTCAGTATACACAAATGCCAATAATTCTCAAAAGAAGGAAGGGAAATTTCTAAAAACATTGCTCCTGACCAAAGCTATTGAAATGAAACCAGTTAGATGACTGTGATCGTTAGTCTTTTCTGCTGATTCTTGCTCCCACTCAGGTTTGAAAATATCCTCCAGTTAATTACTATACAAATTTATAAATATTCTCAGGGATTATCTTTATAAAAACGAATCCTTTAAACAGCATGCATGAAATCATTTGGCATTCCCTTTGCCAACACATACAGTGTTTAATTCTCAGCCTCCTGACTTAACCTACTTTCCACTTAGAATCTTAAGCAATGGCATATAAAGCTAGAGATGAGCTTTTGTTTACATTCTAGTTATACAATGAATTATATTATTGCTTATCTAGGGAATAATAAATTATGATTGCCAAAATTATTCATAATTCATTTATCTTTAAAATTAAAGTCCCTGGCCCAATAAGCAATATTTAATTCATCTCCAGAAGTCATTTTGAAATGAATCCATTTCCAATATCTTTCTTTTATTTGAAGCATACATTTATTCAATTTACCATCTGTTTCAATAAGAATGATTTCTCCATATGTATTACTCTCAGCATTTTTTTCGCCACAATCCTAGATCAACATAGACAATATGTTTTAGTTTTTCATTTTGTTTTTTTATTGAAATACAAAATTTAGAAGGCACACAAATCTTACGATCAATAAATATATATATGTATATGCATAGAAGTATATACATATACGCATGTACACACATAAATGTAACCACAATCCAGATCAAAATATAGAATATTTCCAGCACCCAGAAAGACATTTTATACCCTTCTTAGTCAACACCCCCCCCCCCAGAGTTAACCATTAATATGACTTCTCTCATGATCTTGCCTATTCTTCTTTTTAAATACTAATATAATTAACGTATAGTGTTGTATGTATTTCAGGTGTATAAAATAATGATTCAACAATTCCATCCAATGCTCATCACAGCAAGTACTCTCCTTAATCCCCATCACCTATTTCACCCATCTCCCTACCCACCTTCCTCTGGTAACCATCAGTTTGTTCTCTATAGCTAAGTCTGTTTTGGTTTCTCTCTCTCTTCCCTTTACTGGTTTTGTTTATTTGTTCATCTGTTTATTTCTTAAACTCCACATATGAGTGAAATCATATGGTATTCAACTTTTTCTGGCTGACTTATTTCACTTAGCGTTATACTCTCTAGCTCCATTTATGTCATTGCAAATGGCCAGATTTCATTCTTTTTTATGGCTGAAAGAAGATATAGCATATATACATAATGGAATATTATTAGGCCATAAAAATGAGTCTTCACCTATTCTTGACTTCATGTAAACAGAAATTTTGGTATATTTTACTCATTATTATGTCTGTACAATTCATTTTTATTATTGTGTATAACAGTATCTTGTTTTTTTATTACTATGTGAATATACCACAATTAATTTATTCATTTTACTGTTAGCAAACATTTATTACTGAGTCTCACTGATGAGTATTTAATTAGCTTTGAAAAGTTTTTAGTCATTATCTCTTTGTTTCTCTTCCAGTCTGTCTTCCTTGTCCTGATATTCCAGTTACATGCTTATTAATTTTTTTAATGGGTCCCACATGTCTTTCTACTTTGTTTCGAGCATTTCCCTACTCTTCTCTCTGTGCTTCAGTTAGATGTTTTCTATCGACTTCCACTTCATTCATTCAATCTTCCTCTGTGCATGATCTGCTTTTAATTCCATCCAACAAGTTTTTTTTTTTAAGATTTTATTTTATTTAATCATAAGAGACAGAGAGAGAGACAGAGAGAGAGAGGCACAGGCACAGGCACAGGCAGGCACAGGCACAGGCACAGGCACAGGCACAGGCTCTCCATGCAGAGAGCCTGACGTGGGACTCGATCCCAGACCTCCAGGATCACACCCTGGGTTGAAGGCGGCGCTAAACCGCTAAGTCACCAGGGCTGCCCTCAACAAGTTATTAATTATGAAATTAACACTGTATAAATTTCATTTTCCTGCAACTTCACAGCCTAGCTTTATTTTTTATTGCACATAATACATTGTATATAAAAGTACTACAGAGGCTACAGATGATATTTTCCCCCAGTGGGGATTTATTCTTTGCTCCATTAGGGTGTTTTAAAACACAGATTTTATTATTATTTTAGGTATGGCAAGTAAAACATCAGGAGATGACTGATATTGAAAAGATAATTTGTTACACTCACAGATCCTAAGAGAAGGAGGCATGCCATTACACAGGAGGTCATATGAGGAATTTCCAGGTTGGTCAGGAGACAGAAGGAGGGGGAAACAATAAGCAAGAGCCTTCATAGTGGTTCCTGTGAAAAGGAAATGACATAGCAGGGTAAACAGGCTTAGGATTGGCTTGAATATCAGCAGGCTCTGGGGCATAGGGGTTTTTGTTGGTACCTGGCTGTGAAGTGATTAGGACAGGGGAAAAAAAAAAAAAAAGGACAGGGGCATAGTAGACTAGAATATGAGAGTCCATTAAAGTAGGTGATTGAGAGTATGGGCTCTGGATTGGTTGGTTTGCATTTGAAAGGTACTCAGGAGCAAGTATTTACTCTCCATGAACTAGCTAATGTTGGGAGGGGCAGTCCCTCCAGATATCAAAAGTATCAGAAGTCCCCCCAAGATATCAAAGCATCAGAAAACAAAAAAATAAAAGACATAGTTAATACATTAAGGGACTGATAACTTCAGTAAAAAATTGTCCTTGTTTGAAGATGGTAAGGAGACTCAGTTCAGCTCTGGTTTGTTCCTATTCCTCAGGCATTGCTCTTTGAGGCTTCCCTTCGGTCATTTTAAGATTAACCTGATGGTCTTCCATCCTATGCAGGTTCATAATTTGGCATATGTCTTAAGGGAGAGAACTTACATATTGGTATTGCAGGCTATTTCCCTCTAGCAGGACTTCGTTTCCTCAGTACCCTAGGACAATGGGAGACTTCCTTCTGCTTTCATGGCCAGCAACAGACTCCTGAACCACTGGCACTTAGTAAATGATGTATAGGGAAAACCCAGCTTGTGTTCTGGCCTCCCCTTCCTCATATTTGTTACACCAGTCTCTTGGTACTAGCTAGTTTCTCTTTCTCCCAGCAAAGTTCCTACACTTAGGAAAACCTTTATTTTTAGTCCACATTGCAAATTGTCCATGTTCCTGGAAATAAAACTGCTAGCAGACATCAGTTCATCTCAGAAGAGCTTTCTTGCTCTCTGGAATATCATTTATCTAATCCTCATTATTTTCACAGCTTTTCAGTGCCATTAAAAGTATTATTTTTGCAACTTGCTCTATTTTTATTAGTTTCAGTGAGGAAGCCTGCCACAACCTACTATATCTTACCCAGGAGCAAAAATGAGTGTAGATCATATGTCCTTAAGGCTTATCTTTTATTTCAAAGAAAGAACAAAAACAAAAAAAAATTAAAATATAGATGAAAAACACATAATGCATTAGAGAATACATTAACACTATTCAAGATATTGAGGAAAAAATGCATGTTAATTGATTTTTTTTATTTTAATCAAATGTATGTATGGCCTTTCCAAATAGGTATTCCTAGCTGTCTTACTTTGTTGTTGACACAGTTGTTTATGACTCAAAGAGACAAATGAATACAAAGACGAAGCCATGAACAGGTGGACCTATAAAGAATTAAAGAGAAGTCAGGAATTATCATTCTACACATTTCTTAAGTTTCTAAAGAACTTAAGAAAAATGTTCAAAATAAGTTTGGAATATACAAGCAAATAGAGTACTACACCTCAAGAGATATATATTTTTTAATTTTTTAGAAAGTGAGAGAGTACAAGGGCAGAGAGAGAGAAACTCAAGCAGAATCTCCACTGAGTACAAGGCCCAGCACAGGGCTCAATCCCACAACTCTGAGATCACAATCAAAGCCCAACAAAATCAAGAGTCAGAAGCCCAGGCACTCCTAAACCTCAAGAGATTTTAAAGAAATGCTAGCAAATATCCCTAAACATATATAGTACCATGTCTGTTATGTAGTAGGCATTTTTAAAAAATATTTTATTCATTTATATGAGAGAGAGAAAAAGAGAGAGAGGGAGAGAGAACATGAGCAGGGAGAGGAGCAGAGGGAGAGGGAGAAGCAGACTCTCACTGAGCAGGGAGCCTGACACAGTGCTCAGTCTCAGGACCCCAAGATCATGACCTAAGCCAAAGTCAGAGGCTTAACCAACTAAGCCACCTAGGCACCCCTAGTAGGCATTCAATAATTGCTTAGTTAGTTCAACCTTTGAGCAGAATGAATAGATAAATGATGACTTTAAAACATATCTTACTTTTATTCTTCTAAACAAATTACCTATAAAAGTAATAATGTTCAGAAGACTTTAGTAGTAGAGAATAAAACTAGTAACTAAAAAACAATTTCAATTAAAATATCATGATATAGTGTTTCTAAAACCCCTTAAACACACACACACACACACACACACACAAGATTCTGAATAATGGCAACAGATATTATAATCCAATCATTTAATCTAGTACAATGTTGAAAAAAGCGACTCTTCCTTGAAAGAAAAATTAATCACACACTAACCTTTGAAGTTTACAGAACAGCTAAACCAAGTCTCAAGTTGTATTAATGTTGGAATCTATAATGTCTATCACAGACTGACGAATAAAACAGAAATTGACTCTCTAAAGGGCAGCAACTGATTTTTAGTTATTAACAGTATCTGTTACCCTACTCTGGCTACGTTTACTTAGCAATAACAATTCAGTGTAGCATGGTGAGTAAGAGATCTGAAGTCAGAGGGGCCTGGGTGGCACAGTCGGTTAAGCATCTGACTACTGATTTTGGCTCAGGTCATGAACTCAGGGTCATGAGATTGAGTCCCTTATTAGGCTCAGTGCAGAGTCTGCTTGAGACTCTCTCCTTCTCCCTCTGCCTCCCTCCCCAGTAGGCTCTCTCTATCTCAAATAAATAAATAAATACATCTTTTTCAAAAAAGAGTTCTGAAGTCAGTTGGCAGGGATCTGAATACTAGAAAGTCATTTGACCTACTGAAATCATAGTTCCTTATCTATCTAATAGAAACATAGAAACAATCTCATAGAGATTAAATTAAAAAAATACAAATTATCTGTTTAGGATGGTTTCTAGCACAAGGTAGAATCTTAAAAATTGCCAAATAATTGGCTATTATTTTGTCAATCTCATATTAAGTATATATACATTTATATGTTTATTTTTATGTTTTTGAAAAATATATAGCATATATATAGTGTGCATGTATGTATGTATTTGCCATTTCTACCACCAACACCCTGATTCACATTCTTCTCACCATAACTCTGAAGTTATTGTCTTAACTGCTTACAATGATCATTGTGTATACAACTTATGCCTACTAGTGGATCAAGACTATGTAAGGATGGTATAGTTGACTTTGTAGTTAAAGCTTCAACTTCCATTCAACCCCAAATAATTCATCTAAGCCATTCATGGTAATTCCATTCCCCTTGCCAGTAACTTGTTACAGAGTGGGCTTCTGACTCAATTGCCAGCAATGAGAAAGGAAAGAATGACTGTGAAAGGTTACTGGCTTACTCCTAAAAGAGAACCACAGAATGATATGATCCATTTTCCCCTTGGATATCATGCCTGTAATGTGATAGCCATCTAGCTATCAGCCAGAGGAAGAAGCCTTCACCAGGCTTGACAAAAAGATACAAAAAGAACCAGAGTCTGTGGTGAAATTATTGAGCCACTCAACCAAACTTTGTATCTAACCTACCTCAGAACTTCCTGTTACATCAGGTATTAAGTGCACTTACTTCATCACTATAAGCCCCCATACTAACCATAGTGACTTTTAGTTTAGTGGGTGCTCAGCAAATATTTCTTAGAGGGATTTAAAAAAACGATGGAAGTATATTACCCAAGGTAAAATGATTAGTGCAATACATATTCATTGAATAAATTATTTTTAAGGCAACACTAAGAGGACTGATTATGCAGTATTACCATCAGGTCCACATCACAATCTAAATTGTAATCTATCCTATTTAAGTTACTAAAGCATTGAAACTCTGCTGCTTTAAGAGGGAACTCTATGATATGGATATCCTTGGATTTGAAATCAGAAGACCTGGGACCAAGAGTCATTGGGTATGACTTTGGATAAATAAAATAGGTGAGAAGAATATTAATCACATTTATCACATATTTACCATGTAACAGATACTGCGCTTAGTGTATATGTCACTTAATTCTTAAATAACCCTATAAATTAGATTTTATATTATGCTCATTTTTAAAAGTTGCCACTAAGAAATTAGATTTAAAGGTTGGTTAAGATGTCAGAGGAATAGGGGACCCTAATTTTGCCTGGTTCCTGGAGTTCAGCTAGATAGTTAACAAATCATTCTGAACACCTGTGAAATCAACCAGAAATCTGATTTTTAAAATTGCTGCAATTTTACAAATAGAAAAGCAACTACTTTTTGCAAAGTAGGAGGTGTAGAGACATGAATCTAAGGCAATATATAGGAAGATAAACTTCAGGGGGTGGGAGAGAGCCTCCGTAAGCCAGGTATAGGAAAGTGATATAGCAGCAGAGTGCAAAATTAGAACATTTAGAAGTCTCCCTAAAAGCTGCTCTCGAAGTAGGGTGGAATCCCAGGTCAGACAGCGTGGTCTCAGGATCCCCAGGGTCACAATGAGAACTGAAGTGCCTGAACCCAGCAGAGTTTCCAGGCATTAGAACAGGGAAGCCAGCTGGATACAGCGAGCCTAGGAATGGGCTTTCAGCCTGGAGTTGCCACAAACTGCAAACCATTGCACAGTTGGGTGACTGCTCTCCAAGCAGGGACCTAGCAAGAGGCAGGACCTCTGCAAGACTTCCCTTCCACACCTCCATTTGTTAGGAGTGATGTGGATGCACACCACTGCAGTCTATAAAGTTTGGAGCCTTGAAACTGAGTCTCATGCTTGAGATAAAAATGCTCGGTCACAGGCTGGGTGAACACAGAGCTTGGATGGAAACCAGGGGGAGAAGAGTGATTGACTGCTTTTCTCTAAGGGCACACTGAAGAATGGGGAGTGTGAACTTTCAGCTCTGGGGCTAGAGATCAAGGGGCCGCCATTTTCATCCCCCCCCCCACCCCCATCAGTGTGGAAAGCTATCAAGGAGGAAAACAGCCAGGTAGAGCAATCCAGAGCCACTTACACTGGGCCTGGCCCCCTGGCAAGGGGGGTGCAATTCCACCTGGGCAAAGACATCTACGAATCAGTACAATAAGCCCCTCTCCCAGAAGACCAGCAGGAATATCTGGCTAATACCAAGTTTACCAATCACACAGAACTGTAAAACTCCAGCACTAAGGGAAACACTGTTTAGCATTTGTGGGGGTTTTTTCTTATAGTTCTTTAGTCTTTCAGTTTAAATTTTTTCCTTTACAGTTATTTTCCTTTTTTATCAATTCTTTTTTTAATTCTTCTTCAGTTTTCATTTTTATATTTATGTTATATATATATACATACATATATTTCTTTTTTGGCTTTCTTTCATTGTATTCAATTTTATTTTTGTAGACATATAAGCTTTTCTTTCTTTTCTATTTTGGAATCTAACTTCTTCTAACAAACAGACAAAATACACCCAGGATCCAGTCTATTGCTCTGTTTCATTCACTTTTTCTTTTTTCCATTTCTATTCTCTTCTGATTTGTTTAGTGTATATTTTTCTGGTGTCATTGTTGCTATTTTTGTATTTTTTCCCTCCTATATTCTTTCTGGACATAATGACAAGACAGAAGAACTCACCCCAAATAGAGAACAAGAGACAATACTCACTACCATATTTAATCAATATAAATATGATGTTGGAACTAAAATTCAAAACAATGATTATAAAGATATTGGCTGAACTTGAAAAAGGCATAGGAGACACTAGAGAATACCTTCCTGGAAAAATAAAGAACTAACATCTAAATCAGGTCAAAATCAAGAAATCTATCACTGAAATGCAATAAAAAATGGAAGCTCTAACTGATAGGATAAATGAAGCAGATAAGAGAGTCAGTGACATAGAAGACAATATGATGGAGAATAAGAAAGCTGAGAAAAAGAGAGATAAACAACTACTGGATCACAATGGGAGGATTCAAGAGGTCAGTGATACCACAAAGTGAAACAATTTTAGAATAATTGGGGTCCCAGAGGAAGAAGAAAGAGAGAGGGGGCAGAAGTTTATTTGAACAAATTATAGCTGAGAATTTACATAATCTAAGGAAGGAATCAGGCATTCAAGTCCAGGAGGCATAGAGAACCCCCTTCAAAATCAATAAAAATAGGTCAACACTGTGACATACAGTAGTGAAGCTTACAAATATCAGAGATAAAGAGAAAATCCTGAAAGCAGCTCAAGACAAGAGGATCTTAACTTAAAAATGTAGAAACAAGCAGACTTGTCCTCAGAGACCTGGCAGGCCAGAAAGGATGGGTATGATATATTCAAGTTATTAAGTGAAAAAAATGTGCTGCCAAGAATACTTTATCCAGCAAGGCTGCTATTCAGAAAGAAAGAGAGATAAAGAATTTCCAGACAAACATAAACTCAAAGAATTTATAATCACTAAATCAGCCCTGCAAGAAATATTAAAGAGGATCCTTTAAGGAAAGGGAGAGCCCAAAAGTAACAAAGACCAGAAAGGAACAGAGAAAATATACAGAAACAGTGACTTTACAGCTAATACAATGGCACTAAAATTCATATTTTACTAAAATTATATTTAATACATATTTACTGTCTACAAGAGACTCATTTGAGACCAAAGACACCTCCAGATTGAAAGTGAGGAGGTGGAGAACCATTTATCATACTAATGAACATCACAAGAAAGCTGGGTTAATGATCCTTATATTAGACAAATTATATTTTAAACCAAAGACTGTAATAAGAAATGAAAAGGAACTCTGTATCTTAATTAAAGGGTCTATCCAACAAGAAGATCTAACAATTGGAAATATTTATGCCCCTAACTTGGGAGCAGCCAATTATATAAACCAATTAATAACAAAATTAAAGAAAGACATTGGTAATAATACAATAATAGTAAGGGACTTTAATACCCCACTCACAGCAATGGATAGATTATGTTAGCAGAGATCAACAAAGAAACAAGGCCTTTGAATGACATACTGGACCAGATGGACTTCACATATATACACAGAGCATTCCATCCTAAAGCAACAGAATATACATTCATCTCAAGTGCACATGGAACATTCTCTAGAATAGATCACATACTGGGGGTGCCTGAGTGGCTCAGTCAGTTAAGAGTCTGCCTTCAGCTCAGGTCATGATCCCAGGGTCATGGGACTAAGTCCTACATTGGGCTCCCTGCTAAGCAGGGAGCCTGTACCTCACTCTCCCACTCCCCCTGTTTGTGCTCTCTCACTCTCTCTCTGTCAAACAAGTAAATAAAATATTTTTTAAAAAATCACATACTGGGTCACAAATCAGGTCTCATTTGGTACCAAAAGATTGAGATTATTCCCTGGATTATTTCGGATCATAATGCCTTAAAACTTGAACTCAATCACAAGAGAAAATTTGGAAGGAACACAAATACATAGAGGTTAGGGTATCCTATTAAAGAATGAATGGGTCAACCAGGAAATTAAAGAATATTTTTTTTTCATTCATGGAAGCAAATGAAAATGAAAACACAACTGTTCAAAACCTTTGGAATGCAGCAAAGGCAGTCCTAAGAAGAAGTGTATAACAATACAAGACTTTCTTAAGAAATGAAAAAAAGTCTCAAATATACGACCTAACCTTACACCAAAAGGAGCTGGAGAAAGAATAGCAAATAAAGCCTAATTCAGCAGGAGCAGAGAACTAATAAAGGTTAGAGCAGAAATAAGTGAAATAGAAACCAAAAGAACAGTGGAATAGATCAACAAAACTAGGAGCTGGTTCTTTGAAAGAATTAATAAGAACAATAAACCCCTAGCCAGATTTATCAAAAAGGAAAAAGGATCCAAATAAATAAAATCTCAGTTTGACTATTGTGGACATTGCTGCTAGAAACATCGGGGTGCAGGTGTCCCGGAATTTCATTGCATCTGTATCTTTGGGGTAAATCTCCAACAGTGCAATTGCTGGGTCATAGGGCAGGTCTATTTTTAACTCTTTGAGGAACCTCCACACAGTTTTCCAGAGTGGCTGCACCAGTTCACATTCCCACCAACAGTGTAAGAGGGTTCCCTTTTCTCTGCATCCTCTCCAACATTTGTGGTTTCCTGCCTTGTTAATGTTCCCCATTCTCACTGGTGTGAGGTGGTATCTCATTGTGGTTTTGATTTGTATTTCCCTGATGGCAAGTGATGCAGAGCATTTTCTCATGTGCGTGTTGGCCATGTCTATGTCTTCCTCTGTGAGATTTCTGTTCATGTCTTTTGCCCATTTCATGATTGGATTGTTTGTTTCTTTGGTGTTGAGTTTCATAAGTTCTTTATAGATCTTGGAAACTACCCCTTTATCTGATAGGTCATTTGCAAATATCTTCTCCCATTCTGTAGGTTGTCTTTGAGTTTTGTGGTCTGTTTCTTTTGCTGTGAAGAAGCTTTTGATCTTGATGAAGTCCCAATAGTTCATTTTTGCTTGTTTCTTTTGCCTTCGTGGATGTATCTTGCAAGAAGTTACTGTGGCTGAGTTCAAAAAGGAGCCTCGGTGTCCATCAAAAGATGAATGGATAAAGAAGATGTGGTTTATGTATACAATGGAATCTTACTCAGCCATTAGAAATGACAAATACCCACCATTTGCTTCAACGTGGATGGAACTGGAGGGTCTTATGCTGAGTGAAGTAAGTCAATCGGAGAAGGACAAACATTATATGTTCTCATTCATTTGGGGAATATAAATAATAGTGAAAGGGAATATAAGGGAAGGGAGAAGAAAGGTGTGGGAAATATCAGAAAGGGAGACAGAACATAAAGACTCCTAACTCTGGGAAACGAACTAGGGGTGGTGGAAGGGGAGGAGGGCGGGGGGTGGGGGTGAATGGGTGACGGGCACTGAGGGGGGCACTTGACGGATGAGCACTGGGTGTTATTCTGTATGTTGGTAAATTGAAACCAATAAAAAATAAATTTATTAAAAAATAAATAAATAAATAAATAAATAAATAAATAAATAAATAAATAAATCATAAATGAAAGAGGAGAGATCATAACCAACACTGAACAAATACAAACAATTATAAGAACAGGGGCACCTGGGTGGCTCTGGTTGAGCATCTGCCTTTGGCTCGGGTCATGATCCTGGGATCCTGGGATTGAGTCCCACATTGTGCTCCCTGCAGGGAGCCTGCTTCCTCCTCCACCGGTCTCTGCCTCTCTCTCTCTCTCTGTCTCTCATGAATAAATAAAATCTTTAAAAAAGAACATATTATGAGCAATCATATACTAATAAATTAGGCAATCTGCAAGAAATGGACATATTCCTAGAAACATATCAACTACCAAAACTGAAACAGGAAGAAATAGAAAACCAGGACAGACCCATACCAGGAAAAAAAATTGAAGCAGTTGTCAAAAATCTCCCAACAATCAAGAGTACAGGACCAGGTGGCCTCCCAGTGGAATTCTACCAAACATTTAAAGAAGAATAAATACCTAGTCTTCTGAAGCTGTTTCAAAAAATAGAAATGGAAGGAAAACTTCCAAACATGTTCTATGAGGCCAGCATCACCTTGATCCTAAAACCAGACAAAGACCCCACCAAAAAGGAGAATTAAAAACCAATATCCCTGATGAACACAGATGCCAAAATTCTCACCAAGATACTAGCCAATAGGATCCAAAACACATTAAAAGGATTATTCACCATGACCAAGTGGGATTTACTCCTGAGTTGCAAGGGTGATTCAACATCTGCAAGTCAATCAATGTTATACATCACATTAATAAAAGAAAGGACAAGAACCATATGATCTTCTCAATAGATGCAGAAAAAGCATTTGACAAAATACAGCATCCTTTCTTGATTAAAACTCTCTGTGGTGTAGAAATTAAAGGAATATACTTCAATATCATAAAATCCATCTATAAAAAGCTCATGGTGAACATCATTCTCAATGGGAAAAAACTGAGAGCTTTTCCCCTACAGTCCAGACAGGGATGTCCACTCTCACCACTGTTGTTCAACATAGTACTAGAAGTCCTAACTTCAGCAGACAACAAAAAGAAATAAAAGGCATCCAAATTTGCAAAGAAGAAGTCAAACTCTCATTCTTCACAGATGACATGATGTTCTGTGGAAAACCCAAAAGACTTCACCCCAAAATTGCTAGAACTCATACAGAAATTCAGCAACATGACAGGATATAAAATCAATGCACAGAAATCAGTTGCATTTCCATATACTAACAATGTGACAGAAGAGAAATTAAAGAATTCATCTCATTTCCAATTGCACCAAAAATCATAAAATACCTAGGAATAAACCTAACCAAAGAGGTAAAGGATCTGTACTCTGAAAATTATAGAACGTAGGAAAGGAATTGAGGAAAATACAAAGAAATGAAAAAGCATTCCTTGTTTACAGATTGGAAGAACAAATATTGTTAAAATGACCATGATACCCAGAGCAGTCTACACATTCAATGCAAACCCTATTAAAATACAACCATTTTTCACAGAGCTGGAACAAATAATCCTAAAATTTCTCTGAACCAGAAAAGACCCCAAATTGCCAAAGGAATGTTGAAAAAGGAAACCAGAGCTGGTGGCATCACAATTTTGGACTTCAACTTGAAGTTATATGGTTACAAAACCATACATTAAGACAGTATGATACTGGCATAAAAACACACTCATAGATCAATGGAACAAAATAGATAACCCAGCAATGGACCCTCAACTCTATGGTCAAATAATCTTCAACAAAGCAGGAAAGAATATCCAATGGAAAAAAAGACCGTCTCTTCAACAAATGGTGTTGGGAAAATTGGACAGCCACATGTGGAAGAATGAAACTGAACAATTTCTAATACCATAAACAACAATAAACTCAAAATGGATGAAAGACCTAAATGTGAGACAGGAATCCATCAAAATTCTAGTAGAGAACACAGGCAGCAACCTCTTCAATCTTGGCTGCAGCAACTTCTTGCTAGGCATGGCTCCAAAGGTAAGGGAAACAAAAGCAAAAATGAACTATTGGGAATCCATCAACATAAACAGCTTTTGCACAGCAAAGGACACAGTTGACAAAACTAAAAGACAACTGACAGATGGGAAAAGATATTTGCAAATGACGTATCAGATAACGGGTTAGTATCCAAGATACATAAAGAATTTAGCAATCTCAACACCTAAAAAATAATCCAGTCAAGAAATGGGCAGAAGATGTGAGCAAACAGTTCTCCAAAGAAAACATACAAATGACCAACAGACACATGAAAAAATTTTCAACATCACTTGCATTAGGAAAATACAAATCAAAACCACAATGAGATACCACCTCACACTGGTCAGAATGGCTAAAATTAACAAGTCAGGAAACAAATGTTGGTGAGGATGCAGAGAAAGGGGAACCTTTTATACTGCTGGTGGGAACGCAAGCTGGTATACTCACTCTGGAAAATGGCATGGAGGTTCCTGAAAAAGTTAAAAATAGAGCTACCCTATGATACAGCAATTGCACTCTAGACATTTGCCCAAAGGATACAAATATAGTGATCCAAAAGGGCACCTGCACCCCAATGTTCATAGCTGCAATGTCCACAATAGCCAAACTATGGAAAGAGCCCAGATGTCCATCGACAGAATGGGTAAAGAAGATGTGGTAGATATATACAATGGATTGTTGCTCTGCTACCAAAAAATAAAATGAAATCTTACCACTTGCAATGATGTGGGTGGAATTAGAGGGTGCTAAAAGAAAAAGTCAATCAGAGAAAGACAATTATATGATTTTACTCATATGTGGAATTTAAGAAACAAAACAAGAGCAGAGGGGAAGGGAAAAAAATAAAATAAGATAAAATCAGAGAGAGAGACAAACCATAAGAGACTCAATCATAAGAAACAAACTGAGGGTTGCTGGAGGAGGGTGGGATGGGGGACAGGATAACTGGGTGATAGGCATTAAGAAGGGCATGTGATGTAATGAGTACTGAGTGTTACATGCAATCGGTGAATCACTGAAATCTACCTCTGAAACTAGTAATACACTATATGTTAATTTATTGAATTTAAGTAAAATCAGTAGATAAAAAAAGTTAGATTTTGAGTAATGAGGGTGTAAAGAGTTCAAGCAATTCCTCCTGAAGTTAACTGGGAAAAAATTATTAAAAACAACTGTTTGGAGGTATTTAAAAATGATCAAGGCTGGCAGAAACTTGAAAATAATTTCCTCTTGAAGAATGTGACTGAAGTAG
Organism: Canis lupus dingo; assembly: GCF_003254725.2. Lineage (NCBI taxonomy): Eukaryota > Metazoa > Chordata > Mammalia > Carnivora > Canidae > Canis > Canis lupus. The sequence continues at coordinate 42,777,619 of NC_064254.1, forward strand.
GTAATAACTGAATCTGTGACATTCATACTTGGTGGGTGCTCCCCAATGACTCCTCCCCAACCCAGAAACAAAAAACCTATATGTTGGCTCAAGGTGGCAGATGACAGAGTTAAGAGCAACAGAGCAGCTATACATCCAAGGAGTAAATTTTGAAAACACAAGGAGTATAGAAAGGCTAATGTCTAAAATCTAACTCTAAAAGCTAAATAGCAAGTCAACACACAAAAAAATACATGCTGTATTCCTTTTTAATTTATAATTTATTCCTTAAATCATCTCTTCCTCATACCATTTACTATAAAAATGTCACAAAACTCATAACGCAGATGTATCACTCCTTTCTTTCTCACTCTAAAACTCCTAAACAGTCATTATAGAACTTACCCATCTGAAAACTTTTAAAGGAATATATATAATATGGTTACTATATAACTCTTCTAATCTAAATTTAACAATTGTTTTGAGTTAATGATGGAATAGAATATGTTTTTGCCTTTCTAGTACGATAGACCCATGACTTGAAGATTGAGAAACGAGAAATGAGAGGAAAAAGGAAAAGAGGGAAAGAAAAGGTTGTTAATTCTATGGGCAAGTTTATCAAAAGAATGTTTCCTAATTATCTGTAGGAATAAAAACGAAGACCCATGCCCTTAAGGGCTTATTATTAAGAAAACAGCTTAATGTTTGATTAAGGAATAATTGGGCTGGCACTAAAGTTTAAGATCTATGTCAGAGCTTTTTTATTACTGTTTTAATAGTTTAATTTTAATAACACTATTTCCTACAACTGATTAATTGTTTAATCAAAGTGAAGATAAATATTTGCTCCTGCTCTTCCCTCTCTCTGAATTCAAAATGTGCTCACAGGACTTTCCAATATAACAAAGTATATTATTATGCCTTTTATTTGCTCTTACTATTGAAAAATTGTTTTGAAAATATTTTGCACAAAAAAAGTTCTCTTATCTTTCTATCCCAGAAAGCACAATTGTTTTATGAGGCTTTATAAGTTTGCTTCTAAAATAAAAATATACAACTTTATTGGCAACAACTACCCATTCCTCTTGAGTCTGTGTGTATTTTAATCACCACAAAACCTCAACACAACCCTCAGAAAAAGTTAAAAACAAACGAAAAGCCTCTCCGTGGATTGCCTCTCCTATGAATACAGTAAGTACCTCTTCTCAAAATCTCTTTTTAAAAAAATAATTTAGTTTGAGCTGAAGAAAACAAAGCACTTTGAATCAAGATTCAAAGAGAAAGCGCACCGGGGGCCTCTGTGCACGTCCTAGGGCGGTACCCTGGGGACCTGGGCTGAGCATCCAGCCGCCTTCCCTGCAGGTCACTTCAGAAGCCTCCCAGGCCTGCGCCGAGCGGGAGCCCAGAGGGCGCCCCTGAAGCTTGGGGACAGAAGCCCTGGGTCAGGACTTGCACACAGCACTCTTGCCTACCTTGTTTCAGTTCTCATGGTTCAACTCTTGGAAACCACATGCAGAAAGCTTTAGTTGAAAAATGTCTGGTTCTGGGCAGCCCGGGGGGCTCAGCGGTTTAGCACCCCCTTCAGCCCAGGGCGTGACCCTGGGGACCTGGGATCGAGTCCCACGTCGAGCTCCCTGCATGGGGCCTGCTCCTCCCTCTGCCTGTGTCCCTGCCCTCCCCCCGCCCCCCCTCTGTGTGTGTCTCTCATGAATAAATAAAATCTTAAAAAAAAAAGAAAAGAAGGAAAGAGAGAAAGAGAGGGAGGGAGGGAAGGAAGGAAGGAAGGAAGGAAGGAAGGAAGGAAGGAAGGAAGGAAGGAAGGAAGGAAGGAAGGAGGGAGGGAGGGAGGGAGGGAGGGAGGGAGGGAGGAGGGAAGGGTCAGTTGCCCCCGCACCTCGACAGTGTCTTCGGCGTCCAGCCCTGCGTGCACAGCGCCGCGGGCCTCGAGGTGGGTGTCTTTCTGTTTTTCCGTGTCAGCGGCCAAACGTGAGGGGTCTAGGGCTGGTGCTCTGCCCTCCAAGAGAGCTTGCCAGGGAAAGTCCTGTCTCCTTTCCTAGAGGGGGTGGCCGTGGCCTGGCAGGGGACCCTACCCAGCAGGACGCAGCCACTAATTTGTATTCCTTCCTGGCTTCAGTGGGCATTTGAAGGAAAATCTGCTGGGCTGTGTGTGTCCCTGAATTAAGGGCTGTCAATTCTGTGCTCTGCTTTTCTGTTTAACCTCCTTTCCAGCACAAAAGCTCTCCTTTAAACAATCTGTTTTCAGTTAGAGATTTTTGTCTTGTGTACATCATCATAAGTTTGGTCCACCGCCGTAGTACCAGAACCATCCTTTCCACTGAGAGACCAGCTCTTGCTCCCACAGCCTCAGATAACCTGCCCTGGAGCCCAAAGTCTGCACCAAACGCTTTGGAGAGAACCCATGGAGAGAAACGGAAAGTTGTTTGAGTGTTTATAATCCTTATTAATGAAGTACTTGTTGGAGCCCATCTGCCCTGTGACTTGGTGTCAAAAACCTTCCACAGACCACTCTTGGGAAGGTCAGCTGGGAGATGAGGAGTGCCGCATGCTTTTTATCATTTGATTTAATTAGAATAGAATAGAATGGAATTATTGACTCAAACAGGTTCTTATTGTCGGGAGTTCACAGGAACAATGAAAGAGCCTTGAATTATTTAGTTCAGGCCAGCCCTAATTATCTGAAGAGGTTTGGGGACCACCTTCTCTTTCTCCCAACTTCACCTTTTCAGGCAGCCCAACATAGCTTTACCTTCTCTGGGACTTCTTTTTTAAGTATTCCCAATTTCCTGTGCTGGAGATTCTCCCGCTAGCCCCCCCTAACCCCTCAGGCCTTTCCTAGCATCTCTGCCTTCCGTAAAAGCACCAGTTTCTTAGAGCCTATGGCATTTCCTTGGCCCTGTGCTGAAGTACCCCAAGACTTGTGAGCTGCTGGCCAAAGGTCGGGGGGGTGGGGACAGGACAGTTTTGTTCATAACTTTCAATTGTTCCTGTGGGGGCAAGGCGTTCATGCCCATTGGGTGGAAAAGTAGTCATTTCTCATAGGAGGGAAAATCTTCACTGCTCTCAACTACCATAGCCCTCGGGTTGCCCGAGGTTTTCTTAGAATGAAGTATGTTTGGGGCCTCCATCCTGGTAACGTGTTAGAGACCAGATGCTTGTCCCATTGATGGTTTTGGTGAGCTGTTACTGCAACTGGGAGGTCAACAGGTAGACCTGCTCTTGCTGGGAGAGGCTGGTCTGCCCACCCTGGGCAGCCCCACTCTCCAGCATTGCTGTGGGAAACGCAGTATAATTGACCTGGCTCTCTTGATCCACCCCTGGCCCCAGTGACACTTGAGATTTCTGATCACCATGACACAGGAGGGCAGCTGAGGCAGCCTCTCAAAAGCATGGGGGACATGCAAGAGCCCTGTAGGGAAGCAGGAGTTTGTGATGCTGATCCTCCTGTCTTCTTGCTCTACAACCTGCACATTCATTTAGGGTCAGAATGTGGATGGATTGAACAGGAGACACTGCAGGATGCTCATGGTGTTACTTGATTGCAGTTCATTGTTTTCCTGGGCAACTCAAGAGAGCCAACCTTCTCCTAGGGACAGGCAATGCCTGTCTGAAGGAAACCTGCCCTGCCAGTCTACTGTTTTTCCTCTCACTTTTTGGTGCAGATTCATATTAACTGGTGCAGATTCAAGTTAATATGAATGCCTTGACATGCAGTAAATGTGGTCAGTAACACAATCAACCCAAGCAGTCCCCAAGACCAAGTATTTATTGGGCCAAAAGCCCAATAGTAGAGTAGACTGGCTTGAGAGTAGACTGAGGGTGAGAGATGGAAGGAGGGGGTCTATTTCTTCTGTTCTGCCTTAATAGATCTAATTTTAAATAAAGTATCAGCATTAGGATTCATGGTGGGGTTTCCAGAGGCTCCCAGGCTCTTCACAGCAAAAAAGAAGAGGCTGCATAGAAGTGATACCATGAGCGCCCTGCGGCACATCCTGCCCAATTGTTAGTGCAGTCTGAGGACAGAAGGGGCCGCAACAGGATGCTCAGGTGTGCCAGAGACCTGGCGGGAGCCCCAGGGAACTCTGCCTCGCACTCTGCTCACCTAGTCACCTCCTACCTCTGCCCCGCAAGCCCCATGGCAGTCCCAGATGCCCAAGGCTGACCAATAGGAGCCAGAGGCCATAAAATATGGCCATGGGGTGTGGCCAGGGCCCATCCAGAAGCACCTGGTAATCAGGAAGAGAACTGAGCTGTGAACGGAACAGTTGAAGAGTTTAAAAGGCTTTATATGTTTTGATCCCCATTTTCTCCTCTTGGCTTAAAGTTGCATGTATGTGAAACAAACAAATTCATGATTATCTATTTTTCTGGCTAAGATGAGCCCTGCTTGCTCAAGGCCTGCCTGTGGGCCCACATGTTACAGATCAGTCAGCTCCCATGGCCCTCATCAGGCTGTGCCAGAGAAGGTGGCCTCCTCCTTGTCTGTCATGTCTTACTCCGTGGACCAGGAGTCAGTGTATTTTAGAACAAGATACTGACTCATTTGTACTCACATGGTGCCCTTTGCGCTGTTGATACAATTGTGTTGGGAGAGTCTGGGAACATTCTCTCTCTCTCTCTCTCTCTCTCTCTCTATATATATATATATATATATATATACACACATATATATACATATATATATATACATACACCATATATACATATATATACACCATATATACATATACACCATATATAGTTCTGTAAACACAATGGGTTCACATAGAAAGAAGTGACTTTGATTTGGGGATGATATTGATTTGCTACACATGAAATGAGAGCTTAGAAAAAAATCCAAAGACTCTGTAATGAATTGTAAAGACTTCATGCTTTGTATTGTACAAGGAACTAAACTGCTGAAACTTTGTACCATAAATACTTGTCCTTCATATGACCAGCAACTTGTAAATAAACCAGATGATTTCGGGCCTAAAAGGGGAGAGGGAGAGCATTAGCTCTGAGAACTACAAGTAAATTCATGTAAACCATCTTTCTGTATATTCAGTGTGAAAACTTTCAACAACATAGCTAGCTGAGAACCAAAGATAAGCTGAACACCGTCCAAGACACCACAGGGAAGGCAAGGTTCTTGGTCTCAAGAACTCATAATCTGAGTGAGGCATAATAAAGATACCAATGAAAATCTTACCACAATATATAGGGCTTCATACTGTGCTATCTTAGGTATCTTATATCTTTATATCTAATGTATGCCTATATCTTGTCTAAAACATTCCAATTTATTTAACAACATTTGCCAGTCTCTACACCAAAATATCCCAGCTTGTTAGCCTCCCCTCTCCTTTTCCTGCAAACTTCCCTTCTGGTTCACAGAATTTTAACTGCCTCAATTCTTGAATAGATCTTTCTCTCTTGTCTTCCTCCAACCCATTTCCCCCTTACCACACCTCCCCCATACACACACACTTTGGAAGATAAAATATACTTAGAAATAATAATAGATCCTCTTCAGAAAAGATCATAGTATGGCCTTTAAAACATACTCTGTGTACAAGTTTGGTGCAGTGCACTTTAATAACTATTGATTTTTAAATACAGAATCAGCAGCCAACTTTCTAAAAGACTATTCAATACTTTCCTGTTTTTACTTTTAAATAAAATATAAATATCCTCAAATTAATATAGGAACTGTAAATATAAATTAGAAATCTAGAAGCTTGCAATCTCAGGTTTAAACACTGAGCAAATATTTTCTAAATAGACGATTTTCAATATCTATAAACACTTCAGTATATGCAATGTGACATAGAGGGTATTACTTAGGCTAGATCATAACCAACATGCTAATCTAGATTGGATGGCACACTGGTGTTCTAACCACAAAGTCCATAACATATAAGAGATCTCTGTATGTTTATCAAAAGCCAGTGCTTTGTAAATTCACAGATACAACACCAGAAATGGGTTTCTATAAGTAAAAATAATGATCTGTTAACTAGCATGATGAAATATTAGAAACTGACTCCTTTCATGAAACTTTAAAAATTGTGAATTGGCTAAAATTTATTTTAGAGGCATTCTCCACCCTTAAATGAATCAGGTGAAAGAACCCAATGAAGCCTATACTTCTTTATCATTAGGGATAAGAATTAAATACTGCTGTGTCCAGATAGGACCTCTGGAGAATTGTTTCCTAATAGATTACAAAGGACATAAGACCATTGTTCAAAGTTTGAAGAAACAGGTGATCTATAAGGGTAGCAGAATCTTGCCTCTGGAATCCGGGCATTAATCTTGAATGACCCTCCCTATGTTGGAGGGTCAGGACATCTTTAAAAGTACTAAGAACTGGGACACTTATGAGCCTACAGAACAGGCTGTCTGAAGTGTTCCACTGATGCTTAGGCCTTTTTCCTTGGCTATAGCAATTAATGTAGAGAGCACAAGAGTATAATTTGGTATGGTATAATATAGTGTGATAAATAATACTATTAATAATAGCTTAGTTTTGAAAGCAGTCACCATGTATCAGGCACTGTTCTTTGCTAGGGGTCAGCCAGTTTTTTCTTAAAAGGTCAGATAGTGAACATTTTATGATTTATGGGCCAGGAGACAAAATTGAGGGTAATATGTACGTACTTAACTGTTTTTAAATGGAGTCCTTAAAAACTAAAAAAAAAAAAAAAATTCTTAGTAACAATTGAGCCAGAGAAAGCAGAGTAAAGAGGAATCTATTACCTGTCATTGGCAGGCGGGCTATCTTGTTCCTTCTGTAAAATAATGAAGCTTTTATCAAGGGCCTCCCAATGCAAATAACATTTATGGTTCCAGATGGCTCATTGCAGTTGTTCATCTTTATGTAACCAGATGATTAGTACAGAGCAGCAATTGTAGCTAAATCATCTGTCAGTTTGTCTTTAGACCTTGCTGATCATATCATCCCAATATTTGGGATAACTGATGACATGTACTTATGCATGGAAGAGAAGATTAAGCTTTACTCTCTCTAAAAGGAAATGTAAAAGACAAAAAACACTAAGATTGCTTTGGGTCCCAAGTCTCTGGCACCAGTGAAAACATCCTGAAACATCCTTTCTGGCCAACATCCTGAAAACAGTAGATGCTTTTTCTGGCTAATGGTGCAGTGATTCTCTGATATGGGTGTCCTTTTTCCTGGCTCTTTAATCAGCAGCAAAATCAAGTGAAGTAGTTTTGTTATGTGTAGGCTCAAATCAGATGATCCTTGGCTGAGTAATCATCACTCTGGGAACATTTCAAAACATTCATGTTCACTCTGAACATCCCTTACTTGGCAAGGAAGGTTCTAGTCAAATTATAGATACTATTCTGCATGTGATAGGGAGTTACTATATATTCTGTATGAGGATTTCAAATTGTAAACCTTTTCAGCTAATCAATGACTAGAATGGCTTGAATGCCTCCTCTGAGCAAAAGGCTCAAGGTCTTCTCGCACAGCACAAGACTCGATGATGTACTTCCTGTCCAAAGATAAAATTAATATTAAAATTGTACTGAAGTCATGAATACGTTTAGCATTCAGCTGATATATAGGATTAGCAAAACAAATGGCTATGTGCTAAGTATGCATGAGTGTTATAATCATAGAGTCATCTGAATCTTTTTTTTAGGTCAGCAACAGTTGAATATTGTTCAACTTACTATAAATTAATAGATTTCTAACTGAATATATGAAATGTTTACTATGCTATTAGTAAATTACTTTGTTACAGGGGTGCCTGGGTGGCTGAGTTGGTTAAGCTTCTGCCTTCAGCTCAGGTCATGAACCCAGGGTTCTGGGGTCAAGCCCCACATCAGGCTCCCTGCTCAGCAGAGAATCTGCTTCTCCCTCTGCCTCTGCCCCAACCCCAGCCTGTGCTTGTGCATGAGCTCTCTCTCGTGATCTCTCTCTCTCTATCTCTTTTTTTCTTTCTCTCTTATGGGCACATTCCCTCTCAAATAAATAAAATCTTAAAAAAAATAAATTACTTTGTTATAGGAAGCCTGCTTTACTTGGATGTTTTGATTATATACAGCCCTTTGGCACCTAAACTACTTAAGACCTGGAACCCCTAACGCCTCCCTTAAAAGAAGCTGTGTTTGCTTTCTGAGTCAGTTTTCTGATTTCCCTGATGTTCAGTGGCAGCTTGAGCTCTAAATTTACACACCTCTGCTAAGTGATAAGGGGCAAGTTATGACTGGTGAGGCTTGTGAGCTTCTTCGCTGAACCTCTAAGTGCCACAGAGAACACACAGTCACATGGCCTCTAGAGAGGGAAGCTCTCAGATGCATAGCAGATTGAAATTTCCCTAGGGGAAATCCTAATCTCCATCTGTCGCTGCCTGAGAAATCTGTGTAGAGAATGACAAAACAGGAACCTGATATCCCATAGTCACATGTTCAAATTAAATTAACTTGAATAAATCATTATCCTAAATACGGTATTGATGAAATTATAAAGTAACAGATACACTCCTTCCATTCAAGTAGATAGCAAGAACTTGTGAGTCTTTTTTTAAGCACACAAATGCTACTTTAATACCCTTTAACAATGTTTATTAGAAACCTACTCTGTCCCAGACTCTGACAGTCCCTTTCTCATATGTCATCTCGTTTCCTTTCCACAACTCATAAATAGAGGGCAAGGGTTAGAACCCAGCTTTTCTGAACCAACACGGGGTATGAAGGTGCTGCATTGGTTTTGTGACCTTATTGGGAAATCTTTCTCAGGACTATTTAGTAGACATTATGTAATATGTTTTGTAAGAGGAACCAATTTGGTAAAACTGAGAATGAGAACAGTTTGCTTTTAATTTCTTTTGGAGGGATTTGTGTGAAATTAAGAGCTCCTACATTGAGCTCAGTGGGACTTTTCACTTAGGTAGTGAGTATAAGCAACTTCGATTGGGACTGTCCAAAGTGACTATTTTCTTAAGAAGGAGAAACAAGACAAAGTTCATGATAACACTCTCCTAATGGAACCAAACTGAACCACCCAGCTTAACTTCCCTAGGGAGAACCTGCGTCAAATTGAACACAAATATTTACCTAGACGTACTTGAAGAGGAATCTGAGACTCTTCCATGTGTGTATTGCCAACCTGATCCAAAGAGCTAAGCAATCATTAGACCTTCTGATTTAGTTATGGTTTACATAAATATGTTATAATACTTATATAAGGTCTTTATACAAATATAAATATAAAATAAATGCATTTTAAATATATATTAAAAATAAATATAAACATTATATAAATACATGATAGTTTATATGAATACATATAAAATATGTAGAAAATGTATCTAGAAATATGCCAGCAAGAATTTCACTGATTTTTTTTTTTCTCTCCACTATTATATCATCAGGAATTCTCTTATAATTCTACTTGTCTGGGAACTCTGCAAAGACTTGTTTGCATTTTCCCTGCACTCAATCTCAGGAGTGGTAACAGAAACTATGTTTGTACCAAATAACAGTTTCATAAAGGCGTTGGGAGTGAGCAGAGGCCTGCCATGGTTGAAATGCCTTAAAGTGCCTAGAAGTAGATGAGCTGCCATTTAACAGAGCCAGAAACACCAGCCTCCAGAAGCCCTAAGACCCCTGACCAGCTCTCTCAAGTTCTCTTCTTAGGATAGGTACACTCAATGTTATATACCTGGAAAAATTGTATAAAACCCTGTACCTCCTTCAAGTACTACAGGGCCAGCTGCCTTATTTGCAGGGTCCAATAAAAGATGGAAGGATGTAGATACTTGTTCACAAAGTAAAAAAATAGCTTTTTCCTTTTTACTTAAGTCTTTCTCAACTTGTGATGGTGTTCTTTATTTGCTATTTAATGTAGCATTCCCTTATGGAAATATTCACTGGGCAGGTACAGACCTTCCTCACTGTAGGGCTCCCCAGTCTCCCCCAACTCAGCACATGGAGTTGCTTCCAACTGTCCTTGTACCTGCACCCAGCCCTACCATGGGGCAGGGGAGGACAGCAGTTGCTGGAACAAGGCGGGAGATGAGGCAGCCGAGAATCTGACCCTGGGAAGCAGCAACATAGCAAGCAGAGAGACCACGTGTGAAGTAGACTCCAAACCCATGTCACATACTCTGTGGTCCCATTAGACCTTACAAAACACAAATTCAAGCATAAAGGTTTTGAGAATTTCAAAACAGTGACCACAGAACATTAAACACCCAAAGTGTGGAGCCCTTGTGAACACAGCCGGGTACAGTCATACTGATAATACCCATGAAGCCGGTCCTGGCTAACCCTAAAGTTTTCCCAGAGCACCTATTTGCTAAAAGTAGGTTCTTCAGTCCAGAAATTGGTCATGTGACAGTGGTCTACCCAAATAATGAGCAAAGAGACATTGTCCGAGGAAAGCCTCCTAAAGCAGAAATGCTAGACAAGGAGCCCCTGCCAAGAGACAGCTCTCCTAATTTCAAATTTAGCAATAGATAAAAATGAGTTCAGGGATCTAAAACCTTTGCTTCACTCTCAAAAATTTCTAACTAATCATCAGGATAAACTTGCAAGTAGAAAAACTCCCTGAGTTTCTTTGTTGACAGGCTAAAGAGAAGGTAGATAATGAGAGAGCCCTAATCAGATAATCAGCACAGAAGCCACCAAATCATGAAAATCCAGACAACCAAAAAAAGCATTATCTTATTAGCTGGACCAAAAAAGCAGATGGTCAGAGAATAAGCTCTGGGAGCCTGGAAAATAAGATCTTATGGAGAAAAATAAGAAAGAAAAAAAAGCACCATGACAGGCCTGAACTCTAAGCTAGTGATGGAAAAAACCCAGCTTAAAATCAACCATCATGCATCTTACATCCTCCCAAACAGAAGTTTATATGTTATCCTCAATGGGTTCTAAATCTCAAACATAACTCAAAACTATTTTGACACGGAAATTACGTAACTGGGGCATTAGGTTCAGTGTTTTGCATTAGCTATCATGGTAACTTGTCACCCTTTGTTAGCTTCGTTTTGCACTGGGAAACCAGGGCTTACAGAAGTACCTTACCCACAGCCACCCGAGTGGCTCAGAGTGACAGAGCTGAGGGGTGACTAAGTAGACCGGCCTCCGTGCCTGCACTATTAGCCCTGTACTTCACCCTCATAGCACTAGCTGCCTGTATTCCCTCAAGAGGCACAAAAAGCATTTCTTAAAGCCCTATGTCCTGATTTTTTTATTTGGAGATTGCAATCACTAGAGCAAAAGAACTCAGGCAATGCAGGTAATGAGAAGCAGTTCAAGGATATAAATGAAATCTTCAAGCTCCTTCTCTTTTCTCTCTTCCTTCTGGTGTGAATCATCCCTTGTAGCCTTTCTATGCATCCATGTCCTACTTGTAAAATAAAAATAATAAGTCTTCATCATGGTATTGTGAGGGCTAAAACTGGTAATCCCTGTAGAGTTCTTAGCATATCCCTCAATAAAATTTGCCATTATCAGTTTAAATGTTCATATTAGTGTTAGTGTCATTTTTGGAATAGGAAAGAATGCTGAATGTGTATGGGCAGGTACCATTAGTCCCTTTCCGTAGACTAAAAGTAAGAAAAAACAGAGCACTGTGTATAAGCTGGGTTAGGGAGAATTACAAATTTCTAGCCTAATGCTGATTAAAACCTGTGTTGTGTTATAACTATCAAGAAGCACACCTAATGTGCTTTATTTTCCAATCTGTGTTCTCCTAATCTGAAAATTCTTTCAGAGGCTCCTCATATCCTATATATGGCCAACTTCTTAGTCAAACAGGAAAAAATCTAAGGGAAAAACTAAATCTCAATGTACTGGAATCCAAATGTTGCCAATTTGTCTGCTCTAAAATTTATTTCTGAAAAATTTCATACCAATACCAGTTACTCAGTTTATTTATTTTGTATTTTACTGCCTATATATGGCTTAGGTACTGCATCTTCTGATTTATAAATTTTACCTGTTACCTCACATAGAGTAAAAGTTCTGTATTCTCTAATTCCCAGCACAGTGATACATAACAAAAAAAATGTATAATAAAGGTTTAATTTACTTATTAGGCTAAAGAACACTTCCTAACATTCTCTCAGGGAGTTCATTCCCTGGCGGCCACAGATTTGATCTCTGTAAATTTAGCATTTGGGATCCTAATGAGTTAATTTCCTCTGCCAGGTGGGAGACCTCACAAGAATCCCATTGCACACTAAGCTACACCTGCTCCCCAACCACTTGGGGCAACTCAGACCAAACCACTAGCAGGTAAAAAGAGGAATCACAGTCTTGGCAGGAGTAATATATCCTGATCACCAGTCAGGAGGAGGAAGAACTTGCTGTTCCCAGAGGGCAAAGAGGAATACATTTGGCATGCAGGTGTTGGACTTGGGCTTCTTTCAGAATTCCCTTGCCCAGTTATGAAACTCATTAATGTTATTTGTCCATTATAAACCCAGAAGCCACAGCCTGAGAAAGGGGATAGAACCCTTCTGGATTTCCCACTACATAAGTGCCATAGACCAGCAGAGAAGCTAGCCAAGAGTGAAGGGAATTTCGAATCGTTAGTAAAGGAAGGAGAGAAGAAGTATCGTTTCTGATCTCAAGGTTAACTGCAGTAGTGAGGGCAGTAGTTTGTCTCACTAATCATCCTCCTATGAGTCTCCCTCAGGGAGAAAAGGCCCACCAGAATCCTGTGGGAGCTGGCATCAAAATTCATATGAAATAAGTAGATCCAAACAGTACAAGGAGAGGACATTCATGTGTGCAGTGTCAGAGTTATATGCTCCCTTCAAGACATAGATGTATCCCCCCCACTGTAGGTGGGAAGGTAGTTGCCAATCAGCCCTCTTTGGGATCACCTCAGTACAAGAAGGCCCCCTGCCCAAGGTCATGTGCCCTTTGGGCAGACCAAATATAATGACTGACCAGTGCAAGTCAGGACAACTCTGAAGGGCTTCAGAACCCTCCTGCCCCACACAGGGAGAGGCCTTGTTAGGACTCCACATCAGCCCAACTTATTCTTCTGTCCAAGTTTTCTTCCTCTTTGGCCCCCACCTTAATAAATTTCCTCTACATTCAGTTCCATCTCAGAACCTGCTTCTTGGAGAAGCCAACTCAGAGCAGTCCACTGTTACTTAAATTAACTGTGAACTTGTTATCAGATCATCATGTTGCTTCATCTTCAGGCCCTACTTTTTCTGGTGAGTCAGAGGGATGTCAGGAAAATGGCAGACTTGCTCTGCTGTACTAATGATATACATGTGAGTGCTATCCACAGGCAAAGAACATAGGAGCAAGAGGCTGAGAGGTTTTTCTTCTACAGGCTAAAAATGAGGCAGAGCATGAGATTTCCACATTAGGAACTGTGGCAATTGGCAGTTTCACAGGATACCCTCAAGATACATTCCCCTTCAGAAGGCCAACATTTTCATGCCTACCACAGAGAAGGCACCACTCACTAGCCAGAATGGGCCAAAGACAATACACAGACATACAACAGAGGATTGTAGGCAGCGGTGTTCTGGCAAAGGTTTAACAATCAACAATCAATCCAGAGGAGGGGGGAAGCCCTGAATTATAACATGCTTACTTCCATGGTGTAAAGACTCCCACCGTGACTGATTTTAAGTTACCGATATGACATCACTGATTTGTAATGTCAGAAAGAAATGTGCAGTAGCATACCATCACAGAGGATTTCCACCATACAGTTGCGATACATATAAAAAGCCCGAAGAGGATAGATAATAGTAAGAATAGCTAAACAATTAAGAAGTGACAAGTTTTGAGTATTACCTCTTTTTAATATAATTTTTAATTGTAATTTTATATAATTAAGTTTATAATAATGGCATATTTACCAATTGGGCCATAGAATTCCTGCAAATTTAACAATCAACTCTAACAAGCAGTAGAAGCCAATTCCAGCACATCATCTGATATAGAAACAGTTAAGAAAACAATAGCTCCCACTCTCCCCTCTCTTACCAGTCTCCAACACAAAAAGCTAGAACCAGAAGAGGAAGAGGAAAGAAAGGAAAAGGCATATTTCCCTCTCTCTTGGCCAGATAGCCATGGGAGTAGGAAATGCTGCATAATAAACCATCCCAGAATGTAATGGCTCCCTCTTATGGTTCTGAGGGCCAATGGGGCTCATCTGGGTGGCTCTTCCCCATGGAAAGTTAACTGGAGCTGCAGTCATCTGGTGCCCTGACTGGGCTCTCATGCCTGAGATGGGCCATTTACATGTCTGTCCCCTTAGCAGAGACAGCTGGAAGGTTGGGCTCAGCTAGGACTGTGGCAGGACTGGGCCTCCCTCTCTATCCATATGAGCCCAGGGTTTTTTGTCTGCATGTAGTATCTCTACATAATATGCTGACATGCCAGATTTCTTACATGATGGCACTGGGCTTCCAAAAGCACAAAATAAGAAAATACCAAGCCTTCTTATGACTAAGGCTCAAAATAGGCACAGCATCCTTTCTTCTGGTTAACATGAGTCATAGGCCTAGCTCAGATTTGATATTGGAGGGTGCAACAATGGTCATGGTCAGTGGAGGGCCATCTTTGGAGACCAGCTACCATGGGAAGGGGATAACTGAGAGGCAATAAGGAAATAAGGTTTAAATTGGATTTGAAATAAGAGGTTTACATCTGAGATTGGAAAAGCTTGAGGTTTAAAATAACTGAAAGTGACAGGAAATTATAGATTCTAGACAAAATATTATTAGGGATGAGAAAGGAATATTTGACATAACAGTTTAGGAGCATTTGAAATAATATAAAATAGCTTGGTTATATATACCCCTACTCAATTTAAAGTGTTCAATAAACCAGCTGCACAAGATTGTAAAAATACCAGTAATAATTATGAATTATTAAGAAAATTTGTTTTTCAACTATTATATCAAAATAAGATAAATATTTAGCGGTGTTTTCTTCATCTGAGTCAGGGTTCACTCTTAAGAATGAACATCTTAATTTCTATCTGAACAGTGCAAACTGACAACTGTTTTACATTTATTTCAATTTTGTCATACAGTTTAGTTTAACACTCAGCATGTGACTCCCTCCCATTTTCCAAAATCTTTGCAGTTTTTCCAAATGTGGAAATTATGGAAAAATAAGTGTTCTCTAGGACACACCCACACCCTGCTCAATTTTGAACAGATTAAGAATCAGTTGGAATTCACAGTATCCTTTCCTAGAGCTAAATAGTATGTTGAAGGACATTTGTAAATTATCACTGGGAATAATACAGATCTGCTTCAGATCTGCAGTTATGAGTACCTAGACCCAAGTATTCAGGCTTCAAATTAAGTAGGCCTATTTTCCTAATTTAAAGACCTACTCAAATCTTCCTTC
Source organism: Canis lupus dingo (assembly GCF_003254725.2). Taxonomy (NCBI): domain Eukaryota; kingdom Metazoa; phylum Chordata; class Mammalia; order Carnivora; family Canidae; genus Canis; species Canis lupus. Next base: position 42,792,973 of record NC_064254.1, read on the forward strand.
CTAAAAGCTAAATCTTCCTTTCTCCAGACAGATCTAGTATGAAAGAAAATTTTTGTAGGATATGGGAAGTACACTGGTTCCTAATTCCTATAGAAGGGTTAGCCCAACTTGGGCTATTTCTCTTCTAACATTATTGTGAAAACCCAGGGTTTTTTATTGCTTTAGTGGGACAGCATTACTTTTTTCCACAGCCAAGCTGGTTAAGACAGAGTGTCCCTTATTGGAAGGCAGGCCATATGAAGCAGGCAAGATTCAGACAAAGGGTGGGGAGTACTTCTAGCAGGATCCAGAAGGAGATTTGAGTAGCCAGGTTAAATAATGTTGTCTGATTCGAGGGTAACTTCTTGAGTTGAGGCATGGCTGTAAGCGTACATTTCTGCATGAAATAATCATTCCAAAAAAGTTTGCTGTAAAGTACAGCATGTTGTAAGAATTGGCTTTTCAGCCAAGTTTTTAATTAGCATCAAAGTTTCTTAATGGAAGATTGCATAGTAATTAAAACCATGAGTTTTGAAGTGAGACTTGAGTTAAAACAGATTCTTCTACATATTGTATATATGACCATTCAACAGTCACCCAGCTCTAAATGTCAATTTCTTCTTCATGAGACAAAATGATAGTGGGTCATTAGTAGGATTCAGAAAATTGTGTATGTTAAAAATGGATAATAAAATATAGTTTCCAATAAATATAGATGATGTACATTTTAGAGGGATCACCATGATAAATCTGGCTTGCCATTGGTCATCACACAAAGTAGTTACATATTATTTACTTTCCTATATCTGCATTATATCCTTATATCTTATTTATTTTATAACTGGAAGTTTGGATCTTTTAATCGCCTTCCCCCATTTTCCCCATCCCTGCACCTCCTCCAGCAACCATCAGTGTTCTCTATATCTGTGAGTCTGTTTCTGTTATGTTTGCTTATTTGGTTTTGTTTGTTTGTTTTTAATTAATTACACATGTAAGTGAAATCATACAGTGTGTGTCTTTCTCCATTTGACTTATTCCACTTAGTATAACACCTTCTAGGTCCATGCACGTTGTTACAAATGGTAGATTTTCATTCTTTTGTATGGCTGAGTAATATTCCATTTGTGTGTGTGTGTGTGTATGTGTGTGTGTATGTATATATATATATATATATATATATATATATATATATATATACCATATCTTCTTTACTTTTTGTATTAGTGTTTTCATTTTCTTCAAATAAATACCCCAAAACAGTATTGCTGGATCATATGGTAGTTCTATTTTTAATTTTTTGAGGAACTTTCTACCATTTTCTGTTGTGGCTGCACCAATTTTCATTTCTTCCAAGAGTCTACGAGCATTCACTTTTCTGTACATCTTTGCCAATACTTGTTATTTTCTGTCTTTATGATACCAGCCATTCTGACTGGTGTGAGGTGCTATCTCATCCTGGTTTTGATTTGCATTTCCCTGATGATTAGTGTGATGTTGAGCATCTTTTCATACATCTGTTGGCTGTCTGGATGTCTTCTTTGGAGAAAGGTCTACTCAGGTCCTCTGCCCATTTTTTAATTGGATTCTTTATTTGATACTTTGTTATGGGAGTTCTTTATATGTTTGGGATATTAGCCCCTTATCAATTATATCATTTGCAAATATCTTCTTCCATTCAGCAGGTTGCCTTTTTTATTTGTTGATGGTTTCCTTGGCTGTGTAATGCTTTTAAGTTTGATGTAGTTCCATTTTTTTTTTTAATTTTCCCTTTTTTCTTCTTACCTCAGAAAACAGATCAAAAAACAAATTGCTGAGACCTGTGTCCAAGAACTTACTGCCTGTGTTTTCTTCTGGGAGTTTTAGGATTTCAGATCTTACATTCAAGTTTTTAATTTATTTTGAGTTCATTTTTGTATATGGTATAGGAAAGTGGCCCAGTTTCATTCTTTTGGATGTAGCTGTCCAGTTTTCCCAATACCATTTATTAAAGGGTCTTTTCCCCATTTTCCTGCTTCCTTTGTTGAAGATTAATTTACCATACAAGTGTGGGTTCATTTCTGGTTTCTCTATTCTGTTCCAGTGGCGTATGTGATTGTTTTTGTGCTGGTAGCATACTGCTTTGATTACTATGGCTTTGTAGTATAGTTTGAAATCAGGGAGTGTGATACCCCTAGCTGTGTTCTTCTTTCTTAAGATGCTTTGGCTACTTGGGGTTTTGGGAGTTCCATAAAAATTTCAGATTCCTTTCTCTAGTTCTGTGAAAAATGCCATTGGGATTTCGATAGGGATTACATTGAAGTTAGCTTGTTTTAGGTAATACAGACATTTTTAACAATATGAACTCTTCTAATCAATGAACTCAGTATATCTTTCCAGTTATTGGTATTATCTTCAATTTTTAATGAATATCTTATAGTTTTCAGAGTATAGGTCTTTTACCTCCTTGGTTAAATTTATTCCTAGGTATTTTATTCTTTTTGATGCAATTGTAATAGGACTTTTTAAACTTCTCTTTCTGATAGTCCATTATTACTATATAGAAATGCAACAGATTTCTGTATATTAATTTAGTATCCTGCAGGTTTTGAATTTATTTATTACTTTATTTTGGTGGAGTCTTTAGGGTTTTCTATATATATTATCATGTTGTTTGCAAATAGTGACAGCTTTACCTTACCAATTTGGATGCCTTCCATTTCTTGTCTTAATACTACAGCTGGGACTTTTGTTTAATAAATACAATGTTGAATAAAAGTGATGAGAGTGAACATTCTAGTCTTGTTCCTAATCCTAGAGGAGAAGCTTTTAGCTTTTCACTATTGAGTGTATCATTAGCTGTGGGTTTGTCATATATGGATTTTTTTATGTTGAATTATGTTCCCTCTAAACCCACTTTATTGAGAATTTTTATCAGAAATGGATGTTGGATTTTGTCATATATTTATTCTGCATCTATAGTGATGATCATATAATTTTAATCCTTCATTTTGTTAATGTGGTGTCTCACTATGACTGATTTGCAAATATTGAACCATCCTTGCATCCCTAGAATAAATCCCACTTGATCATTGTGAATGATCCTTCTGATGTATTGTTGAATTTGGTTTGCTAATATTTTGTCAAAGATTTTTACATCAGTTAACATTAGCAACAAGATTTAGAACAAAACTATTGCCTCTTTTTACCTATACTCAGAAGGCAAAACAACTGATTAACAGATACAAATTATTAATATAAATAATTTGCAGGACAAATTTTGATGAGATATTGAGGACCACAGGGAAACATAAGATCTATAAAACTTAAAATAATGGACTCATTTACATAGGGAGAGAAGAATAACTTTTATTATATTTATTTCCATGTCCTATTTTTTTTAAAGATTTTATTTATTTATTCATGAGAGAGAGAGAGAGAGGGAGAGAGAGGGAGAGAGAGGCAGAGGCACAGGCAGAGGGAGAAGCACGCTCCATGCAGGAAGCCCAACATGGGACTCAATCCCAGGTCTCCAGGATCACACCCTGGGCCACAGGCGGCGCTAAACCACTCGCTGTGCCACTGGGCCTGCCCTACTTCCATGTTTTAATGTGAAGTGAATCTCAAAATTGTTCCAATAAAACCTAGTTTGAGACCCATATAGTCTGATGGAAAAACAGAGTAACAAAGTTCCTTCACTATTTATAAAGCACTGGATGCCAGGATGTTCTTGTAGGAGGGAAAACAGCAGTACAGGGGCACCTGGGTGGCTCGGTTGGGTGTCTGCCTTCCGCTTAGGTCATGATCTCAGGGTCCTGGGATTGAGCCCTGCATTGGACTTCCTGCTCAGTGAGAAGCCTGCTTCTCTCTCTCCTTCTGCTGCTCCCCCTGTTTGTGCTATCTAACTCTCTCTCCACCAACTAAATAAAATCTTTTTTTGAAAAAGAAAAAATAAAGAAAACAGCAGTACAGAAGACTATATATAGCTGCTTACTTCAGGAAATTTTCCTCTGATGGTGAGGATGAATTATTCAACAAATAATTATTATAAGTAGAAGAAAACATTAGAAAAAATATTATTTTGTGTGCTTTGAGGCATTAACTTTAAAGTTACTTTTGCCTTATTTCACCTATTTTTAAATTAGAAAAAACAATTATTTTTGCTATATGCTTTTATCACATTTTATTAAGTGTTTGAAACAGTTTGTTATTTTAATTAGAATTTATCTGAATTCAAGCACTAAATTTGCTAATTTTTCCTGAGGGGCTGCTTCATTTCCCCTTTGCTTCCACCAAGGTTTTTGTCACTGCAGAAGGACTAATTTCCTTTACTGAGAAGACATAAATCTGAATTCCTCCAAATCAGCCTTCTTTGTTATCTTCCCATCCATGCAAATGCAATAATCTCTCATGTAAAAACTTACTTAATCAGAAACTATTATAAGAATGCTAGATTATAAATAGTATAGAATAAATAGAAACAAGCATTATGGTCCAAATTATCTGAATAAAACTGGTGTTGATATCTATGTCCAAAAAGGAGATGCTTTAGATGTTTAAAAAGATAAAGGAATGAAAGAAACCAATAATAATAATACCAATAACAAAAATGATAATGATGATAGCTCATATGTAGGTGCTTTTGAAGAATGTTTATGACCCAGATCTCTGGCCCGGGGCACCTGAGTGGGTCAGCTGGTTGAGCATCTGCCTTTGGCTCAGGTCATGATCCCAGGGTCCTGGGATTGAGCCCTGCATTGGACTCCCTGTGCAGTGGGAAGTCTGCTTCTCCTCTCTCTCTGCCCCTCTCCCTGGTTTGTGCTCTCTCCCACTTGCTTGCTCTCTCTCAAAGAAATAAAAACTTAAAAAAAAAAATCTGGTCCACTTTTATGGATCACTGTCTTCATACACATCACTCATGTATATCTGATTTGTTGTACTGGTTCAATATTTACTGACTGCTTATGACATATAAAGCAGAGTCCCTAAAGGTGAGCTAACACAGCTGCTCCACAGTTTGTTCTTTCTACCTTTGCAAACTTGCACCACAAACTCCAAGAGGATAAAGGGTGATGCCAGTCAATCCAGTATTTGTGTGAGAGTAACTTTGATCTTGACCACTTCCTGGATGAGGTGAACTCTGAAGTGAGTTATTCGGAAGAGAAAATGTTGACTACAAATGAGAAAGGATCCCTGTCCTCCCAGAAAAGATTTAGGTTAGAAGTCAGAGGATTAATCAAATAGGTTTAGGGTTAAAGAGGAGAAAATGGTAGCTTTAAAAGGGAGCTCAAGACTTGCCCCTTCTTTGCTATTATGTTACATTATCCTGGGGGTTACAGGGTCAGGCAGGCATCAACAGGGCCTCTTGGTAGATGGTGGAATACTTGATGTGATCAAGTAGCCATATATGGCCCTACGCTGTGCCCCCTGAGAGTCTGTTCTCCTTTTGACTCTTCCACTCTTGAGGTTGACATCTCTTTTTATTCTTCTCTCTTCAGAGATCCCTACTCTGAGCAATCCTGGGATGAGTAGCTTAGATTCAGCTCTAGCTCCCAGAAAGAAAATGTCCTTCCCTTTCTTTGTAGATGCATTCTTCTTTGGATCCTTCTTTCCATACTATCTCATGTCATGAAACCGGGGAACTACAGAGCAGACATAGTAAAAAGGGACGTGTTCCAGGCTTACTCTTAAAGAAAACCATAGACAAGTCTGGAGCTTTCAGAAGAGAAGGACCTGTTCCCCTAGTTGCTGAGGATGTTGAAATGATCTTCAGTCATCAACCCTCTTTGAAAAGGAATTGCCTTAACTAAGAAAGCTGCCTTGCTCGAAGTTATACCTCCTTCCAGGCACAGCTTACATTCACAACCTATCCCTACTTAAGAAAATTCTGAAAAGCTGTCCCAACTCCAGAGCTACCCTTGAGGTCAGCAAAGAAGGCCTTCAATGGGACTACATTATTGCTCAACTTCTCCCACTGCCCAATCCTGCTTCCTATTCATCCCTTTGACAGCCCAATATCAATACCTAATCAATGTCCTCCCTATTAAAAAAAGTAGAATAGTGGAAACCATTCATAGCTTGCAAGCTGTATAAAAACAGGTGAGGGACCCCTGGGTGGTGCAGCGGTTTGGCGCCTGCCTTTGGCCCAGGGATCGAATCCCACGTCGGGCTCCCGGTGCATGGAGCCTACTTCTCCCTCTGCCTGTGTCTCTGCCTCTCTCTCTCTCTGTGACTATCATAAATAAATTAAAAAAACTAAAAATAATAAAAAAATTAAAAAAACAGGTGATATTTGACCAGGGGCTATAGTTTGCCAACCCTTGCTCTATAACCACTTTCCTAAATTCCATCAGCTTTGGAATCTTAGTATAAGCATATGCCATATGATACCCATTTCCAAAAAAAAAAAAGTTTAAGCTAGAAATGCTTACATTTAAGTCATTGATGGGCAAATCAATAATGCCATCAACTCATTAAGCAAAAGCATTTACATGAATGAAAACATTCCCACTCCTCATACTGTGTTTTTTCATGAAATAAAAAGACTTTGTTTTGCTGGTTTGAGGGTCAAACATTCCTGAAGTAGAATATAAATGTCACTTGGAAAAGAAAAACATTATCAGCAATTAAATGTAAAATTTTGGAACTGTGATAAAGAGTGGCTTTCTATCATTTTCTTCCTTTGAATTTCATGGAATCTGGCAGCAATCTTCAGAAAGGCACAATATCACATTCATGTGTAATTTACATTGAAAAGAAGCTGCATAGAAATGACTCACAGAGCCTATTCATCAAGAGTCCTAGTATGTGCTCAGCAACAAGGATTGTCACCTTAAAGGCTGAGTACTCAAAAATGTTCGTGTGATGAATTATTATGAGTAATTAAATAAATGAGGAGTTCAATAAACTCCTCAATACTCAAGTAGACCTGTCCTCTACTTTGATTTTGTTGTTCACTTCCTGCTCAGGCTTCATTGCAAACTATGGACAGAAAAAATTTCAGTGCTTTATTTGACATTAATACCCAGTCAAAGTCAACCTTGTATGAAAATAGACCCTATTTTCAGTTTCAAAATTCAAATTAACTTCATATCAGATAACTGATTTTTTTCATAAAATACAAGAGTCGGACTATTGCATTCTAGATTAGAGTTAAAATTTCCCAGAAGAAAGTGTCTAGAATAGGAATCTGATATGATTCACACTTTCCTTTTTTTCCCTTCTCTTTTGTAGGTGTAATCTTTTTAGAGAAATTCACAGTTAATCCTATAATGATATCTGAAGGAAAATCAGTGAGGATAGAGTAGGCCTGATTTTTCTAACCATAAACACTATCAATTAGAGCTAGAAATAACTTTGGGAAACCATGGCCACAAAGACTATGGTTAAACTAAAAATAAAATGATACAATTTGAAGGGGGTGGATGACAGTGGTTTAGACAAGAGCCTTCCCTTTATTGCAGGTTTTCAGGCAGAGGTCACTATGAAGTCAACCATTGTGGTTTCCGACATAGATCCTCAATGTAATTCTCTTCCCTTATTGGATTCCCCATCCCCCTAAAGCTTCCTCAGACTTGCTTTTTTTCCTGGGAAACCTGATCAGACACCTCTTCTTTTGAGACTAAGAGATAGAACATCAGGGCAGAAAGAAACCAGGAAGGAGAAGGAGTAAGAGATGAGCATAGATAGGATTTTCTCTTAATAATGGGGCCTATGCCTCCCACATCTACCTAAGAAACAGTGGGATTTATCTACTTTTGAGTAAACTTCACTCCAGCTCCCACTGGCACTTAAACCTTAAAACCAAGCAGTGTTTCATACTGCTTTACGAATCAACTGCTTTCTCATTAGTTAACACCAACTTATTTTATTGAAGAGAAAAGCAAATCTTTGTAAAATAATAAACTATATAATGGCACTTGATACTGGTCTGTCACACTTTGAGAACTTCAAACATTAATTGAGTAACCATCCTTTAAGGGAAAGGGGACATGATTGGAAATAATGGTATTGCCTGGTCATTCAAATTATAAAGCCAAGATATAAAAGATACGGTGAAATGCAGGAGAAAATTGAGTTCCAGAATAACCCATAAGGTCGAAGACCAAAAGTCAGAAGCTTCTGGGTTCAATGCTATTTTGTTTCTACATCCTGAAGGGAGCACATTACTCTCGCTGTGACAAGATACTACTACATGGTACCCATCTCTTCTTTATTACTAACAGAAAATTAATTTTGTTTAGGGAAAACAGTGTGTCCAAGCTAACCACACATACACATACAATATTTTCCAACTTCCTTTGTAGATCTCGATGTCCATGTGACATGGTTCTGTCCAATAAGATGTAAGTGATAATGGTTCTTGGGAAATTTTGGTTAAACAAACTCTATGTTCCATGCCTCTTTTCCTTCACCTTTCCCCTTCTTTCTTGAAGGCACTAGGTTTGGAAGTAGAGGAGGCCAAGTCACATTCATAAGGAAGAGATGCCACGGTAAGGGGGCAGAGCAGAAGGACAGAGTTCCTGTACCAGCCCTGGACTGCTTCCTCTGGGCTTTTTTGTTCATGGAAAATAAATAAATAAATAAAGCCCTATGTGTTTCAGCATTGTCATTTTGATAATTTGAGCAAAACACAATCCCTAACTGACGCATCTTAACAGTTAAAGAACCCAAGGCCCTCTTCACTGACCAAAGTTACATGACTGATATGTAGTCGTACCATAGCTCCAATCCACATCTGATTCCCAGGAGCCCACTCTCTGTCCACCTCTTTGTCTTTTTTCTTTGCCTCTGCCTCCTCAAATGAGTCCTGTCACTTTTGGTATTTATGGCTCAAGTTCCTAAAAATGATTTCCTTCACAATATTAAATAACAGACTTCTCTCCTGTCTGACCTTCTTATACAGAAATGAGTTCACAGGGTTTTTGCCATTGTTCTTTGGAAAACTGAAGGAAGTGCAGGGCAAGCTTTCGTAAAGAAGAGGGCACTGGAACTGGGCCATGCAGGATGTCAGGGATTTCACTGACTGAGGTCATGGAAGGAAAGTCATTTCAAGTAAAATGAACCCTTTGAGTAAGAGCATAGAGAGGATCAACTCCAGTTTGGCAGGAACAAAGAATATGTGAAGGCTATATTTACTTTTTTTTTTACACATTTTTTTCTTTTCAATAAGGTAACATTTATTTTGAAAGATTTTTCCTGTCAAGGGGAAATCTATTTTTAGTATGATATCAAAATCTCGATGCCACTCAGAAACAAAATTAAATGCAGAAATAGGTAATATCAGCTATGGTGGAATTACATTTCCCTATTTTCTCAATCAGTTGCAAAGGAATATTAGTCTACCACAAAGTCTCTGCACTGTACCATCATACAATTTATAGAGTTTATTGTATTGGTGTTAAGAACATTTACATATTAAGTTCCTAAACAGTCTTGAACATGAGGTAGGTACCCATTTAACACCTAGTAATTCATTTTTATTTTAACCAATCATAGTGCACATGGTTAAGTCATTTTATGATTTTATATCAGTTGAATTCTGTACAGCTTATATTTTTAACATTCTATGATACAACATATCACAGAAATATGTCTTTGATGTGAGATTTTTAGAATGGTATGGTATCTTAAGAATAGCAAAAGTGCTTTTCAGGTGATCATACATTACTTCAATACCATTAGTTAATAAGTGGAAACAATTGAAACTCAGTCATTAATAATTTTTTAAAGATATTAATTACAAGTTCCCTTATCAGCTGTGCTGCTGTGTTAAAAATATTAACGGCCTCTATCAAATGCCATTACATTTTTTGCAAATAGATAAAACAAGCAACTACAGAGGCCCTATGAATACTGAATGTAGTTGCCTGCGGCTTCTTTTTTCTTCCCCCAGTATTTATTTATGTATTTGAGAGAGAGAGAGCGTGCACATGAATAGGGGGAGAAGCAGAGGGAGAGAAGAAACAAGCAGGCTGTCCCCTGAGTGTGGAGCCCGATGCAATGCGGGGCTCAATCCCAGGACCCTGAGATCGTGACCTGAGCTGAAACCAAGAGTTGGACGCTTAACAAACCACACCGCCCAAGCGCCTCTGGCACAACATTTTTAAAACATTTTTTAAACTCTAGATTAGTGCTTCTTTTCATCTATCAGCCACTTTTTCCAATGATGGCTTCTCTACATGTGCGGACAATCTATTGCATTCCAGAAGATGGCTTAACATGCTTACACATGATTCTTTTTCAACGTGATTTAATATTCAAAAGAAAAAGTAGAAATCTACAATGACAAATCAAGACGGTATATCCTTATTTATGATGTCGGTTTCCAAGAAATGTATTGAAATTCCCAGGTAACTACCTAGGGGCTAATCTTAAACATTTGCACATATTCAGGCCTATCATTCTGACATGAAGTGCTGATATGTTTTCAATCACATGAGCTTCTGCATTGCTACACATTTTAAGATTATTATGACAGATATTTAGTGTGCCTGTTTTGCATTATCACAGCTAAAAGTTTATGTTATAAAAATGTAGCCATGTTTACTTTTTAAAAATTATTTATGCCCTAGATATTTCCAAAATTATTTTGGAGGTAGCATACAGTGAAAAATAGAGATACAATAAAACCACAAACAAAATTGAGTTTTAAAAAGTGCTGAATGGGATGCCTGGATGGCTCAGCTGTTGAGCATCTGCCTTCTGCCTAGGGTGTGACCAAGAGCCCCAGGATCGAGTCCCACATCAAGCTCCCTGCATGGAGCCTGCTTCTTCCTCTGCCTGTGTCTCTGCCTCTCTTTCCCTGTGTCTCTCATAAATAAATAAATAAAATCTTTTAAAAAATAACAAAATAAAAAAGTGCTGAATAATGCTTTCTACAATATATATATATATGTGTGTGTATTTTTGATGACAAAAAAAATTTGTAATTGAAGTGTAGTTGACATACATTATGTTAGTTTGTTGTGTAATGTTTGTTGATTTGACAATTATATATATTATGAAATGCTCACCAGTATAAATGTAGTCACCATCTGTCATGATAAAATGTTATTACATATTATTAGTATTCCCTATGCTATATTTTCCATCCCTGTGATTTATAATTAAGTGGAAGTTCCTTTAATTTGTCTCACCTGTTTCACCCATCCCCCACCAGCTTCCCCTCTGTCAACCACCAGCCTGTGCTCTGTATTTAAGAGTCTGTTTTGCTTTTTGCTTGTTATTTTTTAGATTCCACATATAAGTGAAATCATATGGTATTTGTCTTTCTTTGTCTGACTTGTTTCACTTAGCATAATGTCCTCTGGATCCATCCATATTATTGCAAAAGGCAAAACTTCATCCTTTTTAAAGCCTGAGTAATATTCCATTGTGTGTGTATCTGCATGCTCACGTGCACACCACATCTTCTTCATCCATTCATCTACTGATGGACAATTAAGTTGCTTCCATATCTTGGCTATTGTAAATAATGCTACATTAAACATAGGGGTGGATATGTCTTTTCAAATTAGTGTTTTTGTTTTTTGGGGAGTAAATACCCAGAAGTGGAATTACTGGATCATATGGTATTTCTATTTTTAATTTTTTGAGGAACCTCCATACTGTTTCCTTCCATACTGTCTTAAATAGCAGCTGCACCAATTTTAATTCCCACCAATAGTGGGCCAGGATTCTCTTTTCTCCACATCATTGCCAATATTTGTTATGTCTTTTTGATACCAGCCATTCTGACTGATATGAAGTGATATCTCATTGTGGCTTTGATTTGCAGTTCCCCTATTAGTTGAGCAACTTTTTATGTGTCTCTTAACCATCTGAATATCTTCTTTGGGGAAATGCCTATTTGGGTCCTCTGCCCATTTTTAATCACATTATTTTATTTTGGTTTTGGTTTTGTTTGGGGTTTTTTTTGGGTGGTGGGGGGAGAGGGTCAGTGTTAAGTTACATGAGACCTTTGTGTATTTTGCATGTTAGATTATTCACAGATATCTTTTCCCATTCAGTAGATTGACTTTTTGTTTTGTTGATGGTTTCCCTAACTGTGCAGAAGCTTTTTAGTTTGACGTAGTCGCATTTGTTTATTTTTCCTTCTGTTTTCCTTGCCTGAGGAGACAGATCCAGTAAAACTCCTAAATCTGGTGTCCAAGATACTATTGCCTATGTTTTCTTTCAATAATTTTATGGTTTTAGGTCTTACATTAAGGTCTTTAACCCATATTGTGTTTATTTTTGTGTATGATGTAAGAACGTGGTACAGTTTCATTCTTTTGCAAGTAGCTGTCCAGCTTTCCCAACATTATTTATTGAAAAGACCATCTTTTCCCCATTGTATATTCTTTCCTCCTTTGATATATACAGATTGGCCATCTAACTGTGGGTTTATTTTTGGACTCCCTATTTTGTTCTATTAATCTATGTGTCTATTTTTGTGCCACTATCATACTGTTTCAATTACTACAGTTTTGTGGTATATTTTGAGATCCAAGATTGTGTTCTTTTTTTCCTCTTTGTCAAGATTGCTTTGGCTATACAGAGTCTTTTGTATTTCCATACAAATTTTGGGATTGTTTGTTCTAATTCTGTGAATAATGCCATGGGGATTTTGACAGGCATTGCACTGAAGCTGTAGATTACTTTGGATAGCATGGACACTTTAATAGTATGAATTCTCCCAATCCATACACACTGTATATTGTTCCATTTATTTGTGTTGTCTTCAATTTCCTTCATCAGTGTCTTATTACAGTTTTCAGAATATAGATCTTTCACCAACTTGGTAAAATTTATTCCTAGGTATTTTATTCTTTTGGATGCAATTGTAAATGTGAAGTTTTTATTAATTTCTCTTTCTAATAGTTCATTATTACTGTGTAGAAATGCAACAGATTTTTGGATATTAATTTAATATCCTGGAACTTTACTGAGTTCATTTATTCTAATAGTTCTTTGGTGGAATCTTTAGGGTCTTCTACATATAATAACATGTTGTCTATAAATAATGACAATTTTATTTCCTTACCAATTTGGATGCCTTTATTTATTTTTCTTGTCTGATTGTTGTAGCTGGGACCTCCGGTACTACGTTAAAAAAAAGAAAAAGAAAAAGGAGAGTAGACATTCTTTTCTTGTCCCTGATCTTAGAGAAAAAGCTTTCAACTTTCTCCCATTGAGTATGATGTTATCTGTTTGTCATGTATAGCCTTTATTATGTTTAAGTATGTTCCTTCTAAACTCACTTTACTCAGAGTTTTTATCATGAACTGATGTTGGATTTTGTTATTTTTTCTGCATCTGCTGAAATGATCATATATTTTTATTCATTTTGTTAATGTGGTGTCTCACATTAATTGATTTGTGGATATTAAAACATTCTTGCATCCCTGGAATAAATCCTTCTTTATATCTTGGTGAATGAGCCATTTAATATGCTGTTAAATTCAGTTTGCTAATATTCATTGAGGATTTTTGTTTCCATGTTGATCGGGGATGTTGGTATGCAATTTTTTTCTTTTGGTTGGTAATGTCTTTGGTTTTCTTATGCTGGCCTCATAGAATGAGTTTGGAAATATCCTTATTTTTTTTTTTTGAATAGTTTGAGAAGGATAGATATTAACTCTTCTTTTAAAGTTTGGTAGACTTCACTGAATCCACCTGGTCCTGGGCTTCTGTTGGGGTTTCTTTATTTTGATTTAATTTTGTCACTAGTAATTGATCTGTTTAGATTATCTGTTATCAATTCAGACTTGGAAGATTGTATGTTTCTAGGAATTTACCCATATTTTTTTTGTTGCCCAATTTGTTGACGCATAATTTTTTGTAATAGTCTCATAATCCTTTGTGTTTCTGTGATATCAGTTGTAACTTCTCTTTAGTTTCTGAGGTTATTGATTTGAGTCTTCCTTTTTTCTTGACAAATTTCATTCCTTCTACTAACTTTGGGATTTGTTATTTTTTTCTAAATTGTTTATTTGGATTTTTCTTGTTTCTTGAAATGGGCTTACACTAGAAACTTCCCTGTTAAATCTGCTTTTGCTACATCCCATAGAGTTTAGTTTTTAAAAGATTGTATTTATTTATGCATGAGAGACACAGGGAGAGAGAGAGGCAGAGACACAGGCAGAAAGAGAAGCAGGCTCCATGTAGGGAGCCGAACGTGGAACTCGATCCCAGGTCTCCAGGATCACACCCTGGGTTGACGGCAGTGCTAAACTGCTGAGCCACCTGGGCAGCCCCACCATAGAGTTTAAACTGTTGTGTTTTCATTTTCATTTATGTCCACGTATTTTTAAAAATTTCCTCTTTGATTTCTTCATTGACCTATTGGTAGTTTACTAGCATGCTGTTTAGTCTCCACCTGTTTGTGTCGTTTTTCTTTCTTTTTTTTTTTTCTTGTAGTTGATTGCTAGCTTCATACCATTGTGGTCAGAAAAGATGCTTAATATTATTTTAGTCTTCTTAAATTTATTGAGATTTGTTTTGTGGGCTAACTTGTGACCTGTCCTGAGGAATGTTCCATGTAAACTTGAAAAAAGAAAAGAATGCATATTTTGCTATTTGAGGATGGAATGTTTACATATATGTTATATTCTTCACGCACACACACATACACATACACATATATGGTCCATCTGGTCTGATGTTTTATTTAAAACTATTTCCTTATTAATTTTCTGTCAGAATGATGATCTATCTATTGATTTAGGTTGGCTGTTAAAGTTTCCCACTGTTATTGTACTACTGTCAATTTCTCCTCTTTTTGCTATCTCCATTTGCATGGAATATCTTTTTCCTATTTGATGGGCATTTTTATCTGACTAAATCTTATTAAGTCCTCTATGCTACCCCCTGCTACCGTGCAGGAGTAGGTATTATTAATATTCCCATGTTACAAATAGGGAAACTAAAATATTGAGAAAGTAGTTTGGCCAGTGACAGAAAAGCTAATAAGTGATGGAGTTGAAAATTAATCTCAGAACTTTTTGATGCTATAATTCATGCTCTTTTGACTATGATATCTCCAATTAGAATAGTAACGCTTTTCTTAAACAAAATTATTGAATGAGGCACAGTCTACAGAATATAATGGAGCAGAGCTGCTTTGACTGAGGTGGAGGGGGCATCTACACTCATTTTCATCTGGTTTCTTTCCCAGTGCCCCTCTGCATGAGTGGTTGTTTCTCAGAGACCTCAGCTACAAGGACTCAAGGATGCTTGAAGCACATTTTGCAGCCAGGGTGTTAAATGAAGTCTCTCTCCATACCCAGGCTCTCCTGACTATGAGAGCCAAGGTGATACAGATCAGATCTTCACAGAAGAAAGAACTATAAAAAATGTGATGGGTTACTTTTCAGTACTAGTTTAACCAACAGTGCCAATTCCTTCTTCATTACATGGCTGTTCTTTAGTGACACTCATAAAAGCCAGGGCATAACAATTGTAGATTTTTTAAAGCATTTATTTGGAAAGCTAAAGTCATATAATAATTCTCAGGTAATGTGACTCAACTGGAGTAAAACTAAGTGCATGATTAGCATGTTCTAGAATCTATATCAATTTTCTCCGTTAAGTATGGATTTTTTTCAAAATATACAAAGTAAAAATTCCAAATTAGAATCACTAGGAGGAGGATGCAGAAAAGGAGAGTCTGTAGTTGATTTAGAGTAATTACATAGGCTAAAGCTTTTAGGCTTATAGAAAGCAAGGTTGACATTTTGAGGTAAAAAATCAGATAGTCTGAGTTGTCCTCTAACTGTATCACAGATCCAAATGCTTGAGCATGATTCAGCTGCTTTTCCAAAGTTCTGAACCACAATACATGGAAAGGATGAACTGGACGTGGACATTTTGAGGCTAGAAGCTAATGGTTATGCTCCTCACCCATCAAAGACTCCTGGAGTACATTTCATTTTTTAAAAGGTTTTATTTATTTATTTATTTATTTATTTATTTATTTATTTATTTATGAGAGGCAGAGAGGTAGAGACACAGGCAGAGGGAGAAGAAGAATCCATGCAGGAGCCTGATGTGGGACTTGATCCCAGGACTCTGGGATCATGCCCTGAGCCAAAGGCAGATGCTCAACCCCTGAGCCACCCAGGCTTCCCGTACTTTCATTTTTAATTGGATTTGTGCATTCCCAGATAAATGAGATTATAGTCAGTCTATGGTTCATAGGTGATTCCATGAACTGCATTTATCCTCATAGAAGACAGAAGTCAGGTTCCTTATTTTAAAATTTTTTCAGGGGGATGCCTGGGTGATCCTGGAGTCCCAGGATTGAGTCCCACATAGGGCTCTCTGCATGGAGCCTGCTTCTCTCTCTGCTTATGTCTCTGCCTCTCTCTGTGTGTCTCTCATGAATAAATAAATAAATTTTTAAAAATAAAATAAAATATTTTCAGGGATTTATATAACCCTAAGCAGAGGTTAGGTGTGTAGATGATCTACCCCGAAAAGGCATTCTTTTAAATCCCACTCTGATAGAATAAGAGTACTTTTTTAAAGATTTTATTTATTTATTTATTTGACAAGAGAGAGCACATGTAGACAGAGCAGGAGGAAGAAGCTAAAGCTACCACTTAGCAGAGAGAACCTGACACAGGGCTCGATCCCAAGACCCTGAGATCATGACCTGAGCTGCAGGCAGATGTTTAATTGACAAAGCCACTCAGGCGCCCCATAAGAAGAATACTTTTAATCAAATTTGTCCAGGAGCTCAGCTGCACAAGACAAAATAAGAAATCATAAGTACTTGAGTATTCTTAGATTCAGGCCTGTGGCACTGTACAGAAGGGCAGCCTCTGGAAAAACTCACTAGCTATTTGCTGTTCATGAAGAACAGGTAATTACATGGTGATTGTGTTGATCAGAGACTATGGGTTTTAGTTTGGATATCGGTGTTTTAGCTTATGGATCTCCTGAATGACCAAGACTGGTCATTTTTGATGTGGAGCTTCTCAGGTCTTTTTAGACATTAGGTAACTCTGTGGACAAGATGACCTAGTATGATGGTGTATATGGAGGACCGTTTGAGTATAAGATCTAAGGCAGACCACTAGCGGGCTATTACAATTGTTCAAAGGTAAATAATAAGGAATTGAATTATGTTCATGAAAAAAACAAAGGTGATAGAAAATAGAGATGTTAGTAGATTTGGCATTAGAAAGGATCTTAGTACAGAGGAATCCAAAGAACTCACAGGACTCCCAGTAACGTATGCCAGTTGATGTATATTAGTCATAATAATACAACAGAGTAAGAAACCAAAATGTTCAGTGATAGGGAAATAGGTAAATAAACTATGATGGAAATGAAGAGGATCATTGAATGATCTGACTATATACCTTGACTTAGGAAAACAAAAATTCTGCACAAAACCTGAGGTCCACTCCCATCCTGAGTTCATATGATTGTCTTTACCTTTTTATCATGGAAGCCAAGGTTGCTAGACCTGGAAGGGTTTGCAGAAATCTGGGAAGAATGTAAGGGTTGGGCATGATTTGCCTATGGCTAGAGAGTTCAGGTCAAGAGTTCTCTGAAAGGCTGGCCCAGTAGATCATCCAACCCAATATATCATTCCAGGGCAGCTAGGCACAGAAAGAGAGAGATGGGGCTTCAGGATGTCAGATCAACTGAGCTCACACAGAGAGTAGGAAGTAGACTTCAAAGAGAGTCCCTCAAGAGTTTTTGTAGAAGGTCTTCTCTTTAGAGGTGAGGAGGGCAGAGTTAAAGACTCAGAAATGGTATGAACAGTTTCTCAATGTAGGGACGGAGATAGAGAACTCAGTCACATGCTTTTCCCATATTTCTCCCGTAAAGTCCATTCCAGTGGGCCCAAAAATACCAACAGAGTTGTGGGAGAGGCATTATGTGGAAGACAGAGTAGCTTTATCTCAACATTGTACCAACCCCAGGGACTCTACTTTCCATAATGCTGAAGGAAATATATTAGCAAGGACTCAGATAAACTGGGCTCCCTTATGTAATCATATTTTTATGCTGTATTCCAGACAATAAGCACGTACAAGGAATACATTTAGCAACAAAATAAGGACTTCTAGGATGGTGCTGTGCCTGCCAAGAGTGCTGTGGTATAATTTCTGTGTGGGTATTATAACTTTGTTCTTTAAAACTCTTAAGGGATCCACATTTGCCTGCTACAGAAAGGAGGATGTGGTTAGTTATACAGTTGTTCACTGTAATGTAAGAGGCCCCTTGGTGTGCAGGAGAGAATTATGGATTTGAAGACAGAAGACCGTGCAACTTTACTAGTCGTATGATCTCAGGCAAGTTATTCAATCTGATCCTCAGTTTCCCCTTCTATAAAATGAGACTAATGGTTCCATTCTCATCTTTCAAAATTGTAACAACTCTGAATATTAAAAATAAAAAAAAACTCTATAAAAACATCCATAACTATCTGTAGAGCACTACATAAAATAGTATTCCAGTAATGTACTTAAACCAGTAGCTACCTGTTATAGAGATTCCTGAATACCACAGGTAGGTCCTGGAGTCAATAGGGAATTTAAATACTGAGGATTCCCAAACCTTTACTAGCCAGTCTCCTCTAGTAGCTTGCCCATACTATTGCAAACAACATCTTTCTAAAGGTTACGTTCCATTATAACAGTCTTCTAAAATTTTTCAGTGTCATCATGGTTCTCAGTATAAACCCAAGCCTTTAGCAAAGTTCACTAGGGCCTTTACGATTGGCCCCACCTAATCCTCAGAGTCCTGTTCACATACCTCTCCTTCTGCTTCAGAATCCAGACACACTGACCTGTAGTTCCCTGAGTGGCTAGCCACCTTCCCACTTCTGTGTATTGCTAATGCTGTTTCTGGAATAATTTTCCTATTTAGCTTACCTTGTACAGTTTTTCAAGGCTCAATTTAAATACAACTTCTTGGGGCACCAGGGTGGCTCAGTCGGTTAAGCATGTGACTCTTGATTTCAGCTCCTCTCATGATCTCAGAGTTGTTAGATCAAGCCCTGCATCAGGCTCCACACTCTTTAGGGAGTCTGCTCCAGATTCTCTCTCTCCCTCTGCCCCTCCCCTCATGCTCACCGTCTCAAATCTTTAAAAAAAAATAAATACCACTTCTTCCAAGAAAGTTTTACACCACTCCTAACACACACACTCACACCTGGCCTTCCATCTCCATAGCCATCATTTTCTATAACACTTCTCATACTGTAATTATTTATTCTATGTTTTTTTTTCTACCAGATGAACTCCTTGAGGGAAACTACTGAGATTTCAGTGTTTTCTCTCCAACAACTTGCTCTGTGCCTGGCACACTCCTGATTCTGGTCAAGTGTGAAGAGTTGAGTAAATCTACCCAGAAGGAATCTTTTTTCAAATCCCTGCCTAGACAGAGGAAGCTTCTCTTTAATTAGGCATGACCTTGAGGTTGTCCAGCAGATGGACCAAAAAAAAAAAAAAGTTCAATTGTTTAATTATAGGCCCTCTCTTATACCAAAGACATTTTAAAGGAAGATTTACAACCATCTGGTTATTCTTCAGAGCAGCCACAGCAAACAGGAGAAGTCTCCTTTTATTAAGCTAGAGGCCAGAGCAGAGATCAGTGGGGAATGTTCCCAAGTCCAGAGCACAGCTGACTTCAAATAGGAATGAAGAGTCCATGGGAATCAAAGAACCAAAGATAGTCACTCCCAAGGAACACACCCTTGGGTCCCTCTGTGTATCATAAGGAGAGAATCCTCGTCCCCCACCCCCACCCAAACAGCATGAGCTTGTCCTTGACCCACCGCTGGGGAGAGGCAGAGGAAAAGAAGAGAAGCTTTGAAAACTTACCTAGAAATCTCCTTACTTTACCAATTATAGAAGCCTACCTGACCACTACTCCTTCCTCAAAAACAATTGCACTCTTCATTATATAAAATATATAATTCATTATAGAGCATTCTTGCAGTTGAAAGTCCTGGAGTGAGGTGCAAAAGGAGAATAGAGGCCATCATCCAAATGTGAAAAAGAGAATGGTAAGGGTTTTCTTTAATTGTCAAAGCATACAAATTGGAAAAAGTATGAATTCAAATTTCTTTTTTTTATTTTATTTATTCATTCATGAGAGACACAGAGAGAGAGAGAGAGAGAGAGAGGCAGGAAGAGACACAGGTAGAGGGAGAAGCAGGTTCCATGCAGGGAGCCCGATGTGGGACTTGATCCCGGGTATCCAGGATCAGGCCCTGGGCTGAAGGCAGCCCTGAACCACTGAGCCACTCGGGCTGCCCCCAAATTTCTTAATATATGACCCAACAGTTCTTGTGTTTGGGTTTGCATTTACCCTACCTTTTCTTAATTCATCACTGTCCTACTGTGTAAGTGAACAACAAAAAACAAAACAAAACTCATCCCTACCAACAATGCTCTTACAACTTCAATATCACAGACCATAGATCTACTGAAGCTTTGCAGTCCTTTCAGAGTCATGAACATTTGCTTTAGAGGCAAATAAAGTTACTTTATTGTTGGTAGCAAAAACCTAAAGTTGTTTTTTTCCCATGACTTAACAAATAGCATCAAAGAACTTGCATTAATATTTCACATAAGTCACAGACACGGGATTTGTTTTGATTTTTATTCATTTCTAAATTCTCTTCACTTCAAGGGTGACTTGTTGAGGTTTGAAAGTCTCTGCGGTTTTATAAATCACCCTAGGAAATGGCTCCTCACGAATTTGCTAGGATTTTTAATAAGTTTACATGATTAATGACTATTACAAGTTATTAAGAGCTTAACGTAATAAATATTAAATATCCATTGTGGTAATTACTTGTTCTTGTTCAGAGCTGCTTTTGCAACTTGAGATGCTGTGAAAGGTCTCAAGGGAAACAAAGATGTCAAAGACAAGCCTGCCACTTAGTAGAAGCCTTGAGCTTCAACTTCTGAGTTTCACTGGATAGTTTTCCAACCCCAGCCCTGCCAGTAGGAGGATATGCATGGGGCAGAGCCCTCGGGGAGTCCAGATAGTCCAGATAGTCTCTCAGCGTTTTTTGACTTTTTGGTTGGGGTTTGGTTTTTATTTCCTCGGTGTTGAAGGTTCATTATTCCAAGGCAGGTAGAACCATGTAAAATGAAGGGAAGGGTATACTCTGCCTGTGAATTTTCTTGGATGATGAAAAGCTTACCTTTCATTTCAAAGATACAAGAGAAACAGGGCTGCCTTGTTAATAAAATAACAGTGGAGTCCTGCTCCTGCTCCTTCGTATTTCAAAAACCCTGTCCTTCTGAGGTGCAAGTGCTAAACATGTAGCCGGTTTACCTCAAGATGCTGCAAAGAAATTGGAGTTGCCCAGGCTGCTTATGGTGTCAGCAAACTGGAGGAAACCAAAGAACCAGAGAAGAAAGACAGTGATTGTGTTTGCCACTCATTTAACATTTCCAGGGGGTGATGTGGACAAGAGTGGGAGCAGGTTGTAAGAAAACACGAGCTGGGTCTTACCATTTCTCAGAACTGACCCAACCTCTCAAGCCAGTTTTGCTAGGGTTGATTGAGTCAATTTAAGGAAACTGATGATCACATCTCTTTCATTCAGAAAAGAACATATAACCTAGATCCAACCAAGGAGAATTAAAGACCAGAGCTTCAATAAGCAGATATTTTCAAAATCTTTGTCCCTAAGATCACAGTAGACATGTATTCTAATAATATCCTGAAAAGAACGTAAAGAGAAAGAGCAGATGTCTGAGGAGGAAGTTCGCTGGAACCTGGGATCTGGGTGCACAGCCATTGCAGGCAGGCACCCTTTGACTCACTATCTTCCTTCCTTCCTCTGGAATATTCAAAACAGGAAGCAAATCCCAGGGCAGAATGTTCTGAGTTTTGTTCAGAATGAGGCTTCTGTGTTGCTTTCTGGTAAGGTGTTTTCAGGAAAACTTTTTCTATTCTCAACATACTCAGTTCCAAGAGCCTGAGATTTGACCGTGATTTATACTGATTGAAAAACCAGAACTACCTCAGAATCATGACAGAAAAATCATAAGCTCCTTGGGATAAATTTGAGAAACAGGCAGTTCCCAACCAGTTGTAGAATCAGAATTCATCTCTAAGACATCCTTGGGAACTCAGAGTGTATGTTCCCATAGAGATATGGTGGGCCAGTTCACCACAGCCAGCGGCACTCATCACAGAGCTGAGACAGCGTTACACCGACAGCATTCTAGAACCTAATCATCACTGCTTCTGAGAAAATGCATAACAAGTTTCAAAGGGCATTACCAGAACCACAACCCTCTCCCTTCTCCTCAGTTCCGTGGCAAGATCTTTCCTGTCTTTCAATTCCCATCCTGCTGAACCACAGGAGAGCTCCTCCCAGTGTGCAGCAAGCCAGGCACAATAGAGCTTGGTGTGGGGGTCGGGGGAGGTGGCCTCAACTCCTGCAAGGCGTGCAGTATCTTCAGGGTGGGGCTCGGCTGAGCAGAAGCATCCAGCAGAGGAGCAGGAGTACGTGAGAATCTCCAGACGCGAGAATTATAAGCTAAGCCCCCAGTGAGAACTTCCAGTGGAATTCTGCAGGACCAGCCCCCACTGGGTCTGGTGGAGGCAGGAGGAAGGCTCAGGCAGGGAGTGGTGGAAAGAACCAGCTGGGGCAGGGAAGCAGTGCCAGCTAGTGGAACAGAGGTTTAAGGGCAATCACTCTCTTGGGTAATGGTTTCAGCAGGAGCTCCTTTCATCAGCGAGAAAAGCAGCAGTTGAGACTTTTGTTTTTAAGATTTTATTTATTTAAATATTCATGAGAGACACACAGAGGCTGAGACATAGGCAGGAGGGAAGCAGGCACCCTGAGAGGAGCCCAATGTGGGACTCGATCCCAGGACCCCGGGATCACCACCTGAGCGGAAGGCAGACGCTCAACCACGGAGACACCTAGGTCCCCTACTGTTGAGAGTTTCTGTTGTCTTTACTGGTGGAGGCCCCTTGAAATGAACCTTGCAGTTCAGCCCCATGACTTACTGGGCCCCAGGTAGCCCCAGACCCTGCTCTGATAACCATATCCTTGACCTTTTCCATTTTGACTAGGACATCTCATCCCTATGCAATGTCAGCCTTTATCCTACAGCTCAAGCACCAGAAGGGTGGATCTGAGATGCTTCTGGTTTTGGAGCTGATTAAATCATGGCCAATGTGTAAGAATATATCCTAGAACCAAATCATTATGTCTTATGGTGAGGAATATGCAAAGATCTCTGGTTTTTCTCTCAAATACTGAAGACCCACTATGTGCCAGACTCACTTTGGTCTTGAGGAAACAAAAATAAATACTAGCGGTGGATGGGTGGGATGTTTGGTGACAGCACACACAACACACTTTAATTCAATGTGGTAAATACTATAGAAGCCATTGGAATCAAATGCTGTTGGACTAGTGGAAGGGAGTAATTCTTCACATTGACGTGTTAAGGAGACCTAAAACAGTGGTGAGCTAGATTTGAAGCCTCTCAGGCAGCCACACTGACTACAAATATAATTGCCTTCGGAGGTACCAAGAGAGTGTGTCGAGGTACAGCCACCAAGATCAGAGTAATCACAGTTCCCCTTCCACTGTGGATTCTTTGCCAACTAATTTAAACAGATTCACCCAGACGCTTGTTCACACTGTCTCTTAGCCATGTGGTTTTCCTTCTCGCCTTCATCCCACAGATGATCTTGTTTTAGAGACCTCCCTCCATGTAACAGGCAACCTGCTTAGAAAGGCAAAGACAAGAGCCAAGGTCCGTTGGACTGAGCTCTGACAACTCCATCCCCTGAGTTGGGCAGTTGATTTTAACCTCTTTGTGGCTTAACTTTCTCATCTTTAAAATGAGGGTTTACCAACCTTGCAGATTTGTTTTAAGGGCTAATCTATATAATGCATGCAGAGAGGGGCACCCTGCCTGGTGGAGCGCGGGCACTGAATACATAGAAATTGCTTGTTCGATTTGGCCCTCCTCCCTAAAGGCTGCTCTGGGGAAAGAAAGGAGACGGCTGCTTCCCCTGTACATCAGAACCCATGTCCCAGGGCCTGCAGCTCCCCCTCTGGATCCCAGGGAAATGTGTGTCTATGCAGTTACAGATCAGGACACGGTCCACATTGTCCAGCCCCTGATACCAGGAGGCCTCACCAGATGGTTTCTCCCTTCGCCTGAGAGTCTCTGGGATTTGCACCATCTAAACACCGTTCACTGCCACGCGATGCCCCCCTGGGGGCAGCACTCCCTGCGGGTGCCATGCCCACCGGACACAGCCCGGGGAACGATTTCCTGTTTCCCGCAGGCTGATCCGGTGCCACGCTGCACCGTAGGGACCGCAGCCAGGCCTGGGCGGGCAGGTGTGTAGGGCCGCACGTCTCCTGACGGCCCAGCTGGGAGCCTCTCCTCTGCCCCGTCCCACCTCACAGGGCTGTGGCAGAAGCCGTCGGGGTGGAACAGTGTGCGGAGATACCCGTTCATGGAGTGTTTCCCCGTCCCTGTATCATCTTCTTTCCTTTCCCCGCTTTGGACCAGGCCGGAGGCTCTGATCTCGCCATCCACGGGCAGCCGGGTGGCTCTGGGGTCCCAAGGATGGAGGCGGGGGCTGCGACAGCATCTGAACTTTAATATACTACGGGGTTTGAAAGAAATGAAGGAAAGAGGTTATAAAGACAGCATCTTTTTTTTTAAGCATTTTTTTAAAGATTTTATTTATTTATTCATGATAGTCACAGAGAGAGAGAGAGAGAGAGAGAGAGAGGCAGAGACACAGGCAGAGGGAGAAGCAGGCTCCATGCACCGGGAGCCCGACGTGGGATTCGATCCCGGGTTCCCAGGATCGGGCCCTGGGCCAAAGGCAGGCACCAAACCGCTGCGCCACCCAGGGATCCCTAAAGACAGCATCTTAATGAAAGAAGGGCCGCACAGGCTTCCCTCTGACTTTCGAAGGCTCTTCCAAACTGGAAACAGGGAACCCGGGTGGGAGAAGCAGGGCACGAGCAGGGCCTTTGGGGCCTGTAGTCCTTTTCTATGGCTGCATAATAAGTGACCTCCAACTTAGCAGCTTAAAACACTGCTCCTTAGCTCAGGGTCCTGTGGGTGCTGCTGGTCCCACAGCACCTAGTTGTGTAGGTCAGGGGCAGTGTGTGCTCAGAATATCACAGGCTGAAATTGAGGTGTCAGCGAGGCGGAGTCTGGTCTGGAGACTCGGGAGAAATCACATCCAGGCTCATTCAGGTTGGCAGGGGTCAGTGGGGCTGAGGCCCATGTTTCCTGCTGGCTGTCAGGGCCTCTATCCATTTTACTGTCAGGCCTGAGATGGTGTGTTGAATCCTTCTCATGCTTTGAATCTCGGATTTCCTCTTCCTGCAATCAGCAGGAAAAAACTGCTGTTATGGACTTATGCTGTCATGTCAGGCCCACCTGAATATTCCCCCTAATTAAAGGTCAACTGAGACCTGGGTTACATTTGCAAAATCTTTCACACCAATACCTAGATTACTGTTTTCTGAGTAACAAAGAGGAGGTATGCATAACCCTAGGACCAGGAATCCTGGAGGTTATCATAGAATTCTGCAGTCCCAGAACAAAGAACTGAACCCTGCTTCCTGACAGCACCATTAAGGCCATGAAGGGAATGGCTATATGATGTGGCCAAGAACATAGGATCATAGGACACCCTGCAAAGGTTCTCACCTTTGTCCCACCATGGCTTGGCCATGAAACTAGTATGACAATGTCAACTCCTCGGTCCTGAAGCCACCATGTGGAACTGGGCAGTGGACACCTGAGAAGTGACCAGTAGTAATCATATTCTCAAAAATAGGTACTCTATCAAAGCCCAGACATGCAGTCAGAAATGAAATGGAGTTATAGAAGTTCATGACAGTGATACTTTTTGCATATCCACAAGATAGAAGTTGGACCACTTGGTGTCTCCAACCCTAACAATATAGTACCTGATGTATTTTTTTTCATTATTTAATGAATGAATGAACAAAGGAATGAAGCTAGTAATGAATAGTTTGCAAAAGTTCACAAGAGCCACCAGCTTTTGAATCGGTCTCTCTTTCAGGTACAGGAAAAAAATACATGAGGGTAGCTCTTTTAAAAAGTGTGTTTGGAGAAAGGTTATTAAGTATTATATAAAAAAACAATTCTTTAATGAAGACAATTGGGAAACTGCTAGATCACAATGGTACACTGGTTTCTTTCCTGAGGATTTTTTTTAACATCCTTTAAAATGCCAGTGTATATATATTATCTTTAGCGGGATGGCATATGCAGCATTTTCAAAATTTCGAAATTTCCTTGATACAAAGAACCCCTTTTCATGCTGGTCATGCATTGGGAAGGCTGGGCTAGGATACAGCAGTAACACAATCTCAGTGGTTTAACCAGTGGTGCTTTGTTTCTTGTTTCCTTTACATGACAGCAGCTAGGTGGCTGTAGCTATGGCTTTTCTTAACATCCTCTTCACTCTTGGATCGAGGCTGAAAGGGCAGCTTCCATCTGGGCCAGTGCTGGTCTCATGGAAGAGATAAAAGGAAAACAGTAGAACATTGTGAAGGGCTTGAGGCTTTCACCGTGGGTGCCGTGTGGCACTCATGTGCCATTTCATTGACTGAAGCAGATCTTGTGGCTGAGCCCAATGTTAATAGGGAGGACTGTGACCCCCTAGAGGGAACATTCAGTGATACTGATTCTTTGTGGAACCCGCTTTGAAAACCCCACATCAGGAGCACTTGAAAATCACTCGGGGCTTGGGGCTGCCTGTATTACGTACAACAGAAGAAAAAATCAGAACCGCAGAGCAGGGCAAAACTCATAGACAAATCTTGGATTTTACTCCAAATCCACCGTACTTTTGTAACAGTAGTTTATGCTGTTCTTTCAAGTTGAGGAAAACTATGAACAAAAGAAAATGGAATAATTATCCAAAATTATTGCAAATTTATGCCTAAATATTTTCAAAAGAAGAAAAATGTTAAAACATTAAGTCTTCCATTATCTTCTGCCTGAAAGTTCTGATTTTTGGACATATCTAAGGGAAAATAGAAGCCTGTTTGCTTCTCATGGAAGGGAAAAGCATCTCTTCGGTCTAGGGAAAGACATCAGTCTCCCAGTGATACAGCACAGGCCTTCCCTCACTGAGAAAAAGAAGAAGGTTCAAGAGAAAAGGCACAAAGCCAAGGAGAATGATTGAGACTTTATTTTCTTCTTCTACCTCCCTCCTTTCTATCCTTTACTTCAGAGCTAGGCAGGGGACAGAGTTAATTTGGCCCAATTAAGAAAAGTTAAAAACAAGAGGGATACTACTTACCAATTGGCCTGTTTGGGTAACTACTGATCCAAAACTTTATTCTGGCTGCAGACAAAAAACTTGTCAAATTTTTTATTGATCATCCCAATGATAATTCCTCCCAACAAATCTATAGCTGACATTTTGGGATAGCTTGGTGAACTCAACTTCTTTGAGAAACACCTTTATACTTATGACCTGTGGCTGGCTGATTCATTAAAGCTAGAATCAGCTTTAAAAATGCGATCACAGATCAGAGTCTCTCTCACCTGTGACACCCACTACCATTCACTAAAGTCCCTTCATCAAAAGAACTTCTAACACACACACACACACACACACACACACACACACTCTCTCTCTCTCTCTCTCAACATATGTACTTATATGTCTAAGTTAAATAAAACTCATAGATGTGTGTTTGTGTGTGTGTATATATATATATATAACATATATATATATTAGTTATATGAAATCCCTATAGGTTCAAATTCAAAGAGTTATACACTGATAGCTAGAGAGGTCATGATCAAAATCTAACAAAATACCTTTATGGTAGTTTTAACTGATGTCCTTTCACAAAGCCTAGAGTGACCCAATGACTGTGTTTTGTGAAATGTGTGGGTTTACTCTTTCCTGGGCCATATGTTTTGAACAACTTCACTAATTAGGCTTGTATTTTCAACTCTGCCCCAAATGTCTTTGATTCATAGACAGTGAGATTGACCTGGATTTGACTTTGCCTGAATTAAACTAGCATTTGTTCTCAGCCATGTGTCATCAGAAGTTGAAATCTGCAGGTAGAAGTGATGGATATGCTGTCTCTTGGAAAATACACAGCTAGAGAAGTTCCATACAAAAGATTTTGGATTTAAAATCCCTTAAGTGGTTTTATCCAAAAGAAGTTATTTTACAGGGATCCCTGGGTGGCGCAGCGGTTTAGCACCTGCCTTTGGCCCAGGGCGCGATCCTGGAGACCTGGGATCGAATCCCGCGTCGGGCTCCCTGCATGGAGCCTGCTTCTCCCTCTGCCTGTGTCTCTGCCCCTCTCTCTCTCTCTCTCTCTCTGTGTGACTATCATGAATAAATAAATAAAATCTTAAAAAAAAAAGTCATTTTACAGTGCCTAAAATAGGACAAGCCTAACAGAGTGTTTACAAAACAATAACCCACACTCTCTCCTCTCCCACATGGTCTTTTATAATAGTCTAATTAATTTATTTTGTTAGCTGAAACCTATAATTAAGATTTAATAAGAACCTCACTAACTTATAACCAGAAGTCATAGCTAATCATCTTGAAACATCAAACAGTTTCTCAACTTGATCTTATTATAAAACTATCCAGAGAAATGGAATATGATCTTTTCTTCTTCATCTAGCCTATTAAGAATATACATGTTATAGTTTTGGACAAGTATTATAAATTACATTTCCAACTTTTCACAATACCAGAGAACTAGAGGAAACTTAAAGAAAAAAGAAAACCTAAGGCTATAGCAACAAAGACCATGGATGTGAGCTAACTTGACTGTAGCTAAAAGGTATTCCATGTTGGAGAGGAAATAATATATATGTCATTGGCTTGTAAATATTTTAAGTGGAAAGTTTTAAATTTCCTTTTTATAAAAACCAGCTTTAAGAGAATCTGAATCTAGTTGCTAAATCTTAAACTGATAGTAAAAGAAACACCTCCCTCCATCATCCTCTCTGATCCCACTATGCATAGCAAACTGTCAAAACAATTATAAAGCATCCCTTTAATTTGATAAGAAACTCATTATAAAGAGTTTTGCAACTTTAGAAATGTACAAGGTTGTCTTCCAAGAGCCTAAAAAAATATTTCTGCCTGCTGAGAGGTAATGACCACATGTTGGGTGACAGTGTTTCCCTACATCCTGACAGACGATGCTCACTCATACTTGACGCAGAAAATCCGACAGGGGCTTCTCCATCTTCTGATCACAAATCCACACATCTCTTTTATCCATACTCCTGTTCTGTGTGCTCCCCTTTGACAAGGAAAGAGTCGCTGCCCCTCTGAAGTATTTCCCCTTGCTCCTGGCATCCAGTGCCTTCACCTTTACAAGGAATCACTTCCACCATTCTTTCTTCTTTCCTGCAGCCTCTTTGATTCTTCTCCTCTGGGTGTTTCCATTGGCACATGGACAAGCTTGTGTTTTCCATTCTCAAAAAACAAATGGCAATAGCAATGAAGACAAACTATCTTCATTCCTCAGCACCCTCTGTTTCTGACTCCCTTCCCTGCTCCTCTTCACACCAAAACTTCATGAAACATGAGTCCATTCAGTCTTCACACCCTCACCGCCTTTCCCTCTGGTCTACTCTGTCTTTCACCCTACCCTCCACTGAATAATCTTGCTAGAGCTGCTGACAAGCTGTGTGATTCCATTTCCAAGGGTCATGTATATAAGCCCTCATGTTACCTGGGCTCCCAGGAACTCTCAAAGAGGTAACCACTCTCTCATCTGCCAAGCACTTTTCTTTCTTTCTTTTCCTTTTCTCAGTGACACCCCAAACTTTTTTCATTCTCTTCTACTTTCTGCCAGTTTCTTCCTTCTCTTTTATGTTCCTCTTCTTGGCTCAATCTCTAAGGTTAAATGCCCCAGGATTCAGTCTTTCCTCTCTACATTTTCTCCCTGGGCTTACATACTAGTTATGTGCTAGTGACTCAGGATCATCAGTTAGGATTCATTCACTGCAAATAACCAAAAATCAAACTCTGTCCTAAAAGTAATAAAGCAGGGGGCCTATTGGCTCACATACATGAAAAGTCCAGAGGCAAGGTAGTCTTCAGGGCTTAATGATGTCATCAGGGAACCTAGATTCTTTCCAATTCTCTGTCCTGCCTTCCATGTTATTAGCTCTATGTGTCCCTCCTATGTGTGAGCCAATGTGTCCTTCATGTTGACAAAATGGTTGCAGTGGTTCCAGACTTTATATCCACAAATCATGCCATCCGAATGAGAAATAGGATTGATTTATAGTAGCTTTCTCAGTGTTCTCAGCAAGACCTGAAACATTCTTTCTTAAAAGATCTCCCAAAATGAAACCCTACATGTGGCCATTTGCCCCAAATTTTTCACAGACCTACTTCTGATCTGATTCTTTTGCATAGGGTAATGCTATGTACAGGGTGCCTTAAATCTAAGTTTCCTGAATCAATAACAATGTGGGAGAGGTATGCAAAATACTTCTATAGGCTGATTAATCCATTTCCTCTCCATCTATGTTGAACTTAGGCCAATTACATTAAGATATATGTCCTTTATTCTTTTTATATAGCCCTGCAACTTTCCCGTACCAAATTTTTATATTCTACATTTTTTAACTATCCTGAAGTGACTGCTGATTCTCTATTATTGTGCCTTGACTTTTATAACAATATATCAATTGGAGAAGTTTGGAAAGAAATATAATTAATTCTATTTGGTTATGTTTTGCTTGAGATGCAAGGGTAAAATTGGTCCAGATGGCCTTTGGATATAGGTCTGGATCTTCACTTTACCAGTATTTGTTGCTGTCTATAGTAAATGATGTAAATGACTGGGTTTAGGTGAGTTTGGTGCTTCCATCATGTAGACTTTTCTCTGTTTCTTTGTGTCCTAAAAAGAATTTTAGTCTCAATAGTTTTATAACTAAAATCAGAATCTTTTTGTGTATAAACATTAATAGTGACTCAAAGAGATAATTGCCTATAAAGTGATGAATAGATTTTTTTAATATAATTTTTCTCAAAAAGTACACATCAAAGATTATAGTTATTAAATTTAGCCTTAAATAAACATAGAACAAGTATCTTCAAAGTATCCTGAGCTCAGAAAGAATGGAAATATGAATGTATTAATGAGGTAAATAAAGAGCAAGAGTTGAATCCTCGACATTTACTTAGAAGCTAGGTTAATTTTATAAAGCTGCATTATTTTTTTAACACTTTACATATTTGCCTTTTTAAAAATATTTTTTTTTCAGTAATCCTTTGAAAGGTCTTGCATTGCTCATAAATGGAGTAGTTTACAGTCATATTATTTAAAAATTATTGATTACTAACCTACTTGGTGAACAGCTAATAGCATGACTGATTAGAAATCATTTTGGCTTCCTTTACCTGAGGTAGGGTCATCTTAGAAAACATTCTTCATGTTCACTAGAATTGAAATTACAATTAAATAGATGAAATGTGTTGAGTTCTTATCAAGAAAGTTTTTAAAATTAAAGATACTTCAAAATAAAAAAAAATCTTAAAATTTTATTATAGTCAAAGGGGGAATAAGAAAAAATATGGCTCCGAAACTTTGTGTTGTCTCTACATTGAGTACCCCTAAGATGGGGCAGTGAGTCCTGTCTTCTGGCAGAACTATCCCCAGATTGCTCTCCTTCTATGGCAAATAGGAGAGCCATAGGATTTGTACATGGAAGGTCTCCTTACTGAGGGCTCAAGAGGCCTCAAGTAGGAAGAATTTGGACCAAGAGGAGACAGGAGTGGAGAGAGGAAAAGAGGGAAGGAGAGACTCCTCTAGAAGCTCATAAAATAAAACATAAACCCTTAAACCCTATCACAATAAATAGGAAAAAATTACACCCTGCCCAAAGTTACACAGTATCATTGTGTCTTCTTTCTCCCTGTCAAGGGGAGATCTCACATACATAAGATAGGCCACTGGTGACTGGACAAGGGTGTGGAATTGGAAAAGAAGAGGATACCAGGCATCATGATGCACCAGGAGCCCCAAGGCCTTGTAATCCCACACTTTGATGTTAGTTTCCTATTTTAGTTTTAAAAGGAGAAAAGAATTGTGATTAGCCATTAAAACACTCATTGAGTTAACCTTTTATTTTATGTAGTCTCTTAGTAGCAGAGGAAATACAAAGATAGGATGTTTTTGGGATACATTTTTGGAAATAGATTAACAGTTGGGGTAATAGCAAAAAACACAAGAATTTCCCTGAGGTTTTTGAGTAACTGAGTGGGTGATGGATGCCACTGACGTCAACAGAAAGATGGTTAAGAAATAGGGTTGGGGATGAGGATTGGAAAGTAAGAGTTCTAATTTGGCCATGCAGTATCTTCTGTAATGTCTTCTATAGTCCCAGTGAATGCAGACCTCAGAGGTTCTGTTGCTATGCTTAGACCAACATTCCTCATTCACTGGAACAACACCCCTATACACCCTGTCTCCCAAGAGCAAAGCCTGAATGTCATTTTAGACCAGGCCTTCCCCTTCCTGCCAGCCATCAGCTCAAGCTGTCTACATTTCACCATGCTATTATATCTGACTCTCATACCCAACCCCACCTTTATGATCCAATTCCCACTACTCTGTGCCTCCTCCAATGATTAGAACCTAAATAGTACTATGTGAAACTATGGCTGGGTGGTACCCATCACCACACAGGACACAATCCAAGCAGTGATAAAGATTTGATGATCCAGAGTATAAGTTTCTTTTTAAGTCTTTCCTTTTTATATCCTCCCCATGCACCCTAATGCTAGCATTATTTTCTGGATAGCCCCTGCAGCAGTCTGGTTGACCAGAACTCCAGTTAAGATATCCAGACTAGTTGTTCCAAAGTCTGAAAAATATCAGCATCACCTTAGACAGCCCAGAGTTTTCAGCCCAGATTTGTCCATCTTAAGAACTCCAGCTTTACCTAGCATTTCCTTGTCTCTATCAAGCAATAGAAGGAGGAGAAGGAAAGAGGAAGAAAGAGAGGATGGAAAGAAAAATCTATATATATGTCATCTCGTTTCCACCCTCTCAACACTATCATCATTCTAATATAGTATGCTATTTGGATCATTTTCCTGTTCCAAGGGCCATCAGAATCTCCAGTGAATGCAGTCTTCTGTATATATAACCAATGTTGCTTACAGAATCAAAAGAGAAGAGCTGATCATAAGTAATTAAAAATTGTTTAAATTTCTTCAGACAAAGTTCTTGGGATAAGAGGGTTTCCGTTGGTATTGATGGGGGAAACAGAGATTCCGCCCACAGAAAGGAAGACAGATATTATGCTAACTAGAGAAAGTAAGGTAAAACCAGTCCACTTAGAGGCAGTTCATGAGGAGGTATGCCTCAGGAGATGGGGACACACACACACACACACACACACACACACACACATGGGGCCAGTGTTGGCATGTGATGGATATTAG
Organism: Canis lupus dingo; assembly: GCF_003254725.2. Taxonomy (NCBI): domain Eukaryota; kingdom Metazoa; phylum Chordata; class Mammalia; order Carnivora; family Canidae; genus Canis; species Canis lupus. The sequence continues at coordinate 42,826,387 of NC_064254.1, forward strand.
TAGAGTCCATGGGAAGGAATTTGAATTTCATGCCTGAGGTAACTGAGAAATCCTCCAAGCAAATTTGACCAATTATCTGCAACCCCATTGGAACAGGCATCGTTAGAAGCACACTTCCCTTCTGTTTTCCAGACTCCACCTCCATAAGAAGTTAATTTGTATTGCACAACCCAGTCTTCTGGCTTAGACAGAAACATTTCGTTTTTTTAGAAATTACCAAAAATATTTATAGCTTGACTAAGCTAATTTAAAACACATAGCAAAAGCATGCCGTGCCTTGCGCTCTCTGGGCTGCAGCTGTGGGAGCGGCTGCTTGCCTCTCAGCCAGGGGGGGGACTTGGTCGGTGGGGACACTGTCAGGAAATGGCTCTCCATTCATCACGACCTTGCATAGGTTACACGGGACCCCTTTGCTTACTAGGTAACTGTCTGGCATGGATGCAACCGTTTCCAGGCAAGTTTTCTTCAGAACCTAAACTTTCAAGGCATTTGAGCCTCGAGCAAGACCCTGAGCTTGTCTCAGGGTGAAATATTTTGTGTCCTGACCCAGCAAAATATTTTACAATCTGTTTCCTAATCCTGGAAAAGCTGAGTCTTACCCTTGTATAAACCGAAAATTTGCCCTAAAAAATGAAAGCAATTAAATAAAACAATAGGGAAAAGATTTCCTTTGTTCTGCGGAGAAAATTCAACATTTGCCCCCCCTGGGCCACAGCCAGCCGGGCTATCAGGAATCTCAGCTGAGTGAAGGCGGCCAAGCCTGCCCCAAGCACCTGAACCAGACACCAGACACTCTGCACCTTCTCTCTGGTGCTTCAGTGGAAGCAGCGGTTATTATTAGCTTCTGTAATATTAAGAGACATGCCAAAAGATTCTCAAATCTCCAGAAAACATAAAGTCCATCAATTATAGGTATACTGGGCAGACTTATTCTTCTGATTAAACTAGGAATGCTTTCTCTGGAAAAACTGTTTTGTCATCAATTAGAAAAGGCATGGAAGGAGAAATTTAAAAAAAAATTTTTTTTTCTCCAAAATGTACATGGAGAAAACGACTATGGAAGAGGGGACAGAAGGGAGGCCACTAGGAAGTGGAAATGACCACCAGCACTTTTGTTCTGAAAACCAAGCAGATGATGATTGCAACAGGACATTTGATACATATATACCTCCTGATAAAAGCAAAGATGACAAAATTACAAAAGCCAACATTATCATTGTTGAAAAGCAATATGCAAATTATGGTCTTAAAATAAGCCTGGGAGAGGCCTGGGCTTCACCCACATGAAGGCCACTTCTTTGCTAGGCTGCTCTTATTGTTTACACTAATCTCCGGTAAGGCGAGCGTGGAGTTTCTATGAAGTGCAGTGTTGTGATTCATGACATTTAGCAGATGAGGAAGGGCCCTCTCCAGAAATGAGCCTCTCGGCTGAGGCTGAGCAGAAAATAGCCTGAAATGAGTCACACAACGTAAGAGACAGCACAAAAGATGATTCACTGGGTCCCAAGGAAAATAAATAGGAGTGAATGGCTAGTGTGCCCAGGGAAACTCAGGCTCAGTGGGCAGAATTTATTGGTCTGCCTCACACTGAGCCCCATCATCGAAGCTGGTGGGACGAGGTGCTGGGGCTGAAAATGTGATGGGTGGCAGTGAGCTCCTTTTGAGGCAGTGGCACTGCAGTGGTTGCTAGCTTTCAGTGAAGGATCTTTGTGGCTGAGGGATACATCTGCACTAAATGCTGTGAAGTATATGTTGTGAAATGATTTATCCAGAAGGCTACACAGCTGGCATCAGATAAAACATTTGGAATCATTTTAGATGTACATTACCTAGAGGCAGCCTTCCCTCCCCAATGCTAAATTTAAACCATTCCTGTCATTTCAGACACTAATGAAATCTGTTTTTCATAGGATGTCTGTCTTGGAAATAGCATGCAACCCCCACCCCACCCATAAAATGGAAGAGAATTTGAAATTTATAAATCACCCGTTCTTCCACCTTCCTCTCCCTGTGCGCGTGTGTGCGCGCCCACACACGCGCGCACACACACACTCATGCACAGCCCTACCTCTTTTAAGAATTTCAGAACAGAAGAAGGAATGCATGGAAGTGATAAAGATGAGCTTCCCAGGATGGAGGAAGGAGAAGGAGGGGGTGGCTGGTGCCTGCCAATAACACACAAACAGCGGCACTGAATGACTCATGCAAAAGCCCCAGAGGGATCATCGGTTCCCTCAGTCGCCCTTTAGAAGAGAGACAGAAAACACGGTATTATAAATGTTCCCACAGAATCACAGCTTTACTGGATCCAAGGGAACCACAAGCTTACCCTGCTGCTCACTATGCTGTAGTGTAAATAAGCTGATGTGCCCTACATACCAAGAAACCCAACAGAAAACATTGAACACACACGTGATTCAATATCCAATGGGAAAGCTCACATAGTCTGATTGAGTCTGTCCTATTCTATGCTTGAATATTACAGTTTTAAAAGCTTCCAATGTTCCTTGATGCCATTTAAAGGCGAAATGAACATATGAATATTATTATCCTTATCTCAACTGTAGATTCCAAAACGATTTCAAGAAATTAAAAACCAACTTTAAGCAGAACCCAGGAAGAGTTCCAGTTTGAAACCCAAATACAAATGCTCTTTGCTCTTTTTATGTAAAGAAGGGGCTTGCTCACATCACTGATGATCATAACACACAGTCACAGGAACACCACATCTTTAACTTTTCCCATATGTCTTAGTTTTGCATGATGATGATGCTACTGCTTACCATAGTTCTTCACCTCATCTGGAATGAGTTAGCAGAGGAATTGGATGCTATTGCACGGGGGCCAGGAAAGATGCCTAGGATCCTGCCCAATGTGTAGCAGTGCTCGTAAATGTCTGCAAGTGTAAAAAAAGGATTGGCAAGCCTTGCTTTGTCTGAGTAACCTTCTCCCTTCCCTCAGTGTGGCTCAGAAAGAGCACATTTCTATGGCCCTCTCCTAAACTGAGCAGACAGGCGGGGATACCACAGGCCTTGAACCAACACTGTTCAGTAAGTACTGGGAAAAGTCTTTGACTGTAGGATGCCCAAAGCAGTAGATCCCCCAAATACTTCCTTAGAGAGTCTAAACTACCTGAGTTGCTGTGTCTCTTGAGTTTTCAGGGTTTTCCATCAAGGCATTCGGCCAAGACTGTTGTGGCTACCATGCATTGTGACATTGCATTGCTCAAATAGCTGATGTGGCTCAAAGCCTCCACTTGACATTTCAAGGAATGTGTATAAAACCACTGGGGAAAAAGTGGTTCTTCATAGGAAGTCTTTAAATCCAATGTCATACATCACCTCAAGTGTGAGAATCTCCTGTTCTCAAGCTCTATCATCAGTGCTTCTGGCCTTAATTAATCCAAGGAAAACCATGTGCTGTACTCACTACCACAGTTAAGAGCTTTGGCCTTCTTTGGGCTCTGCCATGTTTTCCTTCCATAGTAAGTACTGCTGAAATACCCAGTCCCCTCACACGTTTCTTTTTTTAAGACTTTATTTATTTACTCATGAGAGAGACACACAGAGAGAGAGAGAGAGAGAGAGGCAGAGACTCAGGCAGAAGGAGAAGCGGGCTCCATGCAGGGAGCCTGATGCGGGACTCGATCCCGGGACTCCAGGATCAGGCCCTGGGCCGAAGGCAGATGCCCAACCACTGGGCAACCCTGGCTGTCCCCTCACATTTCTTGATGTGAGACTTGCCATCAGGAATAGAAATAGTCAATCCACTATTGACAACCTAGTGTATATCAATATATACTGTTGAGTGCAAATGACTATTTGATATCACCATATTACTTTGTGATGAAAGATCTGTGAACTCATATGATCACTTGCAGTCATCTACAGAATATAACCACCTCTACGGTGACAAGATGATACCGCTATATTATCAAGCCAAAACATCCTAACCTGGCTCTGTCCTACAAATTGGACTGCTGATTATAAGCACCTTCTTCTGGGTGGAGTCTGCCTAAAGTAAAAGTTACTTCAATGAAGGTATGTTAACAAAGGCCAGTTCACTCCCACTTGTTATTTAAATCTTTACCCAGTGCTCAGAACAAAGTTTGATCAATTCCCTATTGACTTTCAGAATGCACACAGAATCCATATTTTCTCTTCGATTAAAACACACAGTGATTAGCAGAGCCTGGCAATACATACCCAGTCACTTAAATTTTTTTTTGAAAGTATCACAAGATGCTTCAGAGTCAAGACTCAGGAAACCAAGACTCACAGTCAAATGTAAAACAAGGCACAACCACTTAGGCATATTTCTTTACTACTAAAATATATTTGAAGATCTCTTGATTGACACAGGAAATAGTTTTGGTTATTCTAATAGCAGTTTATAATACTGGCCATCTCTTCAGGGTTTCCAGTATTCCTGGTCAAGGCTGGGCTGTGCTTTCTACAGAGTAATCAGGGTAACCTAATGGCCACTGACAATGTGTAAAGGGGACTATGAGCTATTCCCTATGGCTGGCCCAGAATTCCATGTTCTGCATTCCCAAGAACAACCTATTTTAGAACAGAAAATAAAAGGTGATTCCCACTTATGTTAGAGAAGCTCAAAGAGCTTTGTGTTTTTAAAAAAAAAATAACTTCGATGGCAACCCATTGAGATAAGGAACAGGTATTAACCAGATTCTTATTGGGAGATTGTAGTTATAAGCTGTGAAGGACATGGTATGCCAGCGAGCAGGCTGTATTACAGTCAAACATTGGGTTGACATCTTTGCATTTGACTTCCTGCTGTATCACTTCATGCTTTCATGCAACACATTTATTCAATATGTAAAACTAGATTCAGAATCATCTTCTTGTTAGTGTATGAAACTTCTGATAATTGAAATCCTGGCTATTACAGCCACTACTATCTTTGTTAAAATATAGCCATTATGATGTTTGGTACCACTTGGAATTATATTCCAATAGAAAAATCTGCATGAGATAAATGCCAAATTTAAGTCATAAGGGCAACTAAGCAAGTGATTTTATCACCAAAACTATTATTCACAATTGCTTCAGGTTTTTTTTTTTAATTCCGTATGTTCTGTTTAATTGAGAGCATGTATTCAAATAATATCCTGCACTAATTCAAGATTTTGAAGCACTGTATGTTCGGTAGCTAATTTAAAATAATTGACTATCAAATTGATTTTTTAAATGTACTCTGTGTAAATTCTAGGCATTCTGAATATCTTCAGAAATAAAATTACGTCCTAGAAAGCACTTGAAGTGTGTGTGCCTAGTACTCAACATTTCTAACATTCAATTAGGGGATTGAGTAGTATATGGGTATAAAGAGCATAAAATTCTATATAAAACATTCTTCTCGAGGATGGAGTGGAAAGGCAGAGAGACTCCAAATAAGACAGTCAGCATTTACTCAAATGACTATTCACAATGGGAACAAGAACTCAACCTATTGATCTAATCCCATTATACTGGGATGCAGGGATAGAAAAAAAGAGAAAGCAATTTGCCTTTTTGTCTGTTTTGCAAAGTGAACAAGAGACTATTTGGTCAGGGAAAATTTTGAGACCAAATACTTACATGTATTGACATAGCTTTGGGGGCAGGGGGATTATATTGAGATTATTTTAAAAGTTCTTCCTTCTGTTCAAAGAAAAAGCAAGGACAGTGTCCAGAAAGCACATTGCCATTCAGAACTACCACCACCACCCCACCACCCCCACAAAGAAATAGAATGACTTCAATCACCCTATGTGGTTTGATTTCGTCTAAGTATAACTTTAACAATCCTTGCTAATCAGTATTTTAGTTCTATAAAAAGAAATATAGTACTTTGCAGTCATTTCCTAATTAAAAACATATGCAAGAAATGCAATGGTAAAGGAAAGGAGGTAAAACTTGGGATTCCTTGGAAAAGGAAAGTGCCTATTTTCTCTTTATGCTTTGACCTTTGCGTGATTTCTACTGTCCACATTCTCTAAGCTCCTCACCATGATGTCCCATGTGAGCTTGGGCCTCTCCCAGTTCCAGAAGTCTTTCAATAGGTCTATGCACTTTACCTGCCTCTGAACCCAACACTGTAGGATTTGGTGATGAGTAACACTGTCAGCAAAGGACCCACTGGCTCAGATGCCTCAGAATTTATTGCCAAAACTCTGAAAGTCTGTCTAATCCCCAGGTTGCCCATTCTTTTCTCCAATTTGGCCTCATTTTCAGAATTAGGTCTCTACCTAGGTTTCCCTTTAATTTTTGCCAGTTAGTTGCTCCATCTGATAGACTCTTTACCCTCAAAGATAGGTGCTAGATCTTGAGGCTGAATTAATGGAGATTAAGCCCTGCTTGTTCTAACTCATGGCTCCTGCCTCCTGTCCTCTAAAATAGGAACAGATCATCCAAAATCATGACTTTTGTTTGCTGGCTCCTAGAGCCCAAATTCTGTTTCTATGTCACTATTTACTCACTTACCTAGGAGATTGTGTAACTTGTCTCTAAGATGGTAGCAATAATCCCTCCCATCCCACATGCACATTTTTTTTAACTTGCATTTTGAGATAACTATAGACTCACAGGAAGTTGCAAAACTGGTACAAAGAGTCCCATGTAGCCTTCAACCAACTTCACAAAATGGTGATCTTAAAAGTATAACTATGGTATGATATCATGATTATTGGGCAATATATAGTACACTATTAAAACCAGGAAATTGACAATATATTATAGCTAACTAAAGATCTTTACATCATTTTTGAACCTTTATTCATTTGTGTTGCTTATAGTATATCTATATACTTTTCTCATTTTGAGAGTTTCATAAATGAAATCTTACAGCATGTACTCTTTCAAGATTGATTTTTTTTTTTTACTAAGCCTAAGACCCTTGAGGTCTACCCAGGCTGTTGCTTTTATCAACAGTTCATTCCTTTTTATTGCAGTATTCCATTGTATGGATGTACAAATTTGTTCAGTTGAATGCAGGATGAGGGATTATTGCTGCCATCTTGGAGACAAGTTATACAACTCTTCAGGTGACTGAATAAATATTGGCACAAAGACTGAGAACTCTTTACGCATAATATAGGAGATTTGGGTTGAAGATTTAATTTGCTTCCAGGATTTTTCTGTTATAATTAAAGTTACTATGAATATTTGTATACAGGCTTTGTGTGAACATAAGTTTTCATTTCTCTAGGATAAATGCCCAAGAGTGCAAATGGTGGGTCATATGGTAAGTGCAGGTTTAGTTTTATGAGAAACTGCCAAACTATCTTCCAGAGTGGCTGTGTCATTTCACATGTCCACCAGCTAATGAGACCCAATTTCTCTACATCTTCCCTCACTAGCAATTGGCATTATCACTAGTTTTGATCTTAGCTATTGTAGTAGCTGTATGATGAATACCTCACTGTGGCTTTAATTGGCATTTTTCTAATGGTTGATGTCGAATGTGGTTTCATGTGTTTATTTGCCATCTGTATCTTCTCTGTGGTGAAAAATCTGTTTATATCTTTTGTATATTTTAGAATTCATTTTTCAGATGTGATTCCTTACTCTGTAGTCTTTCATCCTCTTAACAAGGTCTTTCACAGCACAAAAGTTTTAATATATGTTGATTCATTTGATTCATCATGCTTTCGATGTCCTACCTAAGAACTCCACATATTTTTGGAGAAATTGAAAACGTATATTTATATGTGCTTGAATCTGCATAAAGGAACTGGAAAAACACCTAATCTAATGAAAGTGTGAGGCACCTGAATGTGGGAATCGGAGAATATAGGCAGGGATAGGAGATGTGACTTTTCATCTTTTTTATATTCAAGTTTTTAACTACATGAGGATATTAATTTTATTTTTTTAAGATTTTATTTATTTATTCATGAGAGACACACAGAAAGGCAGAGATACAGGCAGAGGGAGAAGCAGGCTTCCTGGAGGGAGCCTGATGCGGGACTTGATCCCAAGACCCCTGGATCACGACCTAAGCCAAAGACAGATACTCAACCACTGAGCCACCCAGGTGCCTTGAGGATATTAATTTTAAAAACAGAGCATGGGCTTTGGAATCAGATCAGTTTCAATACAGGCTCCACAAATTAGCTGTTAGAGCTTGGAAAGTTATTACTTTAGTTTTCTCGTCTGTAAAATTAAATGTAAATAGACATAGTATCAGTCATTTTTAGGAAGATTAAATAAGATTGTGAAAATAGTTTAATAGTGAACCAATTATGAGATTGAATTACAAATCATAAGCCAAAGTAAAATTTATATTTAATATAAAATAGTTCAGTTTTTTCCTCCTGCTTCATAGTTATCTTTGGTGACATATTGCTCAGTTTTTCTAGGCTTTGTACATTCTGCTGAGGAATTACAGTGGCTACATTTGTGGACTCTGCTTCTCCAATTAATGCTGTTTTGATAAGTAAGCATTTTTTATTTGTGCTTATAATAAGCTCTGTTCTTTACACAAACTAGCAATCTCTAATACTCTTATTAAGTGGCAATTTATATTCTTCCTGAATAGGTGAGAACTCAGGGCTCAGAGAGGTAAAGTGACTTGATAGTTTGTCTAATTCCAGAGCTTCATATGTAACTTTGGGGTGCTTGGGGGAGCTCAGTCAGTTAAGCGTCCCAACTTTTGATTTCAGGTCAAGTATTGATATCAGGATCATGAATTCAAGCCCCATATTGGACTCCACACTGGATGTGGAGTCTACCTAAAAACAAAAAAACAAAACAAAACAAACAAAAACAAGAAAAACAAAAGAAAACAAAAACAGCATATAGCTAACTTTGATGCCAGTATAATCTAGAATATTTTCCATGGAACTCCAGTCCCTTAGAGATATTGCTCAAAAACAAAAAACAAACAAAAGGCATTGATTCAGTGAACTTAGTGTATATATTAAAATAAAGCATGTTGAAAAAGTCCCTTCTTGAGAGTCTGCATTGCCTAATCACAAATTAAAGGTTCTGAGGAATCCTATAGTCTTGAACCAGCATTTCCCAGATTAACTTTATCACAAGGTTCTTAAGAAATATAGAACTAGTAGGGCAGCCCAGGTAGCTCAGCTGTTTAGCAGCCCAGGGTGTGATCTTGAAGACCCAGGATCCAGTCCCACGTTGGGCTCCCTCCATGGAGCCTGCTTCTCCCTCTGCCTGTGTCTCTGCCTCTCTCTGTTTCTCTCATGAATAAATAAATAAAATCTTTAAAAAAAAATATATATATATATAAAATAAATATAAAATATATTTTAAAATATAAAAAAATATATATATAACTAAATATATATATATTTTTATAAAATATAAAAATATATTTTAAAAATATTAAAAAATATATATATATATATAACTATTAGAATCACTCAGAATTAGCATTCCATAGAAATATTTTAGGACTCCTTAAAGCCCTAAAGAGCATACGCTTTGCCCTATTTTAAAATGCTTGATATTTCTGTAAACTATTTCTAGCATAGCTTCACAAAAACTCCACAGATAGTTCATTTATATGACATTATAGCATCCTACTGATGAAAATAATAATCTTGTGGCAAACTTCATGAAATATATATGCTTTGGATTTATGAAGAAAACCCCCAGAGTAGCAAGTTTTGCACCAACTCTGAGGGCAAATGGTGTTAAAGAGAACATAAATCTCCTTCTTGATAAGCCTGTGACTTTTCACCTTGAATGGTGTACTATTCTGAAAACTTTAAGATAAGGTCATGTTGGAAACTCCAACTAATGCAAAATATTGTTTAACATACATACAACCAAAAAAGAAATTTATTTTCTTTAATCTCAGTCGCTACCTTTAATTCTGGTACTTCTTACCTATTTCTTCTTACAGGCTTTTAGAAACATAAGGTATTATGTTATCAACTCAAATGTCGGTGCCTAGATGGAAGGGAATATACTGGCTATTTCCTGTCCTTGGATTCTACCCTCTGTGCAGTAGCTATTTAAACAAAGGCTTGGTAATGAATGTGATGGTTTTTTTTTTTTTAAGATTATATTTATTTATTCATGAAAAACAGAGAGAGAGGCAGAGACATAGGCAGAGGGAGAAGCAGGCTCCCCAGGAGGAGCCTGATGTGGGACTCAATTCCAGATCACAGGATCATGCCCTGAGCCAAAGGCAGACGCTCAACCGCTGAGCCACCTAGGCGTACCATGAATGTGATGGTTTTAGATACATAGTTATAGACATGTATGTAACATAAAATCATACTAAATACCTCTTTTCCTAAATTTTTCCGTGTCTGATGATGGCAAAATGAGTCAAATACGCTATTTAATTACTTATTAGACTGGTCACTGCTATGTTATTCTTGAAAGGTAAAAGAAAATTCATCTTTTCATTTCAGCCTATTGTTATTTCCATTTTACTATTTATTAATAAGTACAATTAGAAATTTGTTTCAGAAAGTTTAAAATTTCTTTAGAAACTTTAAATGCCTTAATTGAAACCAGTGACATATGTAACAAATAGAACTTTAGAGATAAAATAAACTCATTTTCTCTAAAAATTAAATTAAAATGATAATAAGTTTTATTTCCTCTAAATATTATGCAAGAAGTGAAGAATTGAGTTATAATAACACAATACTTTAATTATTTTAATAGAATCATCTGTAATTTCTACCAAGAGAATATTTCAAAAGTTTAAACTTAGACATTTAATAGTGTCAGGCATAAGTTGTTATGAATTGAACTTAATTATGATGCTTTTATTTTCTATCTTATTAGATAATTTTTTTCAGTAAGGGTGGACATTGCTACTTCCTTTTTGTCCTAAAGTATACAGATATGCTTTTGTGATATTTCAGAATATATTGTTCCACAGAATTTTAAGACTAGCTCATTAAAGTAAGGTACCGTGGAGCAAAATCTACCTTGATTTGACGCTTATGACTTGATTTTAAAAGAATTTATTTACCTCCTGAATTTTAAGCTTGCTTATTTGGCTCACAATAAAATAAAAACAGAAAAATAAATTGATGAGTGTACTTTGTGTAATTCTTTTTAAACATTTATCCATCTTTAAATATTATCCATGTAGCAACTGTAGGTGTGTTCATAGAGAATATAAAAAACTCTCACACTTCCAATTCCTAAGTTTATGATTTTGATGCAATTCACAACTAAAAATTCTAAACTAAGAGGCCATCTGTTTCTATGAATCTGAAAGATACTGCCCTATTTGGAGACTTTTATAACATTAAACATGAAAATCTGGAGTTTGAAACTTCTAGTTACCTGTAAAAAAAACTCTAACATCTAATTTGAGGATAGTTTTAATATTCACATATTCTTAAAACACAAACCTCAAAGTGATTCCAAAGAAGACTCTAAGGCTGAAATGGAACACAAGATTAAAACCAATTTTTTAAATGCTTATTAGCTTTTTTTTTTTTTTTTTTTTTAAATGCTTATTAGCTTTAATAAAAACCAACCCCCAAGTATTGATAAACTTTAACTGACTTTATTCATTTTCTGCTTTAGTTTCTTTCTTTTTTGAAAAAAAAAAAGATTTTACTTATTTATTCATAGAGACACACACACAGAGAGAGAGAGAGAGAGAGAGAGAGAGAGGCAGAGAGAGAAGCAGGCTCCATGCAGGGAGCCCTACGTGGGACTCGATCCTGGGTCTCCAGGATCACACCCCGGGCTGCAGGCGGCGCCAAACCGCTGTACCCCCGGGGCTGCCCTAAAGTTACTTTCTTGGCTGACTCATTGTCCATTAATTGTTGGATCTTCCAGCAATTAATATGCTTATTAGAGGGACAGTTGGGTGGCTCAGTGGTTGAGTGTCTGCCTTTGTCTCAGGGCGTGGTCCCGGGATCAAGTCCCTCATCATGCTCCCCCAATCCCCCCGCAGGAGCCTGCTTCTCCCTCTACGTATGTCTCTGCCTCTCTCTCTGTGTTTCTCATGATTAAATAAGTAAAATCTTTTTTAAAAATGCTTATTAGAAAAGGGTTTTTTCAAATATGCTTATCTACTGCTGTATATGGTATATTTTGGTAATTTATCAGAATACACAGTTTACTCATCTCTTTATATCATTTATACATCACAATAGGATTCAAAAGTTTTTTGCTTTAACAAGTCTAAAAAATACTCTGAAACATTTAACATATGTAAATAATCTAAATGCTTATGTTATATTACACCACAGATTTTGCCTTAAAATATTTGATAGCTGTAGCAAATGAAGATAGATGCTTTACACTATACATTTTCTGAGACTAGGGCTTATTTTATGAAGCAAACTTGACTGAATAATTAGAGCTTTTGTGTTGACCAAGTTCAGGGGTTTTTTTACAGTCTCAGATTTTAAGATTAAACTAGTTAAAGCAATAGTTATACTGAGCAAGAATTATGTCTGGTTTTCTTTTCTATAAAGCCATCTAACAGATTTTTTAGTTTATATTATAGTTAATTTTACAATTTTTAAATTATTTTATACTTGTAGAGCTTAGAAGTCAAGCCCTGCTAAAAAAGGCTTGTGCCAAAATAGTTGCTCCCTGACCTCAGCTCAAACACAATTCCTGTCAGCTCTTTCACCTGTTTCTTCTTTATTTCAATTTATTTTTTAAACCACTTTACTGACGTATGACTGACAGGTAAAAAGCTTACATATTTAATGTATACAACTTCATGAGTTTGGTAGTAAGTGTATACCCATGAAGCCATTACCAACTTCACTATTATTAAGGCCATAGACATATCCATCACCCCCAAAGTTTCCTCCTTCCCTCTTTATTAGTAGTAGTAATGTGTGTGTGTGTGTGTGTGTGTGTGTGTGTGTGTGTGTATGATAACAACACAAGATCTACGGTCTTGGCAAATTTTAAGTATAAAATAAGCAGTGTTAGCTCTAGGTGGTATGCAGCATAATAGATCTCCAGAACTTATTAGCTTGGGCCATAAGAGCAAAGCACTATGCTAAAGTCTACTAAAAGCTGAAGTCCTTGGTTAATCTACAAATTACTGAAACTCCTCAAAGTGGATAATCAAATCTCCTCTGAGAAATGAGAAAATTCTCAGCAACTTGGGATAGATGTATTGGACCCAAAAGAGGTCAAACCAGAACCAGTTTAAAGGGTAAAATCTGCAAAGAACCAGAGCTTTTCTGTAGTTATAATCAAATAATAAAAGTGGAGGCCATTCTGCTTGAAGTTTGATGGGATCCATACATTTCATCTTATACTGAGATTTAGTCTTAAGAATAACTCCTGGTTTGGTCAAACAGGAAGTTTGTGTTTGCTTCTTGTTTTTCTTATTATTTAGAAGTGATTTTCAATAGCCTTGAAGATATCTTTTCTCTGTCATCTTAAAACTGGAAGTCCTACTGCACACTAACTTGTGCCTCCAAAGTCTCTACAAGTAAAAACAAAACAAAAAAACACATCACCACCAAACCTTTCTTTCATGTGCACATGAAAGCACTAGAGGTTTCCTTAATTTTTAGCCTAACTTTAAAAGAATACTATATATATTTGCCATCAATTTCAAATGCTATCTATTTTTAAAGGAGTCTATAGGGCAGCCAGGGTGGCTCAGTGGTTTAGTGCCACCTTCAGCCCAGGGAGTGATCTGGAGACCTGGGATCGAGTCCCACGTCGGGCTTCCTGCATGGAGCCTGTTTCTCTCTCTGCCTGTGACTCTGCTGCTCTCTCTCACTCTCTCTCTCATGAATAAATAAATACTTTAAAAATAAAAAATAAAAAAAATACAAGGAGTCTATAGGATTTTATTTTTTAGGAGCTCCAAGTACATCCTAAATTGAACTCCACAGCTAAGGAGATTTATAAGTATTTTGGAAAATATTTGTACTGTAAGTTCGTATTTATAATTTTAAATGCATTCAGTTCTTCATTTTCTGTGCAAATTAAACTAAAAGTTAAAAGTCCACATGCAGGATCCCTGGGTGGCTCAGTGGTTTAGCACCTGCCTTTGGCCCAGGGTGCGATCCTGGAGTCCTGGGATCAAGTCCCACGTCAGGATCCCGGCATGGAGCCTGCTTCTCCCTCCTCCTGTGTCTCTGCCTCTCTCCCTATGTCTATCATAAATAAATAAATAAATAAATAAATAAATAAATAAATAAATAAATCTTTTTTTAAAAAGCCTATATGCACATAATTTATAAAAGATGGGCAAAGGGAGAGCTTCTATAACAAAATACCTGATTACTTAAGAAATGATAATCTGTTTTAGATATCTGAAAATAAGTTTGGCTCTCTAATTCTTCCCACACAGTTTTAGTCAACACTGTTTAACTTTTATTTTCTATCAGAGAATATAACTAGAAAAAAATTAATTAATTGAGGTATAATTGACTTAGTTTCAGGTGTAAACATAATACTTCGTTATTTGTATATATTGCAAAATTATCACTGCAATGTCTACTTAACATCCATCACCATATATCATTAGAAAATGTTTTCTTCTTGTGGTGACTTTTAAGATCTATACTCTTAGCACTGTTCAGATTTGCAATGTGTTATTAACTACAGTCCCCATGTCTCCATGACTTGCTTATAACTGGAAGTTTGTACCTTTTAAACTCCTTCACTCATTTTGTCCACCCTTCACCTCCTGCCTCTAGCAATTGGCAATCTGTTCTATCTACTAACCTATCTGTGTGTATAATATTTAATATAAAAATATGTTATTTATATATATAATTATGTAAACATTATATATAAATAATATATATTTTAAGATTTCACATATATATTTTTTAAAGACTGCACCTATACATGAGATCATATGGTATTTGTTTTTCCTGTCTGACTTATTTCACTAGCATAGTGCCCTCCTGATCCATCTGTTATTGCAAAAGGCAAGATTTCTCTTCTTTCCATGGCTGAGTGATATTCCCGTATGTGTGTGTATGTCACAATTTTTTACCATTCATCCATCAATGGACACATAGGTTGTTTCCATATCTTGGCTGCTATAAAATAATACTGCAATGAACATTGGGGTGCATCTCTCTTCCAGTCGTGTGTTTTCCTTTTTTTTTTTTTATATATATTTAATTTTTTATTTTATTTATGATAGGCACACAGTGAGAGAGAGAGAGGGGCAGAGACACAGGCAGAGGGAGAAGCAGTCTCCATGCACCGGGAGCCCGACGTGGGATTCGATCCCGGGTCTCCAGGATCGTGCCCTGGGCCAAAGGCAGGCGCTAAACTGCTGCGCCACCCAGGGATCCCTAGTCGTGTGTTTTTCTTAGAAAAGCACCCAGACATGTAATTGTTGGATCATGTGGTAGTTCTATTTCTAATTTTTTGAGGAACCTCCATACTGTTTTCCATAGTGGCTCTACCAATTTATATTCCCACCAACAGTGCACAAGTGTTCCTGTTTCTCTACATCCTTATCAAGACTTACTCCTTTTTTGTTGTTAACTGCCATTCTAACAGGTGTGAGTGATATTTCCTTGTAGCTTTGATATGCATTTCTCTGATGACCACTCATGTTAAGCCCCTTTCATATGTCTGTTGGCCATCTGTATGCCTTTGGAGAAATGTCTATTCAGGTCTTCTGCCAATTTTCTTTCTATCTATCTATCTATCTATCTATCTATCTATCTATCTATCTAATTTGCTATTGTATGGCAATATTTAAAATATTTAAAATTTTAATTTTTTAAATTCAATTAACCTACAGTGTTATATTAATTTTAGGTGTACAAGATAATAATTCAATAATTCTATATATTACTTGGTGCTCATCCACAGTACATGTACTCTTAATACACTTCACCTGTTTCACCTATCCCCCCAACCCACCTCCCCTCTGGCAGCCACCAGTTTGTTCTCTATATTTAAGAGGGGTTTTTTTTGCTCATCTTTTTTGTTTTGTCCCTTAAATTCGACATAAGTGAAATCATATTTTTCTGTGATATTTTTCATTTAGCATTATACTTTCTAGATCCATCCATATTGTTGCAAATGGCATCTCATTCTTTTTTGTGGCTGTGTAATATTCCACTGTATGTATATGTGGTGTGTGTGTGTCTGTATACCACCTCTTCTTTGTCCATCTATTGATGGACATTTGGTTTACTTCCATATCTTGGCTATTGTAAATAATGCTGCAGTAAACATAGGGATGTATATGTCTTTTTTGAATGAGTGCTTTCATTTTCTTTGGGCAAATAGCCTAAAGCAGAATTACTGGATCATATGGTAATTCTATTTTTAGGTTTTTGAGGAACATCCATTCTATTTTCCACAGTGGCTGTACCAGCTTGCATTCCTACCAACAGTGCACAAGGGTTCCTTTTTTTCCACATCCTTGCCAATACTTCTTATTTCTTGTATTTTTTTATTTTGGCTATTCTGACAGGTTTAACTTGATAACTCATTGTGAGTTTGATTTGCGATTTCCTGATGATTAGCGATGTCAGGCTTCTTTTCGTATGTTGTTGAGTTTTAGGAATTCTTTATATATATTTTGAATATTAGTCCCTCATTTGCAAATATTTTCTCCCACTTGGTAGGTTGCCTTTTCATTTTATTGGTGACTTCCTTTGCTGTGCAAAGCTTTTTAGTTTGATGTAGTCTCATCTGTTTGTTTTTATTGCCTTTGTTTTTGTCAAATTCAAAAAATCTTTGCGAAGACTGATGTCAAAGACTTTATCACCTTTTTCTTTTAGTAGTTTTATGGTTTCAGGTCTTTATTCAAGTCTTTAACTCATTCTGAATTAAATTTTATACATGGTGTATGATAGTTTTTCCAACATCATTTATTGAAGAGACTGCCCTTCCTGCGTTGTATACTCTTGACTCCTTTGTTGCAAATTAATTGGCCATATATGTATGGGTTTATTTCTGGGCTCTCTGTTCTATTCCATTCATCTGTGTCTTTGTATGGCAATACCATTTTGATTACTATAGCTTGGTAATAGAATTTGAAATCAGGAAATGGTGATGCCTTCAGCTTTTTTATTCTCCCTCAAAATTGCTTTTGCTATTCAGTCATACACATTTCAGAACTGTTCTATTTCTGTGAAAAATGCCATTGGAATTTTGATAGAGATTGCTTTGGATAGTATGGCCATTTTAACATGACTTCTTCCAGTCCATGAATATAGAACATCTATTTATATCTTCCTCAACTTCTTTCGATATTTTACAGTTCTCAGTGCACAGATCTTTCACTTCCTATTCGTTTTGCTGCAACTGTATATGTTCATTTAAATTCCTCTGATGGTTCATTATTAGTGTATAGAAACAACAGATTTCTGCGTGTTTATTTTGTATCTTGCAACTTTACTCAATTTATTAGCTCTAACACTCTTTTAGTGAAATCTTCAGGGTTTTCTGTTTAGTGTCATGTTATCTGCAAGTAGTGGCAGTTCTACTTATTTCTTTCCAATCTGGATGCCTTTTCTTTTCTTGGCAAAAATGCTCTGGCTAGGACTTCCAATATTATGTTAAATGAAAGTGGCAAGAGTGAGCATCCTCGTATTGTTTCTGATCTTTCAGCTTTTCCCTGTTGAGTATGATGTTACCTGTGGGCTTGTTGTATATGGCCTTTATTATGTTGAGGTACATCTCCTCTAAATCCACTTTGTTTTTATCATAAATTGGTGTTACATTTTGTCAAATGCTTTTTCTGCAACTATTAAAGTTGGTCATGATATTTATCCTTCATTTTGTTAATGTGGTATATCACATTGTTTTAGATGTTGAACCACCCCTGGAATAAATCCCACTTGATCATAGTATATGATCCTTTTAATGTACTGTTGAATGTGATTTGCTAATATTTTGTTGAAAATTTTGCATCAGTGTTAATTGTGGATATAGGCTGTAATTTTAGTTTTCTTGTGGTGTCCCTGTCTGGTTTTGGTATTAGGGTGATGCTGGTTTTGCAAAATGAGTTTGGAAGTGTTTCTTCTTCTACTTTTTGGAAGAGTGTGATAAGGATTGGTGCTAATTCTCCTTTAAATATTTCGCTAGAATTCATCAGTAAAGCTACCTGGGCTTTTGTTTGTTGGGAGGTTTTTGATCACCAATTCAATCTCCTGAATAGTAAGCAATGTGTTCAGATTTTTAATTTCCTTGATTCAGTCTTGGAAAGTTGTATGTCTCTAGGAGTTTATCCATTCCATACAGGTTTCAAACTTGTGTTCATAGTAACTTATGG
The DNA here is from genome assembly GCF_003254725.2 of Canis lupus dingo. NCBI lineage: Eukaryota > Metazoa > Chordata > Mammalia > Carnivora > Canidae > Canis > Canis lupus. The sequence continues at coordinate 42,844,576 of NC_064254.1, forward strand.
ATCCTTTGTATCTCTGTAGTATTAGTTGTAACATCTCTTTCATTCAAATTTTGTTCATGTCCTTTTTTTGTTTGTTTGTTTTGTATTTTTACCTTGGGGGGTCTTGCTAAACGTTTGCCAATTTTATTTACCTTTTCAAAAATCAACTCTTGGGCAGCCCAGTGGCTCAGCGGTTTGGCGCCACCTTTGGCCCAGGGTGTGATCCTGGAGACCGGGGATCGAGTCCCATGTTGGGCTCCCTGCATGGAGCCTGCTTCTCCCTCTGCCTGTGTCTCTGCCTCTTTCTGTCTCTCATGAATAAATAAAATCTAAAAAAAAAAAAAAAATCAACTCTTAGTTTGACACGCTCAACTGTCTTTTTAGTTTCTATTTCATTTCTTTCTATTCTGATCCTTGTTATTTCCTTACTACTACTAATTTTGGACTTCATTTGTTCCTCTTTCTCTAGTTTGTTGAGGTGTAAAGTTAGGTTGAGATTTTTTTTCTTGTTTCTTGATGTAGGCATTTACGGCTATGAACTTCCCTCTTAGAGCCACCTTTGCTACATCCTCTAAGTTTTATTACGTTGTATTTCTATTATCATTTTTCCCAAAGTATTTTTTCTCTTTTGATTTGTTCTTTGACCCACTGTTGTTCAGTAGTATGTTGTTTAATCTCCACATATTTCTGAATTTTCCAGTTTTCTTCCTGTGATTGATTCTACTTTATACCATTGTGATTGATTCCAGTTTATACATTGTGGTCAGAAACGATGCTTTGATAGATTTTAATTTTTTTTTTTTTTTTTTAGCCTTAGGCATGGTCTTTATTCACTTGGATAGTGTACAAATATTACAATTTCTTTTTGCTGCAAAAAGTATAAAAATAATCTTTATATAGGAATCCATTCGTTACTGCAAATCTTTCTAAATCTCTGCAAATGGCTCTAAATGAGGGTAAATGAATAAACAAGATGGGAGGGTTGGTCTACAGGACAGCAGGAGATTGGGCCAATCCTCAGGGGCTCACCTGCCCAGATTTCTAGCTAAAGACCTCTCTGTTCCTTCTGGTTGACAGCCCCTCTCCCCCACCTATAGGTACTCAGAGCTAAAGGTCCAGCAGATGAGGGGCACACAGGAGAGGTCTAGGGGGAGCTGCAGGGTCAGGGGTGGGGAGAAGCGAAGGAGGCTCGGAGTGGTGCTGGCAAGCATCTGGCTCCACCCTCAGCTTCCCTCCCCAGAGTGGGAGGCGTTGGCTGGAACAGGGCAGTGGGGCTGGACAAGCTGCCCTATGGGGATGATGGCAGGTCTTCAGTTCTGTGCCACTGAGTGGCAGCCGAGCCTTGGCTCTGAGAGGGCATGAGGTGGGGGAAAGCCCCAGAAAAGGAGAGGCAAACACTCTGGTGATAGGATTTTAATTTTAAGTTTATTAAGATGTGTTTAGTGGCCTAACATATGATCTATCCTGGAGAATGTTCCATGTGCACTTCAGAAGAATGTGTATTCTGTTATTTCTGAATGGAATGTTGAGTATATAACTGGTTTACTATGCCATTTCAGGTCATTATTTCCTCTGGATGATCTTTTGAAAAACTATTACTTTCTTTATAACAAGTTATAATGAGGACTAGTGGATTTTAGGGCACTAAGGAAATTCAAAATCTTTTTTTAAACTGTACTAAATATTTGAGAATTAAAGGAGTTGTAAGCAATTTACAAATATTCCCCTTTTGCTATCAATTAATAAAAGCCCTCCATTTAGTGACAAACAAAATTTAAGTTTTTAAATTTATATTGCAAGTATGTTTTTGACTCTCTTCCAGTTACTGGCCTTCTCTGTGCTATGAAAAATAGATTATCAAGCCAAGTTTATCTTCCCTTTTCTTTCACCTCAAAATGTCCTCTGTACTATGGTTTTTTAAACTTTAGCATGCATCCGAATCTCCTGGAGAGCCTGCTAAAACATAGATTGCAGGGTTCTACTCCAAGTTTCAGGTTTAAAAGAACTGTTGTAGAGCTTATTAATTTGCATTTCTTACAAGTTCCTGGTAATTTTGATATTCTTAATCTGGATACCAAACTGAGAACCACTGATCGAGGATTATACTAAGTTACTCTCCTTCAGTTTAAGAGAAATAGATAGCACTTCTCTCCAACAAATTTTACTTTGTACTCTTGATTCCATCTTCATCTCTATCACACAATTATTTCCTCTGTTTGCAGCTCTCCAATTTCTATATGCACTGACTTCCTCCATTCTGCTTTCCTGATGAGTAGACTTCAATTTTTAAAAACACAAAACAAGGGCATCATCTAACTACCATTTTTGTCTCATGAATTACCTGTTCACTGCCAAATTTCTAGACAAAATATCCTTGAACCAGAACCTCTGCATGCTCTTGCTTTTCATTATTTGGACCATCTCTGAATCAATTAAGAGTCCCAGCAGGAAACAGGTAGCACTCTCAACTTAGGTAAATTATTAATAAACCTATAAAAGCGTCAGCAGGATATAGGGAAACTACAATGGATACTGCAGTAACCTGAGCTAGAAACAATGAGATCATCCTGTCATTCCTAGATCTGAATGAGAGGAAGCAACACTTAACAGAATCTGAAGAACGCTCCACGGGAACAAGTTGCCTGATAGGATTTATGACCTTCTGGCGAGTAGGGTAGCCCATAGCAATACCATGTAGGCAGGAGACAGGAAAAAACAAACAAACAAAACAAAACAAAACAAAACAAAAAACTGTTCAGACTCTTTCCTCCTGTCAATATGCCAATATTATACTAGTTGCTCCAAACTAGCTAAAGTAACCAGAAGCTAGAAGGAAAATGAGCTAGTTGATAAAGTTCTAGAGTTCAACCTCAGAAAGACAGAATAGTAGAGAGAATAGAGAATGGATCTGAGGTGCAAATAGATGATATCCAGCACAGCCCATACCTTTTGATTTTTAGCTTCTATTCTTGTCCTTTATTTTGGTAACAATTTCTGTTCTCAACACAGAAAACAAAATCCTATAAGCTGCCATTTCAGAAGATGATGTCAAATTCATTCATATTCTTTTCATGAACACATGGAGCAATCTCTAAGATTCTACATGATAAAATACATCTCAATAAATTAATAAATTTAAAAGGATTAAAACAATACAAATAGGTTCTCCAAATTTAACAAAATTAAAACAGAAATAAACAACAAAAGGATACTGGAGAAATTCCTGAATATTTTAAAATTAAACAATATACTTTTAAATAATCCACAGTTCAAAAAAGAAATCAAAAGGAAATTTTAAAATTTTTGAATGAAAATGAAAACATACAAAAATTAATGTGCTAAGTGGTATATTTATAGCTTTAAGTGCCTATTACTTGGAAAAAAGAAAGCTCTTAAAATCAGTAATCTAGGGTTAAACATCTAGCAAAAGAACAATAAATTAAAGCTAAAGCAAGCAGAAAAAGGAAAATAATGAACATCAAGGTTAAAACCAATGGGGAAAAATAGGGAAAGCAATCAATGAATCCCAAAGTTGATTCTTTGAATAGATTAACAAAATTAATATATCAAGGGAAAAAAGGAAAGAAAACACAGACCCAAAATTGAGAGTGAAAGTGGAGACCTCACTACCAAGCTTATCGAGATTAAAAGGATTAGAAATACTGTGCAGAACTTTATGCCAACAAACCAGGTAATTCAGATAAAGTCCTAGAGATATAAATTATTGAAACTGACCCAAGTAGGGGCACCTGGGTGGCTCAGTGGTTGAATATCTGCCTTTGGCTCAGGTGGTAATATGGGGTCCTGGGATTGAGTCCCACACTACACTCCCTTCGGGGAGCCTGCTTCTCCCTCTGCCTATGTCTCTGCCTCTGTGTCTCTCATGAATAAAGAAAATCTTAAAAAAAAAAAAAAAAAGACTCAAAAAGACATTAAAAAAAATCTCAGTAAGCCTGTAATATGTAGAGAAATACTGTATTACTAAAGATTTTCTCACAAAGAAAAGCCCACATCCAGATGGAAAAAAAGGATAGCAGCTAAGGACTAAAGCAGTGTTTCTTAATGATGTTCTCAACCTTTCAAGAGTTAATGAGGTCAAAACCATTTTCATAAGTTGTCATTTGTCTCTTTCTATCTCAGTTTCTCAAGTTTCTAGACACTATATGACAAAGGACACTGCAACAGAATGAATGCAGAAGCAGCTGGGAGAATTTAGGAGTCCTCTATTAACCCAGACAGCAAAGACTTAAACCTGAAATATGGAGTTATATATTTTTATATATAGAAATATAAAACGATCCAAATCTTATTGTTTTGTAAAATAGTTACATTTCCATTAAAAATGTTATTTAACATGATAGTTTATTATTTTTAAAGGAACTGAATTTTTACAGTTCTCGTTGCATACATTAAATACAAATATATGTGACACGTATAAATAAAAGCTCTCTCAAGTTCTCAATTTTGTATCAGTATAAACCTTTGGTTGTGGGACCAAAAGGTCTGAGCATTTTTGGAAAACAAAGACATAAAACACAGTAGTAAGTAATGAGAATGAAATGGAAAGGATTAAATAAAAGATAGGAGTTGGACAACCAATAAATTTGGGGGCAAATGAGGAAAGAGATAAAGTAGAATCCAGAAGTTTGGCCCAGGGATGCCTGGGTGACTCAGCGGTTGAGCCTCTACCTTTGGCTCAGGGTGTGATCCCAGAGTGCCGGGATTGAGTCTTGCATTGGGCTTCCTGCATGGAGTGTGCTTCTCCCTCTGCCTATGTCTATGCCTCTGTGTCTCTCGTAAGTAAAATCAATCAATCAATCAATCAATCAATCAAATGTATGTATATATGTATGTATGTTTAGCCCAAATGCCATAGAAGAATGACAAATTAAGAGATAAGGAAATAAAAAAAAAGATCAGTGAGTTTGGTGATATCAAGAATTCAGTTTTGACATACATGGAATGCCAGCCAAGTAGACATATAAGAAAATAAAATATATAAAGACTAAGATATAGTTTGAAAGTTATGTGTGTAGGAAAGATCAGGTTGTCCTGGCATCTTACATAACTGAGCATCACTTCAAGCAAATAAGATATTCATAACCATAAATCTTGGATCACTTTTCCCTAATTCCTTGGTGGATGATTGTTATGTTTCTTCTGAAAAGCTCTCTTAAATGGACAATTCTGGAAGCGTCTGGGTTATACATTTATCTTCTCTAAGCGTTTTTTATATTTTCTCAGTCTCAGTTAAATTACTATAGACCATTAACAATTTCTAAGAGGCCCAACTTTAGGGGAATCAGACTGAAAAGACAAACTTCATTCTCATTAGTCACTTTCTCTGGAGTTTACTTTCTTTCTTTCTTTCTTTTTTTTTTTTTAAATGAAACAGCTATTAATGCCTTTATCATGAGCAAACACATATATTCCAACCTCCAAAAGAGTTACAGAACAAATCTAGATACTGACTAGCAATATTTCTCAACTGTCTGTCATTCCTATATAATATAAAGTAGGAATATCCTCAACTTCTTTTAAAAGACATCCCTTTTGAACTTTGAGAGGTCCTAAATCCTACTATTCTGACAAAAAAATTTACTTTTACTTTGATTGGTAGACTTATCAATTTTTCATGTTTTCAGGATATTTTTATTTTACACCTCCACCTCCATGTAACCATCACCTTTCCAGGCTAAAGAGTTCTATGACTGTTGTGGTCAATCTTAAAATCTTCTTCACCTCCCCGATCCTTTAAATTGACAATTTCTAGATTTTCTTCAATTCTATTAAGTCTTGAAGTCAAGAGATTAAAGATACATTAATTATTACAGGCAAAATAATATTGTTAGCAGAAAAAATCCCATCACTTTCCCAGGCTTTTTGGCAGCAAAGTATTAGGCTATTATCTTTATGGAATTCTTAATGAAGAGTTATAGTGTATAGCAGTGCTTATCTTTCATTGTACTAGCAAAAGAATTCTTTTTCTCCCAATGAAATTTTATACAATACCTCACTATATAAAATGGGCCATAAAGTGCAATGCTCTGATGTTTGTAAAGACCTAAAGCCCCCAGAGGCTCAGTCAGCCCTTTTTCCTCCTTCACAACCCATCCAAAAAAAGGCTCTTTAGGGTGCTTCCCAGGTAACATGGAATGCACTGTGAAAACCATCACTTTAAAGCATCATTAAATGTTAAAGATGCCAATATGGATTTAGAATCAAAGCTTCACATGAAATAAAGCAATTACTTCAGAAGGCCTCTTTACTGCAACTTCAATAAAACTTTATAAAATCCATTTCTTCTCAAAAATAATATAAAACTTTTCACAGATGCATCCTCAGAAAACTGCCTTTCTTAAGCAGTGAAGGAATGAACACAGCATCACTTTAAACAATACTGGTTATAGTACAGTAGATCAGGAGGTCTACTGTAACTCCTCTTATGGTAGATGTCAATATAGTATATCAAAGACACATTAACAGTAAAATGGATCAAGATTATTTTTTATTGCACATTTGCTTACAAATTTGCTGTTTTAAGTATAGCTAAATCTCAAGTATTAAGTTAGTTTCAGCCATATTTCCATCAACTGAATTAAAGCAGTGAATTGCCTATATATTCCCTTAAGATTATGTTTCAGAAACTGGAACATTAACCTTCCCAATTTGTCTAGTTTATTGGAGCACATATTTAACATTTGTTTTTTAAAAATTTAACTACTCAAAACCAAATAGCATACAATAAAGAAAACAATGTTTATGTCTATTCATATAACTCAAGCTCAGAGAACTTCTGATTACATAATATGTAAAGGGTCTTCAAAACTATTCAATTCTTCTTTGTATAATTTTGGAAATTTTAATATTTTGAGAAATTGATTCTCTCATAATCAGACTTTTATAAGGTTTCCCCTCCCCACCAAAAAACAACCCACAATGACTCCAAATTTAATAAAGGAACCATTATCTTGGACTAAGCTTCAAAATAGTATTCACATTCTCTATTGACTGTACTCCACAGTTTAATGCAAAATGCAAAATGTGCTATACAAATCGAAATAATATGGCATTTGAGCAGTCCATGCTTTAAACAGACCTTGAAACATTGATAGCCTGATCAAAAGAAACACAAGAATGAAAACAACTACTGCAAATGCAAAATTTTGGCCATTAATGGATGAGTAATGGCTGATGCTCCTAATAAGCTCATCAATATCATATAAAAAACAAAGAAGAGTAACAACAGACATTTGGCAAAACCTTCTAAATTATTTATCCCAAATTCTCAAACGGAATTTTTAATGCCTCACTCTTAAATTTTACACTTCAATCATTCATGTTTTCCTTTTCAGACTGTTAAGAAATAATTCTACTTAAACTTTTAACCTATTTATCCTCTCACACATTTTTACATAAAAAGTTACTAAAATCACAATTCTGTGGCATCTGTTTATAACCAAACATACACCTAAACTGCAGTAAAGAAATTAGATCCTTTCTTATTCTATCTAGAAAGACGTTACCGAATCTCTAAGAACTCTTTTCCACAGCTCTTCTTTGTAACAACCATGATTTATGAAAATTGCATTTCAACTCCATAGCAAATTAACATCCATGCTTATTCCACATAGGTACTGCTAGTGGTCCCTGTGGTGTCCTTTCAACAATAACAAACTCATCAGGGTTGCCAAATGCCTCATAGAAAACCAATAAATCTTGTATTGCACGCTCTTCAATCTGAAAAAAAAAAGGTGAAAAAAGAAAGGTGGAAAAAAAAAAGATCCTTTAATCTTTTAGCAAGATTATATTAGCTTTCCAATTTCCTTTTGTGGAAGTACAACTTAATATGAATACAATGCAGCAGAATTAAATGAGGTATCCTGCTATCACCTAGGCAAGTAGAAGGCTTAAGGCCTGAAGAATAATCAGATACCCATCCTCCTTTGAATTTTAATCTTGAGCAGAAAGAAAAAAACCCTGAAAATAGTTGTTGGAATCCATTTATTCCAATACTTCAGGAAGATGCTTTCTGCTACATAAGTCTTCTAACTCTCCAGGGCAACTATGGGTCTTATCTGTTTCCAAGCCTGGCTCTCTGGTCTTTCAAGTAAATCTCAAATTTTAGCATCCCTTCATAATTTATCTTTCCTTGAACTAGTCAAAATTGGTATCTGTGGCTTACAACCTAAGAACACTTTCTGATACAGAAGCACCAGATAACACCAAGTTTGTTACTAATCATTAATTTATTTATTTATTTATTTATTTATTTATTTATTTATTTATTTGAGCAAATGCGAGGGCAGTGGGAAGGGTGTAAGAGAGAGAATCTTAAGCAAGCTCCACTGCCCAGCATGGAGTCAGAAAGGGGGCTCAATCTCATGAACCTGAGATCATGACCTGAGCTGAAATCAAGCGCTGCATGCTTAACTGACTGAGCCACCAGGTGCCCCTATTGATCACTTAAAAAAAAAAAAAAAAAAAAAAAAAACCACCTTGTGACAATTTATTCATTCTACATTAACCTAAATTCCTTCAATTAATACTCATTGAGCACCTCAGTTTTGTTTTATAGTACATTTTAACACAATAAATATATATACCTTTGCAATGAAAATAAACATAATTTTCTTAAGATGAAATGTAGTGCAGTTCTTCCCTAAATTAAGTCCATAAAAGCATATTACTTACCTGAATCAAAGCCAAGGGTTTTTCTCGACTTCTGATTAAAGCTGCTTCCTGCTGTAATTCTTCTTCTACAATAGATGCAAAAGTGACTGGAGCTACCACAGGAGGAGCAGTCAATGAAGAAGACAGCCAGGGACTGAAAGAATAGTAACAATGAGCTCTCATTATCTTCCCAAATTCTTGCATGTAAATTCTCCTTTGAAATACTCTTCAACAGTGTTACACTTTTTCTCAGTGACCTATAATATGAGGGGACTTGAAAGCTTTTGCCTTCTTTTTAGAATAGTAAGGTTAAGAAACAGAGGAAAGGAAAGCTAATATTTTATTTGGATCAGTGCTAAAAAGAATACTTTAGAAAACACCAAAAGGCTGGATGGAGCAAAAATGATATAACTAAACAGAAAGGTAACTCAAACTGTGGAGCAGACAGTAGTCAGCTAACACATTCTATTCAATATCATACTACTCCCAATTTCTTAATATTATCTTTCAGTGCTAAACAACAGCCTAGCTTTTGATGCTCCAAAGCTAATCAATAAGCCTTACTTGGGACTGTCTAGAAGTGGTAAATCTGAAATATGGTTGCCTTCTGGTCCTGGCGTACCATGAGGGGAACATCTGCAAAACAAATGCCAAGACTGGAAATTAAAATTTCTACTAATATTAGTAAAACTCTTTATTCATAGAAATACAGAGGAAGAATTATAAGTCCTGACACAGGATACAAGCTAATGTGTGGAATCAGACTTACTTTTAAAATTTAAGTTAAAAAAAAAAAAGTCTACAGGTATATAAACCCTAATAATGTTCATAGAACCATTTACTATTATCAAACATACATTAGGAAATACAAAAAACTTTGTAAATAAAGTTTTACATTAAAAATTGTTTATGAATAAAAGTGAAAAATTAGCACTAAGTTTCAAAATACATACAAACTGAATAATTAGCCAAATTTTGTGAGCAACTAATATAGTAAATACTTTGATAAGCCAGGAATTATAGGATAGAAATATATGATTACTATGTTCTAAGAACTCACAAACTAAGTGAGGAAACTATATATAAAATGACATAGCAGAAAATAATTTAAGATACGATCTAACAGAGGCACCTGGGTAGCTCAGTGGTTGAGTATCTGCCTTTGTCTCAGGTGGTGATCCTGAGGATCGAGTCCCACACCAGGCTCCCTGTGAGGAGCCTGTTTCTCTCTCTGCCTATGTCTCTCTGCATCTCTCATGAATAAATAAAAATCATTAAAAATAAAAAAAAGATAAACTATCTAACAGGGCTATAGAAATCAAAAAAGATCTGATCATTTGAGAGGGCCTCATGGAGAAGACAATAAAAGAGGTGTAGGATGAGGGGGCAGAAGTATTCGTGTAAGAGAAATAATTAAAGGTACTATAGAGACTGACCTAAATGTGGAATTTTACAGCTAAAAAGATACCTAGAGATTATCTGGATTAATCCAATCCCCTCTTTCAGAATGAGCAAACTTAGGCCTAGACAGGTTTATCAGAAAGTCAGTGAATGAACAAATAGCACTTAAACACTGACTTCCTGATTCATTTATGGAGTTACTAGGTATATGTAGCACTATGGTGCTAAAAATCAGGCTGATTAAAATTCAGTCTCTTCGCCCCTAAAAATACTGGGGGGAGAGGTTTAAAAATCTATTTATAAACAATAATAAAAATGTGAGATAAAACAATTGATACCTGTACCAACCAATACGTACAAAGTAATATGAATTAACAGGAGATACTGACATAATATGGATGAGGGTACATGCTCTTGGCTTCACTGGGGAAATGGCATCAAAGCTGAGAGTGGCAGTGAAATAGCGTTTTTGGTTGTACAAATGAATGGAATGGTAAAAGCCACCAAAGCCTTTTCAATAAATAGGATAGGATTAAGAGTTTGGAAGGGATTAAAAGAGAAATAAAGTTAAAATGAACCAGTAGGCCAAGAGTACCAAATGCACTGAAAGCTAAAATGTTTAGACCTAATGTGTGGGCAAATAAATTTACTGAGAGTATTTTTATATACATATCTCATTTAATCTTTGCAATACTCTATTAAAAACCATGTATTATTTCCATTACACTGATTAGAAAATTAGGCTCAAAGAATATTATATAATTGCCCGATTCACAGATTGCCTAAGTAGAGACAGAACTCAAAGCAGGTCTTTTTTACTCAGAGTACAGTATGTTTTCCATTATCACAAACCTGCCTTTATTTCTATTATTCCTCTTAGTTTAGAATACATTCCACTATAAATGTCTTTTTATTCTTTAAGGACTAGCTCAAATATCACCTTCTCTCTCTTCCTACAGCATTTCAACTACTATTATAGAGCTTCACACACAGTAATTATTGCTTACATGTCTATCTTAACTACTAGACTAGTCTCTCAAGGTACGGCACTGTGCGTCATTCTTGTTTGTATCTCAGTGTCCAACAGAACACCTGGCACATAGTTGTTTGTAAAAATATAATTAAAGTATAAACAACAGGGGCACCTGGATGATCCAGTCAGTTAAGCATCTGCCTTTGGCTCAGGTCATGACCCCAGGGTCCTGGGATCACACCCTGCATCAATCAGGCTCCCTGTTCAGTAGAGAGCCTGCTTCTCCCTCTCCCTCTTGTTGCTCCTCCTGCTTGTGCGCTCTCTCTCTCCCTCTCAAATAAATAAATATTTTTAAAAATAACATAAGAAAGCCAAAGGATTTTAAGTATGAGATAAAAGCAGGATTTTTTTTAAAGTTCCTTATTCCTTTGAATTACTGATAACTTCTTTCTTCTAGATGTTAGGTACTGAAATACAAAATGAAATGAAAGGTATAGCTATAGGTTTTTAGTTTTAAGTTTTAGGACTTGAAATCTACTGGGTGCTTGACCTATGACCTCCAAAATAAAGAGATATAGATATCCCCAGGATAAAGTAGAAGACTTCCAACCAGGAGAAAAATGAAGCTAAGGAGATAAATTAGAAAGCTACTGGAGTATTACAAGATGATGGAAACCTAGACTAGAATAACTACAAAATAAATGGGAAAAATTTTACATTCTGATGAAAGAGAGCTACCTTAGAGACTAAATGTAAATTCCCATGGTTTAAGTTCCCTGAAGTCCCTAAAAAAAGAAAGAAAAAAAAAAAAAAAGGAAAGAAGGAAATTAGGAAAGAAAGAAAGAAGAAAGACATAAAAAAAGAAAGAAAGCATCCTAAAGTCAGTCCAAGGCTAAAGATTAGAGGCCTTCTAGGCACTAAAGCATAACATGGAATAAACACAAACACAGATAATGACTTAAGTGGTGCTCAAAAATCTCTCTGGTGTCTGGGGATTGGCTAAAAGTGTTTGACACTTTCAAAGAAATAGAAAAATACTGTGGAATCTATTAAGTAAGAAGCAGCAACTACAAGCTGTCTGTGAAAGTGATATGGTACTGGCTAGAACAAATTGAGTATCAGGATTAAAGTATTTTATATAGGCCTTATTAAACCAAAGTTAAGCAATCAGAACTTAAGTATAACTTACCTGTATAATCTATAATTTATAGAGTACTTCTATATATATTATCAGATATAAGCCATAATAAACCTGTATGATAGGCATTATTGTTCTTATTTCATATGTGATAAAACTGGTTCAGAAAAGTTCAGAGGGCTACTGTGTCAAGACTGAAACTCAAATCTGTTTCATAAGATTGTAATCCCAGAAGTCTTTCCATGGATAATCTCATTAGTTATAAATTTACCCCAACAACTGAAGCTCCATGAAAATTTCATCTTAAAGTAAAACTATTAAATAGAGCTATGATTAAACAAATATCAAAAACATGCTAAGCTTTCAGATAATAAATACAGCATTATTAAGCTGTAGGTATTTGCAAGACACAAATAGACATCGCAATAGACAATCTATAAAACTTAGCCTTCTGAAAAAATCATTTAGAGATTTTTGTTCAAACTGAACATTAATCTTACTAAATTTAGACTTTGAGAATAAATAACTTCTTATATAGCTGACTTTTAATTTTTTTAAAGAATCCTGTATTAGCTTAATTACAAAGATTTTTAAGTATAGAGCTTATATAATAATTTTTTGTCTCACAAGTAGTTTTCCTTACCAATAAGAAACACAAGATCGGTTTCTGCCCAAGAATTACATAAAAGGGTGTTTAAGTGGAAGGAAAATGAAAGAAAATGCATGAAAATGAAAAAGAACACATAAGTAACGTACATAAGTTCCACAAATCTCTTTACATTTTAACATTCCCAAATAACATGGCATTCCTGGACTTCCCTAGCTTTGAGGGAAAAATTACATTTTCTACAATTAAAACAAGAATATATGATTTGAGGAACTTCTAAAATGAGCTCCATTGCACTTGCCACACAAATTCCCTAAATACCACAGCATTTCTGTCTTCTAGCTGTAATTCTATTTCCTCTATTTAATTTACACTGCCTCTTCTCTTTTAAAAATCCTATCCTAAGTTCAAAAGCTTATGGCAATGAAATAGATCAGTATTTTTCTAATACTATTCATATGGCCATACATATAATGATCAAGTATTTGGCACTAATTAAGAAAAGTGTTTATAAACTGTTCCTCAAGCCCTTCTTCAATTAGATTTTTCCTGATAATTCCAGCCCATGGTCATTTCTTCCTCTCTGAACCACTCATCTGACACTTAAATAATATATTGCCTTGTGACTTAATACTCTTACATTATATTGCAATTTCATTCTTGACCTTCCATTTAACTTTCATGTGTGCCCCCTTAGACTTACCAACTAGATTTCAAACACATTTAAGGGACTAGGCCTATATATAACACTTTTATATATACACCTAATAAAAGCTAGCAGAATGTTGTGCAAATATAATTTGGTGATTATTTACTTTTATTATTTCCTTTTTATATCTCACTTATGATTACACATTTTCACAATGAAATTAAAAAATTAAAATGAAAGTCACGCTATTTCCCTTCTCAGTGATCAAATGGTAATACACAGTGATCAGTGATAACATACAGCCATTTAAAACATTAACTTCCATGCTATGGCTGTCATGATCATTATTATATACTCCTTTACAATTTCTAAACCGGTATAATAGCAGATGCCACTTTTCACGATTAAGAGCCCTGATGTTATAGCACGCTCTAGTGATCAACTATGAAACCACAGATCTTCAAAACTTTAAGACAAAGACTTACCCAAAGAAAGTAAGAAATTTTCAATCAATAGTGTTAATATTTAAAATGTAAAAATATTACAAAAATGAACTTAATGTTCATACCTTACAATTTACAAACTTGAAGCATACAATAAAACTTACTCATTAGAAACAACTGTTACCTAAAACAACTACAGTTTTACCTCATTTATTCATCTTGTTCTGAGCATTTATTACATGCTAAAAAATATTCTAAGCATTGATAGTTCAGCGAGAAGCAGAGATCAACCTCTCATTGAGAGGATTCTCTTCTCCTATGCTTTCATTAAACATATAGTTGGATATTCAGTCAGTCATTAAAATACTTGTAGTTGAAAACATTAAACAAAGAATCACACTAGTAACTGAAAAGTCCAATGAGTGAGAAGTGCTGTGGGAATATATCAAAGAAAACTGACTCAGGAAGGGAAGTCTGACTCCAAAAAATACGATTGAATAGAGACGGAAAGAAAAATAAGAGTCAACTAGTCAAAGGGTAGGCAAGTGGCAAGAAATAAATGGCATTTTTTTTTAATTTTTATTTATCTACGATAGTCACACACACAGAGAGAGAGAGAGAGGCAGAGACACAGGCAGAGGGAGAAGCAGGCTCCATGCACCGGGAGCCCGATGTGGGACTCGATCCCGGGTCTCCAGGATTGCGCCCTGGGCCAAAGGCAGGTGCCAAACTGCTGTGCCACCCAGGGATCCCCAGTAAATGGCATTTAGAACAAGATAATGAGAATAGAGAGATGTTAAGAGGAAGATAAGAGGTTGGCAGAAACCAGACTATGTAAGGCCTTAAGGGCTATATAAGAAATCTAGCTTTTCCCTAAGAGCAGTAAGATCTGCCATTTCAAAGAAGAACAAAACTGGCTCAGTATTTTGGAGGGAAGGAAGAAAGGTTATGGCAAGACCAGTTAGGAGGCTACTCAGGTAGCCCAGGTGAAAGATCACAGTAATCTGAATGAGAGTAAAAACAGTGGAGATAAAATTTAACATATGATTTGAGGAATATTTAAGAGCTAAAACTGGCATGTCCTGATGATAGACTGAATATTAGGAAGATGGAATAGTAAAGACTTTCAAATGCCATTTTCCAAGGAAGGAAACTCAGGAAGAACTTTTTTTTTTTCATATTTTATTTATTTATTCATGAGACAGAATAAATGTGTCATGAGACACAGAGAGAGAGAGGCAGAGACACAGGCAGAGAAAGAAGCAGGCTCCATGTAGGAAGCCCGATGTGGGACTCAATCTGAGGAACTCCAGGATCACGCCCTGGGCCAAAGGCAGATGCTCAACTGCTGAGCCACCCAGGCGTCCCAGAATGGACTTTTTTTTTAAACTAAACATTATTTTGTTTCCAACTAACCATAAAATATTCCTTCTTCTGAGGCACCTAGGTGGGGCTCAGTTGGTTAAGCATCTGCCTTCAACTCAGGTCATGGTCTCAGGGTACTGAGATTAAGCCCCAAGTGGGGCTCCGAGGTCAGTGGGGAGTCTGCTTCTCCCTCTCCGTCTGCCCCTCCCCCTTCTAGCACATGTGGATTCTCACTCTCAAATAAAGAAATAAAATCTTAAAAAAAAACAAAAACACTCCATTCTTTAATGAAGAATTAGACTTCAGGAGTTCATTTAGGCATTTTTTTAAAATTGAGGTAGAATTGACTACAATGTGGTATTTGTTTTAGGTGTACCACAGTGATTTAACAATTCTATACACTATGCTATGCTTAACCACAAGTGTAGTCACCATCTACCACCATACAATGTTATTACATATTACTGACTATATTCCCTATGCTGTATTTCTTATCCCCATGACTTATGTATAACTGGAAGTTTGTATCTCTCAATACCCTTCACCTATTTTGACCATCCTCCCAACTCCCTTCACTCTGGCAACCACAAACCTACCCATTCTCTCTATAGACAAAAATGTTTTTGCTTGTTTCTTTTGTTAGATTCCACTTACAAGTGAAATTATATGGTATTTGTCTTTCTCTGACTTTACTTAGCATAGTACCCTTTAGGTCCATCTATGTTGTCACAAATGGCCAAGATCTCATTCTTCTTTATGACTAAGTAATATTCCATCACACACACACACACACACACACACACTATATCTTCTTTATCCATTTATCTATTGATGGACACTTACGCTGCTTCCATATCTTGGCTATTAAAAATGCTGCAATAAATACAGGAGTATGTGTATCTTTTTGAATTCATGCTTTCCTTTGGGTAAATGAGGAAAAAAATCAGGAAGTATGGATTGTTTTATGTTTTCTATTTTTGTTTGATTTTATGAAAGAGGTATGAAGAAAACATTGTTTGGTTTTACATGAAGTTAAAGTATTTCTGAATATCCAAGTAGGATGGAGATTTCAAGAAGACAGCTAATTCTGAAGTTCAGATGATAGCTGTGGACAGGCAATATAATTTTTGAGTCTTTAGTGTATAGCTGATAACTGAAAATAGAAGCTCATGAAATGATGTAGAAAGAGTATATAAAGTGAAATGAGAAGATGACCTGTAACTGAACTTCAAGTAAAATGAGTCATATAAAAAGTTCATGGTTTTGGCAAAATGGAGGTCACTGCTGAACTTAGCCTGAGCTGTTTCAGTTTAGTAATGGGACTAGAAGCCAGACTGGATTAAGAAGTGATTGGGAGCTGACAGCTCTTTTGAGAAATCTGGCTGTGAAGAGAGTAGGGGATTGGTAATGATAGGACAACTGTTAGAGGAAAGTGCGAGGGATGACTGAAGGATTCATTACCTCACCCAGACCACATGATAGAGATCTAAGCATATTCAAAACAAGATGGGAGGTATCCACCTAAAAGGACAATGTTGACTATCCACAAGAAAAGAGAGGGACAATTAATAGTGTAAGGCTTTTAGTAAGGCTTTTAAAGTGGAAAGGAATGAAGATACCAGCACAGGTATAAATATGAACCATCAATAGGAAAAGTAATTCTAGTGCAAAACAAGAAAGGAGGAAAAAATGAACAAAAATAGAGGCAGATTTAGGTGTTTCATAGTAAGAAGATAAAGAAGTTACATGTCTTATTTATTTATTTATTTATTTATTTATTTATTTATTTATTATTTATTTAAAGATTTTATTTATTTATTCATGACAGACAGAGAGAGACAGAGGCAGAGGGAGAAGCAGGCTCCATGCAGGGAGCCCGATCTGGGAGATATAGGACTCAATCAGGGGACTCCAGGATCACGCCCTGAGCCAAAGGCAGACCCTTAACCATTGAGCCACCCACATGTTTTTCTATTTAAAAGCATGGTCAGCATCGCTCATCACACAACTTATAAAAACCAATAGTATGCCTACGTTTCTCTTTTATCAAAAAAGACTACACTATATTCAATTTTTAAAAATATTGTGATAGATGCAGGATCATTATAGAGTAGAACAACAAATTTTTAAAAAACATTTATAAAAAATTTGGAATCAAAAACATAATGAGATGTACAAATGACTTTTTGAAACTGAAACATTTGTTTAGAATTATATAGAGACATTTTTGAAATAAACATATAATCATAAATGCATGTGTATCTGTACACTGGCATGCAAATGCAGTTGAAAATAAACATTTTTACTGTGCAAATTTAACACTTAAAAAACTACCTGTCACCTAGGAATGGAATAAAATGCCCTTCCCTCAACATCTTTAAGAATACAACTTATAAAATACTAAATAGTTTTATATTGTTTGGGTTCAGTCATTTTCAGTGTATCATAAAATGTTCACCAACTTTCGTTAGTACTTTTATTCTGAAATACATTTTGAATCTAATAAATATATATAGATTCAAATACTTTTAACACACTGAAGATCACTGGCATGTTAATTTCTGTTGCGAGGTTAATTCATTTCTATATTAATTCAAGAATATAATTTCTTCTGCCATCTCTGTTTAAACAAAAGTGTACTCTTAGAGAATCTTAAATCACAACTATTTCAGAGTTTTCTTAATATTAGACTAATGTTGAAATATATGTTGAGAATATTTTTCATTATGCTTTATATACTACTTGCATAAGGTTTCTCTTTTCTTTTGGACTGTGTGTGCTCCACGGGCAGGCACTATGTTAATTTTGTTTGCCACTGTAACTCTAGTACCTAGTGTAATGTCTGATACAGAAGTAGATAAGTCATTAAATATTTGTCAGTTTTAAGACTACAAATGTCTTATATCACATCTAATTCTACATTTATAACCCTAACAAATCAGCTTTAACATTTTTTCATAAGTAAGCATATAAAAAATTTATCTATTTTATATGTTAGAGTTACACTTAAGATTTTTTATAGTGTTCCACTAATAAAAGTTTTCATAAAGATAGGGAGATAGACCAAATGATTTCTTCAGGTTCCTTCTGATCTTTTGGTTTTCCATATTGTAAGTAGAGATCTTTGGTCCAAATGTACATTATCTATAATAAGGCAGCCAGTCACAATATCAACAATGAAAATATGTTTATGTTTAGAGTTCATATAAACCAGTAGTTTCCAGTGTTGTTAGAAGACTTTGACAATTCCCCAGAAGTTGCTTGCAGGGCAGATATGATGAGGTTAAACTATAGTATGATTCCCAGACCCCTTATATTAATATGTTTATAATGTTGGAATTGGACATAAGATTCCACTAAAAAAAAAAAAAAAAGGTTTAACAAATAGTGAAAAAAGCTTTATCATTATGTAAAATAAAATATTAATCTGGTCATGGCTGACATTTTTAATTATATTTTTGTTTTGTCTAAAATACTTTAGGGATTAATATCTTTGGGAGATGTCATATTAGCAAAAATAAGAAAAAAATTCCACTTAGTCAACTAACTTGAAACACAGTTCTTTCTTCCAACACTGGACTATCTAATGCTCCAAGAATGTTCCTTTTTGTACAGTGATTAAGAGAATTTACATACCATGGCAGAAAAACTACTTTATTAGAAAACTGCTTTTAAATTATGTTTAGATTTTCATGTTCCACGGAGGCATTTAAAATATGAAACATCTTTTAAAATACATTAAACTTTAAAAACTAGTATCAAAAATAGTCTAGAGAAAAAACTGGAAACACCCAAAGGTCTATCAATAGATGCAGATAAATGGGTTGTTTTATAACAATGGAATACTACTCAGCAATAAAATGAAATGAATTAATGATACACACGACAACTTGGATGACTCAAAAACTGTATCCTGAGTAAAAGAGAATTTTTAAAAGTACAGACTGAATAATCCTATAGATATAAAACTAGAATATACAAGTTGTCTATACTGACACAAGAAGATTAGTAGTAGCTGCATAGAGAGTAAAATGGGGAAGAGAAGAAGAGATTACCAAGGCACATGAGGAAACTTCTGGGAATGATGGTTATAGTCACTGTCTTGAATATAACTAGTAATGGTTTCACAGGTGCATACATATACCAAAACACCAAACTGTATACTTTAAAAAGTTTACTGTAAGACAATTATATCAAAATAAAGCTTAAAAAAAGTAGACATGTAACTTTTGAATGTAAAAGAATGTGTAAAACTGCCTGATAAATTTTTAAAGATTATTTCAGAATGTCAAACTACTATAGAGCTTTTTAAGGTAAAAAATGTTTATTACCTTTCAACTTTTGATGCCTGAGAATTTTCTATTCCTTTAAAACAAACTTTTTTGACATGATCTCCTGAACTATGGCCAGTAATAGATTTTTTTTCTTCAAAGAAATCCCGGAATGACTTGGATGAAACTGAATGTACAGAAGATGCCCTGCAAAGAACAACAGAGATCATGTTAAAAAGTCCATTTTTTAAAAAGGTCAATGCTAGAAATCACAAGTAGAAAATGGAGAGAATGTATTATCAAAAATTTTACACTGATATTATATAATTAGTTTTTAATGTGATGTTAGATTCTTGCTGTCAGTTGTGAACTCATCAAAATGATGTGATAAAAAAAAAATGGAGACCAATACTGAAGATAACCCAGATGTTGAAATTAGCAATGATATTAAAAACAAGTGTCATAACTATGCCTCAGGCAACAATTAAAAAAAGCTCAGAATAAATTAAAGAATAAGCTCAGGGAAAAGAAACTATGAAAAAAAACAAAATAGAAATTCAAGAAGTTTTAATACAATATTTAAAAAACAAAATTCATTGGATGGATGTAACAAACAATTGGAATAGAATCAAGAAAAACTGAAGATAAATCAACAAATTTTTAAATCTGAACAGAGGTAAGAAAAGACTGAAAAAACTTCCACCATGGTGACTTAATCAGATATCAAAACGTCTACCATAAGTGTAACTGGGAATACCAGGAAGAGAGGTTAGAAATATAGCAGATAAAAATATTTAAAGAAACAGTAGCCAAGCATGCCCCAAATCTGGTGGAAGATATAAATTTAAAGATTCAAGAATTTTAGAAAACCTCAAGGAATATCAATCTAAACAAAACCATACTTAGGCACATAATGAGCAAACTGCTAAAAACCAAAGATCAAAAGAAAAGCTTGAAAGCATCTTGAAAGAAATACAACACAGTATGAAAACACTTAGCTTATTATTAGAAACAAGGAAAGCCAAAAGACAGTGGAACAACATCTTTAATATGATGAAAGGTAGGAAAAAAACTATTAATCCAGTATTCTATATCCATATGAGTCAACTTGGACAAGGATCCTCTCCAAGTCAGGATCAGAAATGATTACAGTCCTGGCTGAACCTTGATTGCAGCAGTGTGGGAGACATGAGCCAGGGGCACTCATAAGCAATAACTCAGTGAAGCCCGACCTAAAGGAACTATGAGATAATAAACATTGATTGTTTTAAGCTATTTTTTAGGGATAATTTGTTACAAAGTAATAAATAACTAATATAAGATACCATTGGAATTAAAAAGATAATAAAGATTATAAATAACTTTAGGCAAATAAATGACAACTTATATAAAATGGACAAATATCTCGAAAAAAATATATATTTTAAAGATTTTATTTATTTATTCATGAGAGACATAGAGAGAGAAGCAGAGACATGGAGGGAGAAGCAGGCTCCTCCACTGGAGCCTGACATAGGACTTGATCCTGGGTTTCCGGGACCACACCCTGAGGTGAAGACATACACTCAACCACTGAGCCACCCAGGCATCCCGAAAAAACTATTTATTAAGGGTACCTGGGTGGCTCAGTTGGCTAAGCATCTGACCTCGGATCAGGTCATGATCTCTGGGGTTGTGGGATCAAGCCCCATGCTCAGCAGAGTCTGCTTCCCCATTACATCTACCTTTGCCCCTCTCCCTCCTTGGACACTCTGAAATAAATCTTTATCAAAGAAAAAAATATGAAATAAAAAAGAGACCTATCTCTATTTAAAAAACTGAATTAATCCCACCAGTTTAGAAGTTGACAAGTTGATTCTAAAATTTTTATGGGAATACAAAAAACCTAGATTAGCCCAAGTATTCTTAAAGCAATACAAAATTGGAAGAAGATAAAACAAGTCACAGTAATCAAGACAGAGTGGTACTGACATAAGGATTAAAAATCCGATCAGTGAAAAAGAAAAAAAAAATCCGATCAGTGGAAAAGAATAGACAGCTCAAATATAGATCCTCACATATACAATCATTTTAATTTCAATAATTAGTTCCCAAAACAATTCAGTGGCAAAAGTATTTTATCTAAAAACAAATGGTTATAAGAGAAAGAAACCTTCACTTTTATCTCTTATCATATCCTAAAATTAATTCAGGGTGGATAATAGACCTAATGTAAAAACTATCCTAGAAAAAAAACAAAAGACTATCTTCATAACTTGGTGGTAGGCAAAGGTTTCCTTGGGCTTATACTACAGGAATAAACAAATGACGAATTACAGTTAACCAAAATTAAAACTTCTGATCAGAAGACATCATTAAGAAATCAGAAAATAACTGCAAAACACTATGTGACAAATGACTCGTATCCAGATTGTAAAAAGAACTAGAACTCAAAACTAAAAAAAACTTAACACATAATAAAAGACAAGGCAATTTTAAAAAGCAAGCAAAACAATTTGAATAGACACTTCACAAAGAAAGATATGCTAATGATCAAAAAGCACATTAAAAAGTGCTCAGTATTCATCAGGGAAACACAAAGCCACAATGAGAGGCTGCTATACGCCCACCAAAATGGGTAAAATTAATTGACAATACCAAATGTTGGCAAGAACGTGAAATAACCAGTGCTCTCACATACATTGTTGGTGGGTGGATAAAATGGTACTAATGCTGTGGGGAAAGGTCTGGCAGTTTCTTAGTAAGTAAACATTTATTTTTCTGTATAATCCAATAATTCTCCCTAATAATTATCCAAGAGAAATTAAAATATATGTCAATAAAAAGGCCCAAACAAGAATATTAGCAGCAGCTTTACTCATAATAGCCAAAAACTGGAAAGAGACCAGGTGTCCATCAACAGGAATAAACACAAATTGTATATTCATACCTTGGAATACTACTGAGTAATAAAAAGGAATAAACCATTGGCATACACAATCCAGATAAATCTGAAGAACACGTGAATGAAAGAAGCCAGATGGATAAAAGTACATTATGTTTCATTTGCATAATATAAAGTTCTAGAAGAGGTAAAAATAATCTTTGGTCAAAAAAGGAAAACGTCACAATACTGATTGACATTGGTATGGAGGAGGGCGCCAAGATGAAAGAGAACTTTCTGAAGAAAACTTTCTGGGATAATGGTAATGCCCAGCAATTTATTAAAAAGATAATAAACAATGACCAAGTGAAGTTTTCCCTAGTAATGCAAAGTTGGTCTAACATTCAAAAGAAAAAAAAATCAATATGAAACATAAACAGGATAAAGTAGAAAAATCCTATGGAAAAGACTTATGATCCAAAATATGACTAATAACAGGCAAGGACATGCATCCCAAAGATATGAAAATAGCCAATAAGCCCCTGAGAAGTGTAAAATAAACCACACTTACTAGTAGCTAAAATCAAAACAATTACGTGTACCAAATGTTCGAAAGAGTATGGAACAAGAGGAACTCTCATACACTGCAGACAAAAAGTGTAAAATATGAACATTTTGGAACATTGGTGCTTTTCTTATATTATAAAGTCTAACATTCACTTAACATATGATCCAGCAATTCCACTCCTAGGTATTTATCAAGAGATATAAAAACATGTCTATTATGACTTATACATAATCACTGTTTTCATAAAAACATACTGGAAACCAGTATTTCTCAACAAAAAAGGAAGAAATTACTGGTAAATGCAACATGGATGAAGCTCCAAAACTTCAAGTCAAATGACAGAAAGCTAGACATAAAACAGAACATAATGAGCTTACATGCCATTTATATAAAGTTTGAAAACAGACAAAAACTAAGTTATAGTGACAGAAAATTTCATCAATGATGGCATAGGTGGAGACTAAGAAAAGATACTGCAATGAGGGAAATATTTCTTTTTATTTTCACTGGGGTGGTGAATACACAGATGAATATATTTGTAAAAACTCCTGTATACAAAATTAGTCCACTTACTACATGTAAATCATATCTTGACAAAGTTATTAAAAACAAACAAAAGGAAATCTGCACTCCTTCTCAAATGACTAAAAGTTGAAAAATGCCAAGTTTTGGTAAAGAGGTGGAAGAAGTACAACTCATACAACGCTGATGAAAATGTTTTGTGATGCCACTAAAAATGAATATATGTATATCTTATTATCCAGTTATTCCTAGCTAAGATACCCAATAGAAATACGAATGTACATTCACCTAAGACATGAACTAGAACATCCATAGCAACACTAATCTAACAGTAAAACAATGAAGATATTCAAATGCTAACAAAAACTGAATGAATAAGTTGCAGTATATTTACACAATGGAAATTAGCTAGTACTCATCAAAATATGAATTTCATAATTATGTTGAAAAAAAGAAGCCAGACACAATTCTATTTATATACATTAAAAGAAAATCTATGAAAAGAGAAGTCAGGATAGTGGATGATAAAAAAGATACTGGGTTGCTGCAGGGAGAAGAGGGCATGTAAGGGTGGCAGAGGGGGACTTAGAAGATGATGGTAATGTACTTCTTGATTTGAGTGCTGGTTGTACAGGATGTGTTCAGTTTGTGAAAATTCAGCCTATATATTTATGGTTATTGTACTTTTAAGTGTATATGTTTTAATAAAAAGTTACTTAAAATGTTAGCCTGCTTTTACATGATAAAACAGAAGAAATAAAAATTAGGTTGATCTAAATATACAAAATTAATCACACCCAACATAGCTGTAATACTTTGATAATTAGTTAAAAGTGGAATATATTTTACAATACCAAAAAACAGGCAAAAAATTAAAAATCACCATTACAGACTAATTTAGTTTTCAAAGATTTCATACTCAGAGTTTAATGATTTCAGAATCTTTTAATTCAACTATCAATGTTTTATTTTACAGCCATGCAAAAACAATCTGCAGAGTAATAGGGCTAGACATATAAAGCTCTATTGCTTAGACTGGGTTCAAATTTTGGCTCTGACTTTGGGAAGTTAAGCTTTGTGCTTCAGTTTCCTCATCAATAATACGACGATACTATCTCCATCATCATAATGGTTGTTATGAGGATCAAATGTTAATTTATGGAAAAATACTTAAGACAATAGCTGACACAGAGAAATGCTATGTAAGTCTTAATATCCATAATTTTCATAGCATTTAACAAAACTTACTGTGATTTAAGAGAAAAAGAAGACATGAACAAAGTTCATGACATGAAGACATATAATCAGTTATAAATAGGCTTAGTATCTCTTTCCTTCTAAAGTAGACTTAGAAAAATTAATTTAAAAAGCTAAACTTTAGTTATTAGTTCTTTTATACACTAGATCTACACCATAACCTTAGATCATTTTCAGAATCCTTAACATTAGAGAGTCAAAATTATAAGCAATAATAATGTATAAACAATTTCCATACCTAGGTTTTTTCTTTTTTTTACTATTTTCTTTACTCAGAGAACAAAGTGGTCAAATGCTAAATGGATAATTCCCGAAAAAGTTAAATTTGTAGGGGCAAGAAACCATAAAATCCGAACCTAAATTAAGTTCATAAACAATTTGAGGTATCCCATAAAAGAGCAAGTCTTTCTAAAATCCTATTATTTTGTCTGAATAGCTCGTTTGTACTTCTGATCTAATTACCAAACTATATTTGCAAAACGCTTTAACATGCATCATGTCATTTAATTCTTGTAGTAACAATCCTAAAAAGTAAGTATTTTTTATCATCTCCTAAGTTTAAAAGAAGAGTAAAACCAAAGTTCAGGGACCACCAGAGATGAGGCAGAACTGGGATCCAAACCTAATTCTTTTTTTTTCCCTAAAAATATTTTCTTTATTTATTCATAAGAGACACAGAAAGAGAAAGGCAGAGACACAGGTAGAGGGAGAAGCAGGCTCCATGCAGGGAGCCAGACATGGGACTCGATCCCAGGTATCCAGGATCAGGCCCTGGGCTGAAGGCGGCGCTAAACCACTAAGCCACCCAGGCGTTCCCCCAAACCTAATTCTTAATGACCACAGAACTCATCCTTTAGTCTACCACTGCCTTCAGTAAGAAATCAAGACAACACTTCTTATAAAGTGCCAAAGAGAAAACAGATAGGAAGATACTGATGATTCACACTTTGTTTTGTTATCATATGAACTAAGCATCCATTCATAACAAAATGAAAACTATTTTACCCAATTTCTATTTGATCAATAAAGATTAGATCATTCAATACAAAATGACTCCTAAAGATTTTTTTAAGGGACTCCTGGGTGGCTCAGCAGTTGAGCATCTGCCTTCGGCTCAGGTCGTGATCCCAGTGGGGAGCCTATGCCTCTCTCTGTGTCTCTCATGAATGAATAAATAAATCATAAAAAAAAAAAAAAATTTAAGAAAAAAGAAAAGTTCACCAAAAAGTTACTACATGTTAAGGAAATCAGTTAATCATATGGCCATATTACAAATCAAGTTACCATTTATTAAAATATAAATGGCTAACATTTATATATTTGATTAGACAATGTTGAAGGTGCTATGCTAAATGTTTGATGCTTTAACTCAGTTTCAACTTCATAATACCCCTGTGAAATAGGTACTGTTTTTAGCTCTATTTATGGACAAGGAAAGAAAGACAGAGAAAGATTAAATAACTGATCTAAGCTTACATTGCTACCAAATTAACAGATCCATGATTTAAACTCAAGCAAGGCTAACTCCAGAACCCAGGCCTAATCACTATACTGCTCTGTCTACATATTAAAAGTTGTTTGCTCTAAGTAAAGCCTTAAATTACATCAGAGGAATTTTCCTTATAGATTTGTGTCAGAAACATGACCTACCTAGGTATTCATGCTAAAAATACTTCTTCAAATGGAACTTCCCTATGACTTGACCATGAAATTTTTCCCCAAATACATACATATACAAAACATAAAAAGCTAAACACATATACAATTTGTGTTTCCTTAACAATTCCTTCCTCCTCCCAAAAGCACACATACCTAAAGGATTCTATTGGCAAACAAGGTAACTATGGTGTACAGTGTAACATTAGCAATTTGGGAATACTGATGGCAAATGTTCTTGCCTGAGAATACAATGAATGTCTCCTTTAAGTAAATCATGTTTCTAAATACAGAAATTTCAATCTATAAAGCATAAGTTGTCAGATTCATTCTAGTAGTAATTCAGAGACTCCTAGATGTGATAAATTATACATACTTTTAAAAGACTTCCAAAACTCTTTTAAAAAGCTACTGATACCTCCTTAGGAATAAATGTAAATAACAGTGCTTATAAAATATCTTAAACTCACATGTTCATTAATCATGCATAGTGGTTACTTATAAAATGACTTACCAGATTTCCTTAAATGAGTTCTACTACTCTTTCCACTGATCATGCCATAATTTGAAACAGTGTCTGATTTCCCATGATTTTGCTTTCTTAACTCAGGCTCTGGCTATTTTCCATCTTAGGAGCCACAGTAGCTTTATGAAGAAGCATTTGTAGACATTGGTAACCACATAAAAAATTAATCAAGATTTTGTTTCTTAGCTAAAGCAGCTCTGAAATTTTAGCTTTAATAGATAAAATTTCCAGCTCTAAAAAGTTAAGAAGTTGAATTAGTTTATAATTTATAGGTTACCTCTACATGGAATTTAGAAGAATTTATATTCATCAAGCCAGGCCACAAAGATTGTGCATTCTTCCACTGAAGATGACTCATGAGAAATGTATTATTTCTCCAAGTAAAACAGGTGATAATGAAAAGTGGCCAACTCCCACATACACTTGTGTTTTCACACGATATTATATCAGAACTTCATTCTAATGCAAGAACCAATTATATTTAATATATAATATTGCCACACCTAACTGTAGAGAGCAGGAGTACAACTATGTATTATGAGTCATAAAAACTAGGTGAGAAAATCTGTGATCAAACTAGTAAAAATCCTTTCCACAATCAGAAGCAGATTTATAGGGCTAATTTGTGATTTGCTAATGAGCTTTATCTTAACCTTAATACTAAGATAAACACAGCATAAAAACATATTCTACAAAAATAAAATCATGTTAGATGGTTCTTCAGATGATGAAGATGCTCTTTTAAGAAATTATTTTTAAAAACTTAAATCACTACAGTTCTGAATATACTCTATACACACAATTCATAAATCAGATTAAATGCTAATTTAATTTTCTAATTTATTCATAGCATAGTAAAGTTTAAGTGCTACCAAATTTCATTAGATCATCATTTACATGGGATATTCTAAGGAAAACAAATCTATGCCATTTTTAATTTCTTCAATCATATACTACATGTATTTACACCCTGTGTGTAAAAAGTATTCAACAAATGATTATTTCCGTTTACACTAAACATGGATCAAAATTCATGAACACCAAACATCAACCAGTTTATATAAACATGTTTTAAAAATCTCTAACAAATATTTTGATTTATGCCATTAACTTATAAAATTTCCATAACCAAAGTATATATATATAATATCCTTATAGTTATTCTATACTTATTGACAAATATATATTTTACTAAGTTAACCTTTAATTTAGAGTACAAATAAAAGTATATATATTCAGAATTTAGCAGAAATAAATTTTAAAAGATCCTTCAAATATTAAAAATAGTCTCAAGAAGTCATAAAAAGGACACAAATGATCAATTTTATAGCTCAGATAATTCAGAATAAAATTATCCCTAATTAAATTTGCTTGGTGTCCTAAGAAACATAAAACTGCTATTGATTAGTTTGTATTTTTTTTATTCAAGTATAGCTGGCATACATTAATTTCAGGTATGCAACATTTATATATGTTGTGAAGTGATCACCTACCATAAATCTAGCTACCATCTGTCACCAAAATTGTTACACATTATTAACTTTATTCCCTATGTTGCACATTGTATCTATGTGCCTTAATTATTTTACGACTGGAAGCATGTTATTTTGACTTTTTAATCCCCTTCCCCTTCTCCCATCTCCCATCTGGTAACCATCAACTTGTTCTTTGTATATACCGAGTCTGTTTCTGTTTTATTCATTTATTTTTTGATTCTACATATAAGGGAAGACATACAGTATTTGTCTTTTTCTTCCTTATTTCATTTAGCATAATACCTTCTAGTCCATCCATCTTGCTGCAGATGGCAAAATTTCATTCTTTTCTTTTACTGGCTTTTAAGATTTCATTCTTTTTTTTATGGCTCCTATTCCATTGTATGTATTTATACCTAAACTTTATCCATTCATCCATCAATGGTACAAAGTTGCATCCATATCATGGCTATTATAAATAATGCTGCAATGAACAAAGGATTCTAAATTTCTCTCTTCAAATTACTGTTTTCATTTTCTCCAGATAGATACCAGAAGTGGAATTGCAGGATCATATAGTAGCTCTATTTTTAATTTTGTTGAGAAACCTCCATACAGTTTTCATAGTGGCCGCACCATTTTGCATTCCACCAACAGTGACAGTACATCAGAGTTCCCTTTCCTTTACATCCTCACCAACATTTAATGTCATTTTTGACAATAGCCATTCTGACAGGTGTGTGGTGATAGCTCATTGTGGTTTTGATTTGCATTGCTCATATGATTAGTGATGCTAAACATCTTTTCATGCGTCTGTTGGCTACCTGTATGTCTTCTTTGGAAAAATGTATATTCAGGCCCTCAGCCTGTTTTTGTTGTTTTGATACTGAGTTGTGTATAGTCTTTATATATAATGGATATTCAACCCTTATCAATCGTTATCATTTGCCAATATCATCTCCCAATTAGTAGGTTGCCTTTTTGTTTTGTTAGTTTTCTTCATTCTGCAAGGGCTTACTTAACATAGTTTCATTTGTTTATTTTTGCTTTTGATGCCCTTTGCCAGAGGAGACATATCAAAAAACCATGTTGCTCAGGGACGCCTGTGTGGTTCAGACAGTTGAGCGTCCAGCTTTTGGTATCAGCTCAGGTCATAATCTCAATCATGAAACTGAGCCCCATGTCAGCCTCTGTGCTCAGCACAGAGTCTGCTTTAGACTGTTTCCCTCTATCCCTCCCTGCCACTGACTTTTGCGCGCACTTTCTAAAATAAGTAAATCTTTTAAAAAATACGTTGCTCAGACCAATATCCAAAGCTTACCACTTATGTTTTCTTCCAGTAGTTTTATGGCTTCTGATCTTAAATTTAAATCTTTAACTCACCTTGAGGTTTCTTTTTGTATATGGTATAAGAAAATGACTGTTTTCCCAAAACCATTTATTGAAGAAACATGTTCTTTCCCCATTATATGCTCATGCCTCCTTTGTCAAAGATTAATTGACCAGAAGCATAGGTTTATTTATGAACTCTATTCTGTTGCACTGATCTATGTGTCTGTTTTTGTGCCAATACCATAGGGTCTTTATTATTATAGCTTTGTAATAGTTTGAAATCAGGGAGTATGATACCTCCAGCTTTGTTCTCTCTTAAGATTGCTTGGGCTCTTCGGGGTATTTTGTGGTTTCATACAAATTTTAGGATTATTTGTTCTAGTCCTGTGAAAAATGCCCTTGTTATTTTGATAGGGGATAGCACTGAATCTGTAGATTGTTCTTGGTAATAAGGGCATTTTAAAAAATAAATTCTTCCAACACAGGAGAGCAGTGTACCTTTCTGTTTGTGTTATTTTTAATTTATTTCATCATTTAGTTTTTATAGTTCTTTCACCTACTTGGTTAAATTTATTTCTAGGTGTTTTATTCATTTCAATGAACTGTAAATAGTACTGTGGTCTTACATTTTCTGACAGCTCATTATTAGTATATAGATATGTGACAAATTTCTGTATATTAACTTTGAAACTTTTTTAAGATTTTTTTTTTCATGAGAGAGAGAGAGAGAGAGAGAAGAGAGGCAGAAACACAGGCAAAGGGAGAAGCAGGCTCATTGCAGGGAACCTGACATGGGACTTGACCCTGGGTTTCCAGGATTATGCCCTGGGCTGAAGGCAGGCACTAAACCGCTGATCCACCCAGGCTGCCCTGTATGAAACTTATTAGTTGTAATGATTTTTGGTGCATCTTTAGGGTTATATTAGTTGTAATGGTTTTTGGTGCATCTTTAGGGTTTTATATATATATATTCATTCATGTCTTCAAATAGTTAAGTTTTACTCCTTTTCCAATTTGGATGCCCTTTATTTCTTTTTCTTACCTGATTCTGATTGCTATAACTAGGACTTCCAGTACTATGTTGAATGAAAGTGTTGAGAATGGACACCCTTGTCTTATTCCTTATCTTAGAGGAAAAGCTCTCCACTTTTCACCATTGAGTATGATGTTAGCTGTGGGATTTTCATATATGGCCTTTATTATGTAGACATATGTTCCCTCTAAATCTACTTTATGGAGGGTTTTTATATTGATTGGAAACTATTTGTCAATTGTTTGTTCAGTTTATCTATTCAAAGGATCATATGGCTTTTATCCTTTCTCTTGTTGATGTGGATGTATCACATTGACTGATTTGTGAATAATGAACCACCCTTGCATTGAATAATGATCAATAAATCCCACTTGATCTTGGTGAATGTTATTTTGATGTATTGTTGGATTCAGTTTGCCAATATTTTGTTGAGGATTTCTGAATCTATATTCATCAGAGATATATTGGCCTGAAATTTTTTTGGTTTGGGGTTTGTTTTTTTGAGGGGGGTGCTGCTGTCTTTATCTGATTTTGGTATCAAAGTAATGCTGGGCTTATAGAATGAATATGGAGTTTTCTTCCCCTTCTATTTTGGAAAAGTTTGAAAAGAATAGATATTAACTCTTCTTTAAATGTTTGCTAGAATTCACATGTGAAGTCATCAGGTCCTGGACTTTTATTTGCTGGGGGTTTTTGATTACTGATTCAATTTCATTGCTGGTAATCAATTGTTCATATTTTCTATTCCTGCTTCAGTTCTGGTAGGTTATATATCTCTAGGAATTTACCCACTTCTAGGTTGTCCAATTTGTTGGCATATAATATTTCATAATATCCTCTTACAATCCCTTGTATTTCTATGGTGTTAGTTGTTATTCCTCCTCTTTCATTTCTGATTTTGTTTATAGGAGTTCTCTCTTTTTGGGGGGTGGGGGAATCAGTCTGGCTACAAATTTGTCAGTTTTGTTGATCTTTACAAAGAACCAGCTCCTAGTTTCATTGATCGGTTCTACCGTTTTTTTAGTTTTTATATCATTTATTTCCACTCTAATCTTTATTATTTCTTTCCTCCTACAAGTTTGGAGTTTTGTTTGTTCTTCTCTTTTTCTAGCTCCTTTAGGTATAAGGTTAGGTTGTTTATTTGAGACGTTTCTTGCTTCATAATATAGGCCTGTATTGCTATAAACTTCTCTTAAAACTGCTTTTGCTGCACAGCCCAAAGATTTTGGACCTGTTTTCATTTTCATTTGTCTCCATGTATTTTTTTTAATGCCTTCTTAGATTTTTTGGGTTGGCTCATTCATTGTTTAGTACCATGTTATTTAACCTCCATGTATTTGTCCTCTTTCCAGAATTTTTTTAAAGATTTGAGAGAGTGCATGCATGCAGCATAAGCAGTGCAGGAGAGGCAGTAGGAAAGGGAGGAGAGTCTTAAGTAGACTCTGTGCTCAGCAAGGCAGGGCTAAATCTCATGACCCCGAGATCACAACTTGAACCAAAACCAAGAGTCACTTATCTGACTATGCCACCCAAGTGCCCTCCTGAGTTTTTTATTGTGGTTGATTTCTAGTTTCATAGCATTGTGATTGGAAAATATGTGTAGTATGACTTCAGTCTTTTTTAATTTGTTGAGACTTGCTTTGTGGTCTAATATGTGATCTATTCTGGAGAATGTTTCATGTGCACATGGGCAAATACAATGTGTATTCTATTTGAGGATGGAATGTTCTGAATATATGTATTAAATCCATTTGGTTCAAATATGTCATTCAAGGCCATTATTTCCTTGTTTTTGTTTAGATTATCCATCCATTGATGTAAGTGGGATGTTAAAGTCCCCTACAATTATGTATTATTACTTTTAGTTCCTTTATGGTTGTTATTAACTGCTTAATGTATTTCAGTGTCCGCATGCTGGGTGCATAGATATTCACAATTGTTCTATCTTCTTGTTGGATTATCCCCTTTAGGATTATAGAGCATCCTTCTTTGTTGCTACAGCCTTTGTTTAAAAGTCTACTTTGTCCAATATACGTATTACTATCCTGGCTTTCTTTTCACCACTAGTTGTATGATTTTTCTCCATCCCCTCACTTTCAGCCTGTGGGTATCTTTAGCTCTGAAATGGGTCTCTTATAGCTAGCATATAGATAGGTCTTGTTTTTTTTTTAACCCATTCTCTCACTGTGTCTTTTGATTGGGGCATTTAGTACATTTACATTCAAAGTGGTATTTGATAGGTATGTGTTTACTGCCATTCTGTTGCTTGTCTTGTGGTTGTTTTTGTGGTTTTTTGTTTCTTTCTTCTATTGCTCTCTTCCCTCACCATAAGTTGGCTTTCTTTAGTGATATACTTGGATTCTTTATTTTTTGCATATATATTACTGGTTTTTAATTTGTATTACCATTAGGTTTGCATACAACATCTTCTACATATATCAGTCTATGTAAACTTGATGGTCACTTAGGTTGAACCCATTTACTCCTCTCCCCACCACAATTTAGGTATAAGGTGTCATACTTTATATACTTTTCGTTTGTGAGTCCCTTCACTGGTTTCTACAGATACCTTCCTTTTTTTTTTTTTTTTTTTTTTTTACTACTTTTGTGCTTCCTGCTTTTCTTGCTTATGGTCTTTCTATTCAGAGTCCCCTTTAACATTTCTTATAGGGCTGGTTTAGTGGTCATGAACTCTTCTAACTTTTGTTTGGGAAACTCTCTCCTAAACTGAATGATAGCCCTACTGGATACAGTATTCCTAGCTGCAGATATTTTTCCTGTCAGCACTTTGAATGTATCATGCCAATCCCTTCAGGCCTGCAAAGTTCTGCTGAAAAATCCACTGATAGCTTTATGGGGTTTCCCTTGTATGTAACTGTCTTCTTTTTTTCTTGCTACTTTTAAAGTTCTTTATCACTACTTTTTGCCATTTTAATTACTATGTGTCTTGGTATGGACCTCCCCGGGTTGATTTTGTTGGGGGGGTTCTCCGTACCTCCTGGATCTGAATTTGTTACCTTCCTCAGATTTAGGAAATTTTCAGCTGTTATTTCTTCAAATAAATGATCTGCCCTGTTTTCTCTCTATTTTCTTCTGGGATCCCTATAATGTGAATGTTACTACTCTTGATGGAGTCAGAGTTCCCTGAGTTTGTTCTCATTTTGCATAATTTTTTCTCTCTCACCTGCTCAGCTTGATTCTTTCCATAACTTTGTCCTCCAGGTCACTGATCTGTTGTTCCCTTTAGTCTGTACTTTATTGCATCTTGTGTATTTTTAATTTCATCTATTGTGTTCTTCATCTCTGTTTCTTTCTTTAATCTTTTTGTTAAGGGTTTCAGTGACGTCCTCTACTCTTTCAAATACATGGATTATCTTTATGACCATTACTTTAGATTCTCTATCAGGCATAATATTACTTATCTATCTCCATTTTGCTTAGGTTTCTTGCTATGATTTTGTCTTGTTCTTTCATTAGGAACATACTCCTCTTTCTCTTCATTTTATCTAACTTTCTGTGTATGTTTCTATGCTTAAGAAAGTCAGCTACATTGCCTATTTTTGAAAGTAGTGGCCTTTTGATATCCCGTAGTGCCCCACAGTGCAGTATCACCTGTTTACCAGAATGTGGCACCAGGGGTGTCTCCTATGTGTGTTGCATGTACCCTGCTACTGTGGCCAAGCTGTTTTCCTTTGGTCCATTTGTCTGCAGTGGCTCTCTTAGCCTATTGTGGGCAGTTTTTGATTCCTGTGGACCAGTCTGGGCCACCTTGGGCTTGAGTTGAGGCAGACCAGGCTTTCTTCACCAGATGCAATAACAGCTAATTGCAGGGCACTTTCCCTGTGTTGTCCCCTGAAAAGCTTTTGGTGGTAGTGGGCAGGGCCTTGCTACCAAACCAGCTATCTGCCCATAGCCCACTCCTGGGACTGTAATCTAATTAGTTTGTGTGGTTATGTTTTCCTCTCCCCAGATTACGAGTCACTTTGGAGTGGTGCTAGCCTCTGTCAGGGCTGCCTCAACACTGCCACACTTATGGCCCTGGTCTAAATGGGCTCTAGCCAACAATGTGTTGGTGGGGATGGATCTATAATATGCTCAGGGGCAGAGCATGCAGTAGGTCCTCTGAGAGAAAGGATGAGGATCATGGCCATCTGGGCTTATCAGGAAAGCATGTGGGCTGGGTGCAGTTTTAACAAATGCATACCAGTCCTCTGCCAGTGGTAAAGGGCTGCGGCTGATTGCAAATTAGCCCTGGCCAACTCCAAAGTGTGAGTATACAGGGTACACAGTACCTCCAAGTTTTGCATGCCACTTCTCTGCTGGGGGGGATGTGCCTCCGACACAAGGGAGGTCAGCTGGGCCTGTCTGCAAAGAAGGTAGGGGTGGCATGCACAGTTTTAACAAGGTTCTTGCTGGTCTTCTGATACCACAGGGACCAAAGACCTGTAAAGCACGCTGTCAGGAGATGTAGTATTGGCAAGGCTTGCATTGGTCTTCTGGGGGAGGAGACCTGTAGTGCTGGGACTAAGGCAGGCCTGGCTAGAGGGGGCAGATCCCTGAAGCAGGGAAAGGGGCTGGGGAAATGGCACCTGCCAGCTCCTCTGTTTCTGGAGGAGTCTCGCAGTGATGTCTGTCCCTCTGGAATATGCTCTGAGATTAGTAAATAATTCTCCCTCCCATATGTTCCAAGGGTTTTGAAACTGCTGCTTCTATGCTGTAGGTCAGTAGGCTGTCCCTTTAATTTCAGGGACTCATTTTCCTATAGTCCTCCAGGCTCTCCTAGAACTAAGCCTGCTGATTGTTTTAATCCCATGCTTTGGGGCACGTGGGTGGCTCAGTGGTTGAGCATCTGCCTTTGGTTCAGGTCGTGATCCCGGAGTCCTGGGATTGAGTCCCACCTCAGGCTCCCCAAAGGGAGACTGCTTCTCCCTCTGCCTATGTCTCTGCCTCTCTCTCTGTGTCTCTCATGAACAAATAAAAAGTCTTAAAAAAAAAATTTCATGCTTTAGGTCCTGCTGGTTTTAAGAACTCACAAAATTCTATGCCTCTGATTTTCAAAGCCAAATGTTATGGGGATTTGTTTTCCCCATTCAGGTTCCCTGGTATGACAGTCTGTTTGTCTCCCCTCTCTCCACCCTCAAGTCCCTCTCTCAAGAGAAGTCCCTTTAGCTCCCCACTATCTCTGCCCTTCTTACACTCTTTGATGTGGCCTCTTCTCTAAATTTAGTTGTAGAGTTTGTTCTGCCAGTCTTTGGATCATTTTCTGGGTTATTTACAATTAGGTTTGTGTATCTATTGCATCATGGGATACAGTGAGCTTAAGGTCCCCCTAATCTACCATCTTTCCAGGAAGCCTCCTCTACTTTTTGTTTTTAAATAATGAAACTGATTAATGGCATGGCTATATTACTAAGCCCAAAGCTTCTTCATATGCTTAGTTAATTCTCTCAAATTGCAGTATTATTTAGTATCTTGGGAGTTGATCCAAGAACTTTTGTGTCTCTTCCATACTTTTCTTAGGGAAAACACAACTCAATGTTATAACAGCTATCTTACAAACCCTACAAAGGCAGTGAACAAATCAGTCTACCACATATAGAAGGTATGCAACAAATACTAATGAATTAAAACATTCTACTAAACTCATTTTCTCAAATTTTACTCTTTTCTTTTTTGAGTTTTCCCACCTCTTTCTATACTTTCTTTCCTGTGATCATGCTTTAGATCTACAAATAGTCCTAACATTGATTTAGTCCCCTTGGTAGCACCTAAAATGAGTTGCCACTCTTTTCAAAATAATTTACTTTTTTAATTGGGAAAACTATTCTCTTACAAGTAGGAAAATGAGGCATTAGAAGCAATGAAAGGGGGGCACCTGAGTGGTTCAGTTGGTTAAGCGTCCAAATCTTGATTTCAGCTCAGGTAATGATCTCAGAGTTGTGAGACTAAGCCCCGTGACTGGTTCCGCTTTGGGCCTGAAGCTTAAGATTCTCTTTCTCCTTCTCTCCCTGCCTCTCTCTCTGCCCCTACCTCCCACTCTTTCTCTCTAAACTAAATAAATAAAAAGAAGCAATGAAAAGATTCCCTCCAAAAAGGGTAGCTTCCAAGACCCTCTTCAGTCCTTATGAGAAAAACGGGAGTTCAGTGAACCTCTTCCTTGCCCTTTACTCTATCCCTATGCTTTTCCTCTGAAATTGCTTTTTAATTAAAGGGAAACAGGAAGTACAACCTATTTTATACACCTCAAAATTGCTAGTTGACCTCTTTGGAGATTTTTCCTATTAATGTTGCTATTATAGGGGAATTCTAATGGAGAAAACTTGCAGCAATTAGATACCCCTGCTTAAGAGTGACAATGAAACCCATGATTATAACAATGTAAAGAGATTCCCAATGTATCCAGAAGGACAAAGAAATTAAGGTGGTTAAAAAAAAATGTGTTTATCCAATTTTTCTATGATATATATTGTTTCTTATAACAAATGAAAAAAATAGACTACTTTCTTAAATTACTTTAGCAATACACACTAATTAAAATACCAAGAAGAAATTATATCTATGTACAAAAAAAATTTGGAAACCATGATGTAAATGTCAAAACAAAACAAAAAAAATTACTTCACAAGGTCTAATTTTTAACTTTTTAAAGAGAGGAATGAAATATTTGAAAAGATGGGAAGGGGACCCAGAAGCCAAGAGCAACCTTAAACTCTAATGCACAGATCTCTGCTTGTTTTAATAAAAATTAAAGCATACCACGCGTTTGCTGGTTTTGGAGTTTTTGAAGGAGCAGTTAAAGCTGTTTCCATGCTATTCGTTCCTGAATTGTTTTCTTTGGTAGTCATTGCAATCATTTTCCGTTGCTTCTGAGAAAGTTTAACTCCATGAGAAATCATCTTGCTAGGAATTAAATGAATTGGCATTAATTTCTACTTAATGAAGACTACAGGTAATTATATTGCTTTTTATTTGATGTGATTTTACTATTACTGGATCAAAATGGCAAC
Organism: Canis lupus dingo; assembly: GCF_003254725.2. NCBI lineage: Eukaryota > Metazoa > Chordata > Mammalia > Carnivora > Canidae > Canis > Canis lupus. The sequence goes on from NC_064254.1 coordinate 42,882,314, forward strand.
ATGATTCAACAGTGACAGTATCAATTTACACTATCAATGATCAAATAATAGATACAAATGAGCCTTCATACTAATATTACATCACAGTTGCATCAAATATAGTCCACAATGATCATTTTAGGGGTCAATTTCTAACCATCAGAGCTAGACTACCAACCCAACTCAGTCTTTAGCATATATTTGAGAAATGTCAGGAAGGCTAGAGTATCTAGGAAAGAGCTTAAAATTTAACATCAAATATAGAAAAACAAAAAAAGTCCAGTAGGTCTTTCCAATTCTTTAGGGCAGAACTATAAAACAACACAGTCTTTGCTTTCTTATGATTTTTTAACGAACCCCAAATTTGTCTTTGGTGTAGCTCCACATTTTTGTCTACTTTCTTCAATTTGCATGATGGTTCTGAGATCCATAACAGGAGGGCTGACAGGACTAAAACACATATAAAGGTTATTTTACAACAGTTATTGGAAAAAAAAAAAAAGAAAAAGGAAAAAAGAAACTTTATTGATCCATAAAGTACAAACCTCCAAATGTCACTGAAATTGTAAATTATACGTAAGATTGATAATGAGAGGATACTTTAGGTCTGTCAACTACGGCCAAATTAAAAAAGGATACTTTGAATGAAGGCTACTTTTATATATACATAACTAAAATGCATCCAAAGTCATAATATATAGCTGAAACATTAAAAAAAAAAAAAAAAACAAAAACAAGAAAAAAAACAAGCAATAGAATGATTATTTAACTCAGACAGAAGTAATCAAAGTTCTGTTTAAATTCTTATTCTTTAAGATGAATAGAACATGCAAATTATATTCTATTTTTAACAAAATTCTTACTACTAAATGTTAACAACAAAAATTTAACAGTGAAGTTTGAGGGTGCTCTATAATATTAGAAACCACCTGATGGAGTTAAATTATGAGAAAAAAAAAGTTACAATCTTTAGAAATAGCCAATCTATTTTGCTGACTTTATACCAAGTGAATTATTCTTAAAACACATTTAATAAAATAGTCTAGTGTTTAGAAGATGCTTCTCAGTGTTCCCACAAACAAGTTTACTTAAAAAGACAACAAATTTGAGACTGATAAAGCAACATAAACTAGCACAGCATAATCTGGTCTTCCAACTTCATAAAATACAGCACATTTCAAAATAATTACATTAATATAATAATTGATAAGTCAATTATCAGGTTTAGTTTATTATAAACCATAGTAGGTATATAAAGATGAAGCACAAGCTCAATTAGCACTTTGAAAGAATACTGTACTATATCTACTTCAACCTAAAAACTTGACTTTTTTAAACAAAAGAAAAATATGGATATAGTACATGTAAGTTTAAAGCATAGTGTAACATAAATGAAATGTCCTCTGACAAATAACTGAATAACAATACATTTTGTGAGATCTTAAATACCCTTTAATGTGCTAAAAAAAAAAAAAAAAAAGATAAAGTAAACCCAAAAATGACAAATGGTCTTCCTGAAAGGGAGTTTTAAATAATATATACGATAAAAAAAACCCATATATTAAGTCACTATATATCTAGATACAGATATTTATGTGTTATGTAGTATTTACTAGTATTCACAAATGACACTACAAAGGGAACTAAAGGAACTAAATCCTGTCTAGGGGGAAAAGTGCCTATTTTAGCTGGCTACTAGTTTGTATGCATTCAGGTAATTTTCTGTGTATTAGAAACTTACATTAATACTTTTTAAATGTGCTTCATTAAAAATTTCCATTGTACTAAAAATGAGTAATATTTTTCTAAAAGAATATAAAACAAAATGAAAATCCTACCTGAAAGAGCCAGCAACCCAACTAGAAGAGTTTGTAGTATCAATTCTGTTACTAGGAATGGTCTGTGGAGCAGATATGTTAAGTATTGGTGATTTTTCCCATGGTTTTAAATCTTCCCTAGAATATGCAGGAGGTGTACCATTAACATATGGTTTAATTTTCACCTGTAGGTTAAAAAAAAAAAAAAAGTACATTAGCAGGCACCTGGCATAATAGCTGGTACTAATAGTTAGTTGGTACTTAATATTGGTTAAATTAAAGTATAAAATCTTGTAACAATAATCATCTAGCATTCCTCTAGTTTAGTGCCTTAACCAATTCTCAAACCTTATCAGTGACTAAACCCAATTATAGTGAACTTTGAGAATAATTTTTAGGAGAATCAGTTTACACATTAAATCCCTATTAAATATTTTAAAATATTAAATTGAGTATAAAACAAAAATGTTAATAAAAGTTCTTCAAATAAGGTATGAAGCAGCAACTTTAAAATTAATGTCTGTGACTTTTATATCAAGCTTTCATTTTCTTTCGTATTAACATCATATAATTCACTCTGAATAAAATTAAAGTTAAATAATACTGACAGCTCAAAAGGAACCCTAAAAGGACTGCCATTACAGTAAGTCAGAAAAGTTATTAAAATAGCTATTTCCATTGCCAAGATAGATGCTTATTGCCAGACATTCACAGCATGTCTTTAATCTTCCTTTTAAGCCTTAATTGTCTTCTACACCCACCTTGACATTAATAAGAAATGTCCCCAAACTTCTATCCTACATAAAGAAAAATAAAAATAAAATTTAAAATCCACATTAAGGGGCATGTAGGTGCTCAGTCATTAAGTGTCTATGTTCAGCTCAGATCATGATCCCAGGGTTCTGGGACTGAGCCTTGAGTCGGGCTCCCTGCTCAGCAGGGAGTTTGCTTCTCCCTCTTCCTGCCCTCCACTCAAGCTCTCTCTTGCTATCTCTCCCTCTCGAATAAATAAAGAAGATCTCTAAAAAAAAATAATTTAAAAACCACATTAAAAAAAAAAGCAATCCTGAGGCTTAGAACACTAAGAAGAATGGGTAAATTTTCCATTGTTTCATGAACTTCTCAAAGTTGTAATAGTTCTGTGAAGACTAGGGGTTAGAGAAAAATGACTCGATATCTAATAAGTTAGACACTATCTTTTCCTATAGATTAACAATTATGGAATAAAATGTTAAGCTATGTCTAAAAATGGCCTCCCCAGAGTTTAACCAGACTAGAAATTCTGCAGCTTAATGTCAATTGTACCACAGTAGGAAGACTCCATTCCAGATTGTATTGCTCCTAATAACATGACAGAGGAAAGAGACTACGCAGAATTTGAAGTTAGGCTTACTTTCAAAATAATTTTGTTTTGACAGTTTTCAGCTGGTGGTAACTGACATTTCACAATATAAATTTCAAGTAATTTAGCTATAAATCTATTTTTCCATATGTCTATACAGTGCTGCTGTATTTTACAACAATGTTTTAACTGCAGAAAGAGTATTAGAAATATAATGTCATAAAAGGTTCAAACTGCCATTAAAATCTTTAAAACTAGAAATAAAATGCAAATTTGAGAAAACTAATACTACATATGTTCTATTTTTTTGTAAACCAGCCAGGAGAATATTTTAAAGTTAGCCAAAAATAATAATAATAAAAAAGTATAGATTGTCTATAGATCTAAAATTTGAAGAAAACAGTGCATTAATTAAAACAAACCTCAATTTTATCTGACTGAAATCCTGCTGTGAAATCAGGGGACTGTAAATCTCTAGGACTACCCACTCCTGCATAGCTTCCTTCAGAGTCTGATGTCAACAGTTCTGGAAGAGATTCCACAGAATTGTTCTTACCAGACTTTAATAATCCTGAAAGGTAAAATTTTTAAAAATATTTAAACACATATACATTTGATGCACTAAACAGAGCTAAAAACTTCCATTTATCCAGAAATTTAATAACATTTATATTATATTCACTGTATCCAATCTTGGCAATTCAAGGTAACTGATGAAAAAATTAAAAAAACTAAAATGAAGGATTCTTTAACACAACAGTTTTATCCATTTCAATAACACAACAATTATGCCACAAACCTAAGGAAGACACTTTTTTGGGATCTGCTTTAAGAAGTGATTCAGCACTGGATGTTATGCTGTATGTTGGCAAATTGAATTTAAATTAAAAAAAATATTTTAAAGTGTTTCAGAACTTCTTTTTCTCCATAAAAAAGGAAAATAAACTTCAGACCCCCCCCCCTCCCTCTCATCTCTCTTTACCAAGTTCTCTGCACCCATGCAGAAGGGGACTGGCCCCATTCTGTGTGGGAGGAACACTATAACTTTTCTACCTCTCATCTAGTCAACAGACTGGCCCAGTAGCAGAGGCTATGCTGATGCCAACTGTAGCCTGTTTGAGGGTTTTTACTTCTGCAAAAAAAAGAAAAAAAAAATCTGTAGCTTGAGAGCTACTTTAATTTTTAATTAGCTTATCACCTAAAACAAAAGGTTATGAAATGTACATGCCATTTTCTTTTCTAGGCAACCTAAATACCTATCTCCCTGCCATACTTGGTATGTATATTCATTAGTACATTAGAGTCATTTCAAATATCAAAAGAAAAACCAGTAAACTTTTGCCTAAGTTCATGGTGTTTATTATCATCAAATTTCGTAGAATCTAAATGAGATAGCAAAAGAACTCATATATGAGCTATAACTAAAAGTAACTAAAAGTTTTACAAATGACTTAAGTAAAATATACCATCTTTTATACATTCAAATAAGTATTTTCTTTAAAGTAAATCACTTTGGGGGAGGGGCAGGATGGCGGAAGAGTAGGGTCTCCAAATCACCTGTCTCCACCAAATTACCTAGAAAACCTTCAAATTATCCTGAAAATCTATGAATTCGGCCTGAGAATTAAAGAGAGAACACCTGGAATGCTACAGTGAGAAGAGTTCGCGCTTCTACCAAGATAGGAAGACGGAAAAAAGAAATAAAGAAACAAAAGGCTTCCAAGGGGGAGGGGCCCCGCGAGGAGCCGGGCTGAGGCCGGGGCGAGTGTCCCCAGGACAGGAGAGCCCCGTCCCGGAGACGCAGGAGCTGCACCAACCTTCCCCGGCGGAAAGGGGCTCGCAGGAAGTTGGAGCAGGACCCCAGGAGGGCGGGGATGCCCTCGGGCTCCCTGGGACAGTAACAGAGCAACTGCGCGCCCAGGAGAGTGCCCCGAGCTCCCTAAGGGATGCAGCGCCCTAGGCGGGACCCTGGCGGACCCGGGCTCGGGCGGCGGCTCAGCGGAGGAGGCTGCGGACCTGCGGGCCGGAGCAGCTGGGAGGGGCTCGGATGGCAACTCTGCAGAGGGGGCTCCGCGGCCGGGAGCGAATCCAACAGCACAGGCCCCGGAGCACAGGGCGCCGGGACACAGCCCAGGATCCGGCCTCCCCCGGGGACAGAGGCCGGGAGAACCCAGGACAGCAAGGATGCTCCTGCCCCGAGCTGAGCAGATCAGCGGCCCCGCCCCGCAGCCTCCAGGCCCTGCAGACAGAGAGCTCCAGAGTTACTGCGGGGGCTGAATCCAGGTTTCCACAGCTGGCACCGCCACTGGGGCTGTTCCTCCAGGGGCCTCAAAGGTAAACAACCCCCACTGAGCCCTGCACCAGGCAGGGGGCAGAGCAGCTCCCCCAAGTGCTAACACCTGAAAATCAGCACAACAGGCCCCTCCCCCAGAAGACCAGCTAGATGGACAAGTTCCAAGGCAAGTCAAGGGACTTAAAGTACACAGAATCAGAAGATACTCCACCGTGGTTCTTTTTTTCTTTTTTTTTTTTTGTTGTTGTTGTTTTGTTTTGTTTGCTTTTTGATTTCCTTCCCCCACCCCTTTTTTTCTTTCTTTTTCTTTCTCTTTTTCTTTTTTTTCCTCCTTTTTTTTCTCTTTCTCTTTTCTTTCCTTCTTTCTCTCCTCTCTTTTTCTCCTTTTCCCAATACAACTTGCTTTTGGCCACTCTGCACTGAGCAAAGTGACTAGAAGGAAAACCTCACCTCAAAAGAAAGAATCAGAAACAGTCCTCTCTCCCACAGAGTTACAAAATCTGGATTACAATTCAATGTCAGAAAGCCAATTCAGAAGCACTATTATACAGCTACTGGTGGCTCTAGAAAAAAGCATAAAGGACTCAAGAGACTTCATGACTGCAGAATTTAGAGCTAATCAGGCAGAAATTAAAAATCTATTGAATGAGATGCAATCCAAACTAGAAGTCCTAACGACAAGGGTTAACAAGGTGGAAGAAAGAGTGAGTGACATAGAAGACAAGTTGATAGCAAAGAGGGAAACTGAGGAAAAAAGAGACAAACAATTAAAAGACCATGAAGATAGATTAAGGGAAATAAACGACAGCCTGAGGAAGAAAAACCTACGTTTAATTGGGGTTCCCGAGGGCGCCGAAAGGGACAGAGGGCCAGAATATGTATTTGAACAAATTCTAGCGGAAAACTTTCCGAATCTGGGAAGGGAAACAGGCATTCAGATCCAGGAAATAGAGAGATCCCCCCCTAAAATCAATAAAAACCGTTCAACAGCTCGACATTTAATAGTGAAGCTTGCAAATTCCAAAGATAAAGAGAAGATCCTTAAAGCAGCAAGAGACAAGAAATCCCTGACTTTTATGGGGAGGAGTATTAGGGTAACAGCAGACCTCTCCACAGAGACCTGGCAGGCCAGAAAGACCTCTCCACAGAGACCTGGCAGGCCAGAAAGGGCTGGCAGGATATATTCAGGGTCCTAAATGAGAAGAACATGCAACCAAGAATACTTTATCCAGCAAGGCTCTCATTCAAAATGGAAGGAGAGATAAAGGGCTTCCAAGACAGGCAGCAACTGAAAGAATATGTGACCTCCAAACCAGCTCTGCAAGAAATTTTAAGGGGGACTCTTAAAATTCCCCTTTAAGAAGTTGTTCAGTGGAACATTCCACAAAAACAAGGACTGAATAGATATCATGATGACACTAAACTCATATCTCTCAATAGTAACTCTGAACGTGAACGGGCTTAATGACGCCATCAAAAGGCGCAGGGTTTCAGACTGGATAAAAAAGCAGGACCCATCTATTTGCTGTCTACAGGAGACTCATTTTAGACAGAAGGACACCTACAGCCTGAAAATAAAAGGTTGGAGAACCATTTACCATTCGAATGGTCCTCAAAAGAAAGCAGGGGTAGCCAACCTTGTATCAGATAAACTGAAATTTACCCTGAAGACTGTAGTGAGAGATAAAGAGGGACACTATATCATACTTAAAGGATCTATCCAACAAGAGGACTTAACAATCCTCAATATATATGCCCCGAATGTGGGAGCTGCCAAATATATAAATCAATTATTAACCAAAGTGAAGAAATACTTAGATAATAATACACTTATACTTGGTGACTTTAATCTAGCTCTTTCTATACTCGATAGGTCTTCTAAGCACAACATCTCCAAAGAAACAAGTGCTTTAAATGATACACTGGACCAGATGGATTTCACAGATATCTACAGAACTTTACATCCAAACTCAACTGAATATACATTCTTCTCAAGTGCACATGGAACTTTCTCCAGAATACCACATACTGGGTCACAAATCGGGTCTGAACCGATACCTAAAGATTGGGATCATCCCCTGCATATTCTCAGACCCTAATGCCTTGAAATTAGAACTAAATCACAACAAGAAGTTTGGAAGGACCTCAAACATGTGGAGGTTAAGGACCATCCTGCTAAAAGATGAAAGGGTCAACCAGGAAATTAAGGAAGAATAAAAAGACTCATGGAAACTAATGAGAATGAAGATACAACCGTTCAAAATCTTTGGGATGCAGCAAAAGCAGTCCTAAGGGGGAAATACATCGCAATACAAGCATCCATTCAAAAACTGGAAAGAACTCAAATACAAAAGCTAACCTTACACATAAAGGAGCTAGAGAAAAAAACAGCAAATAGATCCTACACCCAGGAGAAGAAGAGAGTTAATAAAAATTCGAGCAGAACTCAACGAAATCGAGACCAGAAGAACTGTGGAACAGATCAACAGAACCAGGAGTTGGTTCTTTGAAAGAATTAGCCAGCCTTATTAAAAAGAAGAGAGAGAAGACTCAAATTAATAAAATTATGAATGAGAAAGGAGAGATCACTACCAACACCAAGGAAATACAAACAATTTTAAAAACATATTATGAACAGCTATACACCAATAAATTAGGCAATCTAGAAGAAATGGACGCATTCCTGGAAAGCCACAAACTACCAAAACTGGAACAGGAAGAAATAGAAAACCTGAACAGGCCAATAACCAGGGAGGAAATTGAAGCAGTCATCAAAAACCTCCCAAGACACAAGAGTCCAGGGCCAGATGGCTTCCCAGGGGAATTCTATCAAACGTTTAAAGAAGAAACCATACCTATTCTCCTAAAGCTGTTTGGAAAGATAGAAAGACAGAAAGAGATGGAGTACTTCCAAATTCGTTCTATGAGGCCAGCACCACCTTAATTCCAAAACCAGACAAAGACCCCCCCCCAATATCCCTGATGAACATGGATGCAAAAATTCTCTACAAGATACTGGCCAATAGGATCCAACAGTACATTAAGAAAATTATTCACCATGACCAAGTAGGATTTATCCCCGGGACACAAGGCTGGTTCAACACCTGTAAAACAATCAATGTGATTCATCATATCAGCAAGAGAAAAACCAAGAACCATATGATCCTCTCATTAGATGCAGAGAAAGCATTTGACAAAATACAGCATCCATTCCTGATCAAAACTCTTCAGAGTGTAGGAATAGAGGGAACATTCCTCAACATCTTAAAAACCATCTACAAAAGCCCACAGCAAATATCATTCTCAATGGGGAAGCACTGGGAGCCTTTCCCCTAAGATCAGGAACAAGACAGGGATGTCCACTCTCACCACTGCTATTCAACATAGTACTGGAAGTCCTAGCCTCAGCAATCAGGTAACAAAAAAGACATTAAAGGCATTCAAATTGGCAAAGAAGTCAAACTCTCCCTCTTCGCTGATGACATGATACTCTACATAGAAAACCCACAAGACTTCCACCTCAAGATTGCTAGAACTCATACAGCAATTCGGTAGCATGGCAGGATACAAAATCAATGCCCAGAAATCAGTGGCATTTCTATACACTAACAATGAGACTGAAGAAAGAGAAATTAAGGAGTCAATCCCATTTACAATTGCACCCAAAAGCATAAGATACCTAGGAATAAACCTAACCAAAGATGTAAAGGATCTATACCCTCAAAACTATAAAACACTTCTGAAAGAAATTGAGGAAGACCCAAAGAGATGGAAAAATATGCCATGCTCGTGGATTGGCAGAATTAATATTGTGAAAATGTCAATGTTACCCAGGGCAATATACACATTTAATGCAATCCCTATCAAAATATCATGGACTTTCTTCAGAGAGTTAGAACAAATTATTTTAAGATTTGTGTGGAATCAGAAAAGACCCCGAATAGCCAGGGGAATTTTAAAAAAGAAAACCATATCTGGGGGCATCACAATGCCAGATTTCAGGTTGAATTACAAAGCTGTGGTCATCAAGACAGTGTGGTACTGGCACAAAAACAGACACATAGATCAATGGAACAGAGAACCCAGAAGTGGACCCTGAACTTTATGGTCAACTAATATTCGATAAAGGAGGAAAGACTATCCATTGGAAGAAAGACATTCTCTTCAATAAATGGTGCTGGGAAAATTGGACATCCACATGCAGAAGAATGAAACTAGACCACTCTCTTTCACCATACACAAAGATAAACTCAAAATGGATGAAAGATCTAAATGTGAGACAAGATTCCATCAAAATCCTAGAGAAGAACACAGGCAACACCCTTTTTGAACTCGGCCACAGTAACTTCTTGCAAGATACATCCACGAAGGCAAAAGAAACAAAAGCAAAAATGAACTATTGGGACTTCATCAAGATAAGAAGCTTTTGCACAGCAAAGGATACAGTCGACAAAACTAACAGACAACCTACAGAATGGGAGAAGATATTTGCAAATGACATATCAGATAAAGGGCTAGTTTCCAAGATCTATAAAGAACTTATTAAACTCAACACCAAAGAAACAAACAATCCAATCATGAAATGGGCAAAAGACATGAACAGAAATCTCACAGAGGAAGACATAGACATGGCCAACATGCATATAAGAAAATGCTCTGCATCACTTGCCATCAGGGAAATACAAATCGAAACCACAATGAGATACCACCTCACACCAGTGAGAATGGGGAAAATTAACAAGGCAGGAAACCACAAATGTTGGAGAGGATGCTGGAGAAAAGGGAACTGTGAACTGGTACAGCCACTCTGGAAAACTGTGGAGGTTCCTCAAAGAGTTAAAAATAGACCTGCCCTACGACCCAGCAATTGCACTGTTGGGGATTTACCCCAAAGATACAGATGCAATGAAACACTGGGACACCTGCACCCCAATGTTTATAGCAGCAATGGCCACAATAGCCAAACTGTGGAAGGAGCCTCGGTGTCCATCGAAAGATGAGTGGATAAAGAAGATGTGGTTTATGTATACAATGGAATATTACTCAGCTATTAGAAATGACAAACACCCACAATTTGCTTCAACGTGGATGGAACTGGAGGGTATTATGCTGAGTGAAGTAAGTCAATCGGAGAAGGACAAACATTATATGTTCTCATTCATTTGGGGAATATAAATAATAGTGAAAGGGAATAGAAGGGAAGGGAGAAGAAATGTGTGGGAAATATCAGAAAGGGAGACAGAACGTAAAGACTGCTAACTCTGGGAAATGAACTAGGGGTGGTAGAAGGGGAGGAGGGCGGGGGGTGGGAGTGATTGGGTGACGGGCACTGGGGGTTATTCTGTATGTTGGTAAATTGAACACCAATAAAAAATAAAGTAAATCACTTTGACAAGATATATGCTTTTTTTACTGCTAAAACAGTCTGAAAGCAACGTTCAGCAACGCCCCCCCCCAATCTTTTCAATGTTTTTATGAGCAGCAAAATTTTTTTAAAAGATTTATTTATTCATTTATTCATTTTAGAGAGAGAACATAACCAGGAGGGGCAGAGGGAAAGGGATAGAGAATCCCAGGCTGACTCCACACTGAGCATGGAGCCTGAGATCTCACAACCCTGAGATCATGACCTGAGCTGAAACAAAGAGTCAAGTGCTAGCCACCTAGGGGCCCCAGTAGCAATTTTTTATCTTAAAGAGCATATTTAATGCCAGAATGCTCCCAAAAGTCAATTAGAAATAAATCTAATGAATAAAGGGGATATTTTAAAGTAGACAACAATTATTTTTAATATAAAACATTTTCACAGAATGTCTTTTGTCTAACGTTAAGAGATCAACACAAATAAATTTACTTCCAAACAGGACTTTTTTGGCCCCCAACTAAATTTGACTTTTCAATCATTATCTACTTTGGCCACAGAGTGGTACAGCATAAAGAATACAGAATTGGAATTGAAAAAATAAATTCTATTTCTGTCTGTCTGTACTTCAAATCACTGAAGTTTTCTGAGCTTATTTCCTCAGGTTTAAAGGAAGGGACATAAATTAGTTTTCACTATTAATGTCTCTCCCAGCTCTGAAATGCTAAGATTCTAGCATACGTACTAATAATACCACTATTTAAAGCAAATCAACTAGGGGCACCTGGGTGGCTCAGTCAGCTAAGCTGGAAGAGTCTTGATCTCCGCTCAGGTCATGATCTCAGGGTCCTGGGATCTGGCCCCACATCAGGCTCTGTATGTAGTACAGAGTCTGTCCTTTTCCCTCTTCTTTTGTTCCCTCATCCCTCATGGCCTCTCAAACAAACAAACAAATCCAAATACCTGCTTTTGTCCTAAGTCTTTTAGGTAACTGGAAAATCACTAGTCTCATGACTATCTGTCTATCCATTTATTCATCTTTACATGTGTCTACCCATGTGTCCTTCTAAGGACTAGAGGTTAACTCATGTAACACAGAGAACACAAAATCACAGAATTTTACGTCATGAAAGGTCCTAAAACAGGAATGAGATGTAGTGAATGCAAAAGATCTATCGTCAGCGCTTCAATCAACCAATTTAGATATAGTATCTTTTTTTATATCTTCTTTTTGTTACCTGAAACAATTATTCTTGACATTATTTATCCTTTGAACATTACCAAACACATCAAGTACCTCACTTGTAGACGATGTTAAACATAAAAAGATACTCTTTCTCTGCCCTGAATGAAACTTTTTTTTTCCCCCCACCGGGACACAAACAGTATGCACTTGTATTTTTTGAAGTACCTTATCAGGCTGACTGACTATGAAAATACTGCTGATAGAAATTATACCTATTTATGTCTTATTGCCATAGACATACATACCATTCTTTAAAGCCATACTGTAGTCTCATTACTTTATGGTCATACTTCCATATTTTCATCTAAAGAAACTATTAACTATTAAGAAACTATTAGATAGTTTAATCTGGATCTAATCAGATAAATCTATAATGTGGAATAATAGTCTATACCACTGATCTGAACTTTTGAAAACAAAACAGAAAGATATGAGAGGTGCTGCAATAATTAAGAGACATTAATAAGCAAAGGCAATGTCTATCTTCATAAGATACCAGGTCATTTTTAAGGATAAAACACAAAAGGCTATAAAAGTATTCTTAAACTATTAGGGATATCTGGATAGAGACTATAATTCTAGGTAATATTAGTGAATTAATGTTAATTGTCTTAGATGTGATAATGATATTATAGATGTGAAAACAATATTGTGGTTATGTAGAATATCCTTATTCTTAGGAGATTCATATAAGTATTAATTCATATCAAACTGTCATGCCTACAACTTCCAAGTGGATCTATAAAAAAGTGTATAGAGGGATGCCTGGGTGGCTCAGTGGTTGAGCGCCTGCCTTCAGCCCAGGGCATGATCCTGGATTCCCGGGATCATGTTCCACATCGGCTCCCTGCATGGAATCTGGTTCTCTCTGCCCATGTCTCTGCCTCTCTGTCTCTCATGAAAAAGTAAATAAAATCTTTTAAAAAAAATGTACAGAATGCCTGGAGGATAAGGGAAGAGAGCATGCAACAGAAAGTCTGTTAGAAAACATGTGGTAAGAGGCTAACAATCTGAATGAAAGTTATATATACAATTTTTTTCAAAATAAACTGGGAAAAAAATTTAGAAAAACTACATAACCTTTACTTTCAAATAGCTCACATAATGCACAGATATGAAATGTGTTATATTATATCACTGGATTATAACCTAATGCAAATGAAGGGCATCTTGCTTGGAGCACTGATATATAAATGAAATGGATCTATATGATAAGAGTATCTCTGTCATGCTTTGCCTATCTCTAACTCTCTATGCCACTAGACAGGGTAGTTTTTCTAAAAAATTTTAACCACTCACATCATATGCCTTAAAAATCCATTAACTAGGGGCACCTGAGTGGCTCAGTTGGTCAAGTGTCCAACTCTTCATTTCAGCTCAGGTTGTGATCTTAGGGTTGTGAAATCAAACCCCACATTGGGCTCTGTGCTGGGTCAGTCAAAAAAAAAAAAAAAAAAAGCCCATCAACTACCCATAGCCTTCAGAATAAAATTCAAATTCCTTAGTTTAGCATAAAATACCTCCTATATCTGACCAGTTTTTGACTACCACCTATATGCACATACTCCATATGGCTGAGTCATGCTAAACCATAGGCATAAGAAATTTGCAGTTCTTTCTAGGGCCTCTAGTCTTGGGAGCATATTGCCCCTTTTGCTTAGTATGTCTATCAGCCTGCCTCCTTTTCTTGGCCAACTCCTCATTCTTCAAGATCCAACTCACATATCATTTTCCTCTAAGAAGTCTTCCCTGATCTTCTTAGACTAATATGGGCTCTTCTTTTGTGTTTCCAAAGCAAACTTCAATCAGATTATTAAAATATACTATCAAAAAAATAAAATAGGGCAGCCCGGGTGGCTTAGCAGTTTAGTGCCACCTTCAGCCCAGGGCGTGATCCTGGAGACTGGGGATCGAGTCCCGCGTCGGGCTCCTTGCATGGAGCCTGCTTCTCTCTCTGCCTGTGTCTCTGCCTCTGTGTGTGTGTATCTCTCATGAATAAATAAATAAAATCTTTAAAAAAATAAAAATAAAAAATAAATAAATAAAATAAATAAATAAATAAAATAAAAATAAATAAAATAAAATAAAATAAAATAAAATAAAATAAAATAAAATAAAATATAAAATAAAATAAAATAAAAATAAAATAAAATAAAATAAATAAAATAAAATATACTATCATTTTCTGTAGCCTCCCTAAGACAAAGACTATTTTCTATTGCAGTAGGCCTGGCAAATGACATGCAATAGTATTTAATATGTGTTAAATGAATTAGGTAACAGACTTGAAAGATTAGATCAGGAAATAAATCCTAAGACACTTTCACTAACCTGTAGATGGTGGACTCTGAATAACATCTGAAAGGTTATAACCTCCAGAACTATCTGAACGCTTACGCGGCTTCTTTTTTGCTTTTGTTTTTGCCTTCTTGAACATACTTTCCCTATGAAAAAGAGCAAATATATAAAATGCATTTTTTAGAAATAAGTTACGGATTAACAACAGAACTACAAATTCTGAGTATATATAGCATTTTAGTCAAACAGAGAACACAAAAATATGCATGCTCTATTTGCATTTATCTATGTGGCCCAGAGCAAATTACTCTGTTTCAATGAACCTCAGTGTGATACTCTTAACTTGTTCTAACTCTACTATTTCTGTAAAATAAGATCGTATATAGGAAAATAATTTGAAAAGTAAAATCAGTTATCAGAAACTTTAAGCAATCCAAATGCTAACAAACTCCAGAAAAAGGGTTAAAAAAGACCTCTGGAACCCAAGAGCAGTTTCTCAGTGAGCTATACAGTATACATAGTAAGTGACTTGAATGCCTAAAGATTTTAACAAGTCATTTATCAAGTAGAGGAAAGTAATTCTGTAACCAGTTGATAAAGGAGCCTAACACCCAGATTGGAAATTCTAAATTCGGCTTGTCAAATGGTTGGCTACACTATAGGGAGATACTGTAGAACCTGGGATATTTTGTTGGAGGATTTCCAAATGTCAGTCACTGTAGGTCCTATCTTGAACCAGTAAGGTTCTCTATAGAGAAAATTTTATATAGAGAGCTGATGCACTCCTCTTAGGTTCAAACTCTCCAGAGGGCAAATATTTCTGCCAAGAAAGGGGCACAGGAGGGGCAATCACTTGGTTGAATGGGGTTCAGAAAGAGATCATGCTCTTTGAAAGAATCTCAAGGGATGCCTGGGTGGCTCAGCGGCTGAGAGTCTGCCTTTGGCTCAGGGCATGGTTCTGGAGTCCCGGGATCAAGTCCCACATCAGGCTTCCTGCATTTGGAGCCTGCTTCTCCCTCTGCCTGTGTCTCTGCCCCTCTCTCTCTCTCATGAATAAATAAATAAAATCTTAAAAAAAAGAAAAAAAAAGAATCTCAAAAAATGCTCTTTTCCAAATCTAATCACTTAACCTGGTTGTCATAAACCTGGTACCTCTAATTCTTAAGCCTTTCTGGAATTTTGCTTTAGTTTTCTTTTTGTTCTAAGTCATTACACTCTCAGCAACCACTTTCCAACTTCCAAAACTGTACATCTCCTAACTGCTGTTTTCTCCTTTCCTGTTCTCCCTGCTCTAGTGCAATATGCCTTTCTTATTTCTTTATCATAATTTCAGCAGGGTTTGGGAAGGTAGCTAAGATAAATGCACTTATTCAATTTGACATTTTAATTTGAAAGCTGTATTCCTTCTATATTTATACTTAATTTTGTTACATCTGTAAACAGTTATACACTTACTTTCTTATAATAAGGCTAAGAATAAATATAAATATATACTTATGTCAGGATTCTCCAATTTTTCTTTTTCAGTATAAAGCTGTTAAGAGTGTCAAAGATTGAGGAGGGGGAGAGGAAGGAGAGGAGGGAAAAAGAGAAACAGAGCTTACGAATAATTTTGTTCCATATTTATTTCTTCTTTCAAAAAGACATCTCCATCTTCTACTTCCAAATAGCTAATATCTGGTCCATCTTGGTATGGTGTAATGACTCTTCTATCCATTGCTGGAATCTATTTATATTTAAAAAAAAAGAAAAAAGAAAAAGGTGTTCCTTTTTAAATACAAGATTTGTAAAGACTTTTAAAATAATAGGTAAATCCCACTTGTTTATATTGATATGTGGTTACATTAACAAGGAAAAGTCTACAATGCCTAATGACTTCCAAAGTCCAAGGTTTACAACAATGGAAAGAAATTGGTTAGATTTATTCATTTATTCCAAAAAACTGTCCAAAAAAAAAAAAAAGCTCCATCTTATTATCACATCCAAATTAATTCATTTCTTAGGGATCATGTGAATCCTTATTTTTGTACTATCCTAAACTTTGGTATAGTAACAAATAATGAAAGACTCAAAAAGCTTTCAATAACTTTCATTTAGAAAGGAATTAAAATAGGGATGCCTGGGTGGCTCAGCAGTTGAGTGCCTGCCTTCGGCCCAGGGTGTGATCCTGGAGTCCCAGGATCAAGTACCACATTGGGCTCCTTGCATGAAGCCTGCTTCTCCCTCTGCCTGTATCTCTGCCTCTCTGTCTCTCATGAATAAATAAATAAAATCTTTAAAAAAAAAAAAAAAAAAGGAAGGAATTAAAATAGATAATTTTATCATTGAATACTTTCAATTTTTGATTATCACACTAATCTGTGGGATCTATAAAAAAAATTATGTCCTCATTTTTAAAAGATCCTAATATATTAGAATTCATTAGGAAATTATTCCATTGAGAAGTGTGACCTAATATAATATAGTACTACTTTGGTTTTATTATATTATTGGAAAAAAAATAATAAACCTTACCATTTTTCTATAAAACACAGAAAGATCCTTCAAAACACCATCACTTAAAACATCAAGAGACCTAAAAAATAAGATAAAAAATTCTATCTTGAGGACTTAATTTACATTGCTGAATAAGTAACAGTTATTTTTAAAATCAATATGCCAGCTATTACAAATTCTTTTTGGAAGTATATATAGTTATATATTTTAAATGAACCACATTATATATATACAAGTACCTTCAATAAAACAACTCTTAGAAAGGATTTTTCTATCACTCATTTATATCATAGCAAAATACTATAGTTCTTCCTCAACATCCCAATAAATCATAAATTAAAAATCTCTTATGTCAAAAATACATTTAATATACCTACCTATTGGACATCACAGCTTAGTCTAAACTACCTTAAATGTGCGCAGAACATATACATTAGCTTACAGTTGGCCAAAATCATCTAATGTAAAGCCTATTTCATAACAAAATATTGAATATCTTATGTAATTTATTAATTACTGTACTGAAAATATTAAACAAGTGTGTCAGTTGTTTACACCCTTGTGACCCTATGTGTCACTGGGAACTGTGGCTCCCAGCCCAGGATCACCAGAGAATATCGTACTACTTATCACTAGCATGGAGAAAAGATCAAAATTCAAACTTTGCAGTACAGTTTCTACTGAATGTGTATCACTTTCACACCACTGTAAAGTGGAAAAATCCTAAGTCAAATCATGGAAAGTCAGGGGTTACACATATTCATTTTCCAACCTTCCAATCTTTAACTACAAAAGGAACACTATATTGACATAATACAATGGCCTGATACCTGAATTTTATCTAGAACTATCACTCACAGTTACCTGAATGCCTCTGAGCAATGCACTTCACTTCTTTGGACTTTAGTATGTTCACGACATATAAAATAATGTTTGGACTAGATCAGTTGCATTCAAAGTAGATTTCAAGGAACTCTCAAGTTCCAAAGAGATAATTTTAAGGCATCAGTGAAAAAGTTTACATTTTAAAATATATTTAAACTATTTTTACAAGTGCAAAACAACTTGTCTATTCTGTAAAATATCAGTTTTTAACATTTTAACGATAATTAACTTGTGATGTTCTATCAGTTTCGGTGTAGCTCTCCTTTTTGAACATCTCTACATATTTATCTACACTCCTAGGAAACATATTTGATAAGGAATAATTATATCTGTACAATCTTTGTTTTAATCTGAGTTACACATATCTACTCATGTAAAATTACACAAGTAGACATCACCACAGCACATGTGTCTTTTTTAATGGTTCACCTGACTAACCTGTCACAACATAACAATTGAACAATGGCAGTGAGACACATCATTTTCCAATATGATATTTATAGATAGATTTGGTACTTATTTTGCATTTTGGTTGATTCTTATCTGACAAACTGAATGAGCTTAATTTGGCAAGCAAAAACTGCTTTGATTACAATTATTAATATAAGATCAGCAAAGAAATTTATTACGAAACCCTAGCCAGGTTCTGATACTAAAATACTATTGGCATTTTAAAATCACATTGTCTGTTATCCCATAACATTAATTTGCATTTGAAAAGCATTTTCTACAAAATAACAAAGCATTATACTATGAAAAGAATTTCCTCTGAATTGAACTATATGTAACAATTATTAAGAATCTGTTAGTGGGGATCCCTGGGTGGCGCAGCGGTTTAGCGCCTGCCTTTGGCCCAGGGCGCGATCCTAGAGACCCGGGATCGAATCCCACATCAGGCTCCCGGTGCATGGAGCCTGCTTCTCCCTCTGTCTGTGTCTCTGCCTCTCTCTCTGTGACTATCATAAATAATTAAAAAAAAAAAAAAGGAACTAGACTGAAGAATCTGTTAGTGATTCACCTAAAAATCAGAACCTTTTATTTCAATCATATTTTAACATTAGTTTCATTAAAGATTATCCTGTCTTTGAAAGGTAAGATATCAAAAACCTGTTACCATTATAATAAATTAAATGGATCAAGATTTTGATTGCCAAAAAAGGGTTCCTGCATTTTCTCATCAGTAATAAGAGGATATAAACAGAATCTACTTCTTCAGAAGGTTTTCATGAAAATCAAATGAGATCTACATAATACTTTTTGAATGCTCCCTGGCACATAGTATTTGCTATCATTATTATGACTAAGAAAAATACGGCGGCGCCTGGGTGGCTCAGTGGGTTAAAAGTGTCATGCCTTAGGTCATGAGCCAGAAGTCCAGGGATCGAGCCCATCATCAGGCTCCATGCTAAGCGGGGAGTCTGCTTCTCCCTCTGCTCCCCACCCCACTCATACTCTTTCTCACTCTCTCAATTAAAAAAATAAATAAATAAATAAATAAATAAATAAATAAATAAATGAATGAAATGATACTAAAGCTTCAAAAATGCAAACTGAAAAAAATGCAAATTGACTCATCTAAAACTTCTATGTTCACCAAAACATTTTTTCTCACCGACTTTGTAGTAATAGAAATTTGACCTTATGTTAAATAAATCTGTAAACTTATTTCCTTAAACAATTCCACTAAGACAGTTGAAGACATGGGATAAAATTTCCAAGATCCCTGATTCTAAAAAAATCTAATAACTCCTAAATTATTAGCATTAAATTTTTCTAATCCAAGTAAACATCCATAATATGAAATACTAGCTTATAAAAAGAGTGTATATATTTAGCCAATTGTTTTATGTAAAATGTGTCACTTTTTATAAGAATCATTTCATTATTCATTGATTCCAACATAAAGACTTGAATATTCATCAAGCTTGCAACAAAATAAACCAACTAAGTTTTCAGGCCATCTGCTGGGCCTAAGATTGACTAAGGAAGCAATATGTAATATAAGAAATATCCAAAGAGAGGGGCAGCCCGGGTGGCTCAGCGGTTTAGTGCCGCCTTCAGCCCAGGGCCTGATCCTGGAGACCGGAGATGGAGTCCCACATCAGGCTCCCTGCGTGGAGCCTGTTTCTCCCTCTGCCTGTGTCTCTGCCTCTTTCTCTCTCTCTCTCTCTCTCTGTCTCTCATGAATAAATATATAAAAATCTTAAAAAAAAAAAAAAAAAGAAAAAAGAAAAGAAATATCCAAAGAGAAAAATACAAGGAGAAAAGGAAATAAACTAATAACAAATTTTTCACATGCTTACATGTCAATTAAATGTTATCCTATTTAGTATTACATAGTTTCCAAAAGCCAAAGTAACATTGCTACCTTTTTTTTTTACAACTTTACAGTTGTAAATCAACCCAGACAAGAGATATGTACACTATAAAAAATATACTAGTAATAATATTTTTTTCATGAATTTCCAACAAGACTGTAAGCTCTCCACTGAGTCCAAGGATTTTGTCTGTTTTGTTGACAGTTGTATCTTAGCAGTAGCTGGCATATATGAGGCACTTAAATATTGATGGAATGACTGAATCCTCAAAATTTTTATTTTCTACAAATCTGCAATTTATCATTATGCCTTTTTAAATTAGTAACATATCAGCTATAATATATAAATAATTGCTTTCACAATGGTCATATAATGTATGCACCCAACCTACCTTGCTTCAAGTAAAGCGGCCATATTCAGTCCTATAAACTGCAAACAAGACAGTTTCAATTGTTCAGCATTATACATTGCTGCAAACTCCAGTACCATAGTAGCATTCTTAAGGGTAACTACAAAAAAAGAGTCAAAATGAGATAAAAGCCATATTACTAAAACAAATACAATATACTTATTTTTTAAAGTTGTCAGGTTTGAACATTAGGAACAAGGAAGTAGTTTCTTGCTAAAAAATAATGTATACTAGAGCAAATATAGAATGCGGTTTTCCATCCCAATGTGCCAAACCAATTTTAAATGACTGGTTATGAGGAGAAATAAGCACACCAAAAGAAAATAAAAATGACATGTTACAGTGTCACCTAAAAGCAAACACACATTACAACTGACCATCTTCCACCTAACATTTTTACAGTAGTTTTAACTTTCACAGATAAACAACTTTCCTTTTCATTTATATAGCACAGAATAGTTATTCTCCTATGAAACTAAAAAGATCTTAAGACTAAGAGAATCTAGGAATATGGCTGGCTCAGTCAGTAGAGCCTGCAACTCCTGATGTTGAGGGGAGTCTGAGCCTCATTTTGGGCACAGATATTACTTTCAATTTTTTTAAAAATATATTTTAAAATAAAAAGTAAAATTAAAAAAAGCCAGGGGTCACGTTAAGGGTAATGTACAAAAGAAGACTAAGATACACTGATGAAATCAGCCTATAAAATATATTTACACTGAGTAATCCATCAGAATTTGTATGGGTGTATTTACATAAACACATATACACACTATATATTTGAAAAATAATTACATTTAAATAACACTGTATTCATGCCATGTATTCATTATTCATGCCAGTGCAGAATCTGGTACACTGTACCAAAGATTCTTGATTTGATTACAATCTTAGTACTTTATATATGAAGTGTCCTATTTTGCTAGAGGCCATCTAAGAATATTCTATCTACCTAGCACGTAACTTGGATTTCTCAAACCCCTCCATTCTTTATTTACTGTGAGTTCTAATGAACAGAAGAACACACCTGTTTTCTACACCTGGCTTACTCCACATGCTTTTTTCTTCCTTGTAACTCTGTCAAAAGGTATAACTACAATCCATAATAGTCTGCTCCACTCCTAACCAAACCTAAAATTTCAACTAATCATGAACCCAAAGTCTCCCCTTTCGCAAAAATAAAAATGGATCATATAAAAACTCTAGAGTTGTTCAGCTAGGAACAAGGACTGCCCAATACTAAAAGGCCACACCTCTGTTGAACCCTTCTCTTACTAGGTTCTAGGAAAATCAAGATATTCACTGATAAGACAGTTGTGCAGCATGGGCCAAAAAAGAATACAAGCAGTGCCAGGAAAGTCATTTGAACAACTGAAAATATCTCCAATATGTATACTTTATTCCTGTTATACTAAAATAAAGAATGCAACAAACATTTCCATTTTCTAGCTTAAAACACTAGAACTATTGTTCTTTTTGATAACCAAGGAGAAGATATTCCATAAAGCTCAAGAAAAGTAAGTAAATAAGACACCAGAGCTAAGACAAACTATCAGCAATTACAAATTAGAAAATTCTGACAGGAAATCCCTTCATGTGGCAGTGTGACAATGAAAATGAACAAAGATAAAATTATAATCTTTTGTAACCTAGAGTAAGCAATTAAAAATATCTAAAGAGAGGAAGACATAATTACTTCCAACAGGAAGATTAAAAAAGAGAGAAGTAGAAAGAAAAAGGACTTAAAAGATTACTGTGACCCTACACAGAAGGGATGGATAAGTGATCTCAGCTAGCAGAGTGACAGAATAAAAAGGTGGGGGAAATGTGATCAATAAATATAATTAAGATGCAGCAGTTCTGTCAAATGAAAAAACTTGGATGTAAAGAACAAAACAACAAAAAATAGCTCTGGGTTTCAAAAGTTTAATGTTCAAATGTTCAAAAAGACAGCAACGAAATTTACTGAAATAATGAAGTATTTATTAAATGAAATAACAAAGAAAGAAATAAAGAGTTTAAAACAAAAGAGATGTGTTTTGATCAAATATATAAATGAGACCATTATATAAAAATTCCAGTGACTAGTAAGAAAGAGGTAGCTAAACACAGACCTACAGCTAAGACCAGGGCAAAAGGAAAAAATTCCTTTCAAATGCTCATCTTTGAAATTTCAAAATAAAGTTCCTATAATCTTCATGATTCAAGGTTTTATGACAGTTTAAAAAACTTAACATTCAATTATAAGATGGACTTATTTTCACATATTAATGCATCTGAAATAGAACGTGCTTACTTACAATGACGCAAAATAGTTTAAATGTTTTACAGTTTTCATGATTCAAAAAAATAATGACGCAGTTTTCCACAAATGGCATCATAAAGTCAACTGAATAATCCTTTATCGACCTGAAAACACGGTTAACAGTCAAATTCAAAAATACTTAAAAAAAAAAAAAAAAAAATCAAAAATACTCACGTTTCTCAGTTAATGCTACTTCACAAATCCCTTTCAATCGAGTTATAAGAAGCTGATCAGCCACCACAAGAACACTACAAACAAAATCCACATTTTGAGATTCTAAAAAAAGAAAATAAACAGAACTATTATTTTGTAAACATTACACTTATGAAAAAAGTTTCAATTCATTAAGACACAAAGAAGATTATGACTATTTTCTAAATGTTGCAATGCAAATATGATAAACAGCAATAATGTGAGAATTTTCTACCTTGTAAGTAGAAAGCTGAAGAGAAATACACCAAAATGCCCTGGTTCACACCAGAACATAAAATGGGCAACTTTAATTGATCTTTTTAGCCTAGAAGGCTACTAGAATGCCTGCCTATTTAAAATCTCCCATGTTGTTAGATAAGTATTTCTCAATCTAATAAATACAGGGAAAATTCAAATCTCAGCATCAAGTTTATTATGTAGGTATATGTTAAATACATATAGCATATATGTTAAGAAAATATAGAGAGAAAGGGGTGAATAATACTCTTAGATGATCATTTTTGTTTTAAATAAAAAGCCTAAAAGTACATTGTCTTCTTAATCCATAGGATGCTCTTTAATTTAAAATAAACTTCTTGTTTCTGAGCATTACTAATGGCCCTAAGCAATAACCCTGAGCCACTGCCAGAATAGCAACATAAATACAAAAACAAAACAAAGCCACAATAGAAGGGAAAAAAAAAGACTAAGAAGAAAAAATGTAGAAAAATCATTTTTAACAAAGGAGGAAGAGGTGAAGTCACTGAATGGCAAACTAAGGACTACTTCTAGAACTCCTCTTCTCCACAAAAGCAATGAAGATACTATGAAAATTGTCAAAATCAACTTTTTCAAAATTCTAGAAATTAGCCAAAGGCTTGCAATGACCTGGGGAGTGTTGATTCAAGAAAAATGGCTGAATCTTGGTAAAAACAGTAAGTGGTGGGACACTGTAGCTTTTTCTATTTAAATCCTCCTTTCCCCTCCTCCACAGTAGTCTTAAAAACCAATAACCCTGCAATCATAGTGGAAAAGAACCACCATTAAAGGAGGTAGAAGAGTTATAAAGAAACATTATCAAAGAATTCTCATTATTTGACATGTCTGACAGTTCCCTGGAAATCCCCACTGGAAGGTTGACCTGACTTAAAGCTTTGCTGGTCTGAACAGCCTCTTCTCTCAGGGCATTTACTAAAAAGAATCAGTAGCAATTGTTTAACATTGAAGCTGACTGAGACAATGACAAGAGAGCAAACAAGAAGCAGATCAAAAAAGGTTTTTAAGTTAGAAAAGAGATATTGTTATGACTGGATGTTTGTGTCCCCTGAAAATTCACATGTTGAAGCCCTAATTTCCAGTGAGGTTATATTTGGAGATGGGGCCTCACAGGAAATAATTAAGGATAAATGAAGTTATAAGGGTAGGGCCCTGGTCCAATAGGATTAGGGTCCTTCTAAGGAAAGAGGTATCAAAGAGGTATCTATTTACCTCCCTCCCTCTTCACTCCCTAAACACACACACACACACACACACACACACACACACACACACACACACAGGAAAGGCCATGTGAAGACATAACAAGAAGGCAGAAATAGTCATCAGTACAGCAATAAAAGAACTTGAATATAGATATTCATGTTCAAATATGGATAGATCATGGAAAAAGAAAATCAACCAGGAAACATCAAACCTGACCAACACTACAGACCAAATGAACCTAACAGATGTATACAGAACATTCCATTCACAAAAACAAAACACAAATCCTTCTTGGCACACATAAAACATTCTTCAGAGTGCATCATATATTGGGCCACAAAACAAGCCTTAACAATTTAAGAAAATTGTAATGATACCACTATCCTCTCCAACTACAGTGGCATCAAACTAGAATAACAAGAGGGTATAGGGGAAATGTGTAGATATGTGAAAATTAACAAAATCAAAGACAAAATCAAAGAGAAAGCAAAAAATATCTTGAGACAAATGAAAGTGGAGATACAACATACCAAAACTTACAGGATGCAGTAAAAGAAGTTCTAACAAGGACATTAATACTGATAAATGCCTTAATGAAAAAGAAAGATCTTGAAAAAACCACCTTAGGGTTTTTACACAATAAGGACTACAAAAAGAAGAAACAAAGCCCAAGTCAGCAGAAGGAAGAAAATAATAAAGACTGAGCAGAGGGGTGCCTGGGTGACTCAGTCAGTAAACATCTAACTTTGTCTCAGGGTCCTGGGAGGCACTGGGATTGGGAATCTGTGCTCAGCAGGGAGTCTGTTAGTCTGCCTCTCTCTTTGCCTCTCTCCTGCCCTCATGCTCTCTCTCTCTCTCTCTAATAAATAAAATCTTAAAAGAAAAAAAAAACTGAGCAGAAATAAATGACCTAGAGGCAGCATAAAAACAAGGTCAATGAAACTAAGGTTATTTGAAAAGATAAAATTAACAAGCCCTTAAGTAGCCTAAGAAAAAGGATCCCCCAAAATAAAATTCTAAATGAAAGAGAAGACATTACAAGTGATATAACAGAAATGCAAATTATCAGAGACTAATATCAACAATTATAAGCGAACACATTGCATAACCTAGAATAGATGAATTCCTAGAAACACATGATCTATGAAGACTGAATCATGAGGAAACAGAATCTAAATAGACTAAAAACAGAGTAAGGAGACTGAATCTGTAATCAAAAATCTCCCCCAAAAAGAAAAGCCCTAGGCCAGATGGCTTTGTGAATGAATTCTACCAAACATTTAAAGAAGAATTAAAAACAATATTTCTCAAAATTGTCCCCAAAAAAAAAAAAAAAAAAAAACTGAAGAAGAGGGAACACTTCTACATTTATTTTATGAGGCCAGGATTATCCTGATACCAAAAGGAGTCAAGGACACCACCAGAGAAGAAAATCACAGTACAGTATCACTGATGAACATATGTGCAAAAATCCTTAATAAAATACTAATAAATCAAATTCAATAGCATGTTAAAAAAGACCATACACCATGATCAAGTACAATTTATGTCTGGATGCAAGGATGGTCAATACATGCAAATCAATGAATGTGATACTATCTTAACAGAATAAAGAACAAAAATCATATGATCAATTCGGTACATGCAGAATATGCATAAGACAAAATTCAACATCCATTCATGATTAAAACTCAACAAGTTAGGTAGAGAAGGACTGTGCCTCAACATAATAAATTAGGCCATCTATGACAAGTCCACAGCTGACACCATACTCAACAGTAAAAATCTGAAAGCTATTTGTCTAAGATCAGGAACAAGACAGGGATGCCCACTCATGACACTCCTACTCAACACAGTACTGGAAATCCTAGCAAGAGTAATGAGGCAAAAAAATGAAATAATCATCCAATAGAAAAGGAAGAAGTAAAACTATCTCTGCAGATAACAAGGTCTTATATCTAGAAAACCCTAAATATACCATCAAAAATCTATTAGAAGTAATAAACTCAGTGAAGTTGCAGGATACAAAAATCAACACAAAAATCAGTTGCTTTTCTATGCACAATGAACTATCCAAAAAAGTAATTAAATGTCTATTCTACCCAAAACAATCTACAGATTCAACAAAATCCTATCAAAATTCCAATGACATTTTACACAGGAATAGAAAAAGCAATCCTGGGCAACCCAGGTGGCTCAGCAATTTAGCATTGCCTTCTACCCAGGGCCTGATCCTGGAGACCTGGGATCAAGTCCCACGTCAGGCTCCCTGCATGGAGCCTGCTTCTCCCTCTGCCTGTATCTCTGCCTCTCTCTCTCAATCTGTGTCTCTCATGAATAAATAAAAAATAAAATCTTTTCTTAAAAAAAAAAAAAAAAAAGAAAGAAAAAAGCAATCCTAAAATGTATATGGAACCACAAAAACCCTGATCAGCCAAAGTAATCTTGAGAAAGAAGGTGGCTAGAAGCATTATACTTCATGACTTCAAAATATGTTACAAAGCTACAGTAATCAAAAATTAATGTACTGCCATAAAAAGCAGACATATATACCAATGGAATAGAATAGAAAGCCCAGAAACAAACCCTCATTTTACAGTCAATTAATCTTCAACAAGGGCATAAAGAATACAAAATGGTGGAAAGAATAGTCTCTTCAATAAAGAGTTCTAGGAAAACTAAATATCCATATGCAAGAGAATGAAACTGGACCCACACTATACACTAAAGTCACCTCAAAATGGATTAAAGATGTAAAAAAACGACCTGAAAATATAAAATTCCTAGAAGAAAATGGTAAAAGATCCTAGTCTTGCCAATGGTTTACTGAATAGGACATCAAAACCACATGCAACAAAAGCAAAAATAAGCAAATGGAATTACATGAAACTACAAAGTTTCTACAAAGCAAAGGGGGAAAAATCAACAAAATGAAAGGCAACCTTCAGAATGGGAGAAAATATTTGCAAACCACATTTCATAAGGGATTAATATCCAAAATATATAAGGAATTCTTATAACTCAACAGCAAAAAAACAAAGTAACTAAAAAATGGGCAAAGGACGTTTCTCCAAAAAAGACACAAGGGATAGCCAACAGATACATGAAAAGGTGCTCAATGTCACTAATTATCAGGAAAATGCAAATCAGTATTATAATGAGATGTTACCTTAACACCTGTTAAGATGGCTATTATCAATAAAACAAAAAATAACAAGTGTTGGCAAGGATGTGGAGACAAGGGAACACTTGTGTGCACTCTTGGTAGGACTATAAAATGATACAGCCACTATGGAAAACAATATGGAGGTTCCTCCAAAAATTAAAATAGAACTACCATGATATAGCAATCCCACTCCTGGATATTTAGCCAAAGGAACTGAAATCAGGATCTTGAAGACATATCTGCCCTTTCATGTTCACTGAAGCAAAATTAACAACAGCGAGGATATACAACAGTCTAAATGTCCATTGACAGATGAAAGGATTAAAACAAAATGTGGTATATACATACAATTGAACACAGTAGTTCACCATGCCTATGACTGAAGACACTGTAACTAAAACATTGGTGTAGTGCTTTAAAAAAAGTATATAAATGCAATCTCTCCTTAAATTTTGATTCAATTCTATTTCTTTTACTTCAGAGATATTATCACCAGGGGAAAAACAAACACTTAAAAACTTTTGTCAAATATTTGTCAAAACTATTCCCTATTGACAGTTTCTCATCTCAATCACAGAAGTAGCTGGCATGAAACTTAAATCTAATCTCAACCATTATACATAATCCTTATAGAGTTCATTTTCACATAGGTTAATAAAATTTTTCTTTTTCTATTCCTTTACTATTAGTAATCATCCCTATTGCTCATTCTAAATTAAGCCCCTGTTGACGGTTTACTTCAATTAGAGTAGAAATTAAGATTCATGTTGACTTTGCCGTATTCAATTTTACCTTAAAATATCTAAAACATCCTCTTATTAATACCTTTTATCACCACAGCTTCATCAGTATAGAGGTAGTCCAAAATAACTTCCAGTATGTCAGAATGTATTGGCATTTCCAGAGCCGTACAAGTAGAAGCCTAAATAAAATAAAGTAAAATAATTAATTTTAAATTATGAAAAACTACCATATTCTGACTGGTACAGAAAACTTTGAATTGGGAATCATGTCAAATGCAAAAGAAAGTAACATTTATAAAACACAAATCTACAATGACATACATTTAATTTTAAAATGCCTTGTAACATGGAGAATATGAAAAAAAATTGAAACAAAAACCAATCACACTGGTATTCCAAACACATGGCCAAATAATAAAAGGTGATACTCTGACTGTAAGAAGTTTTTCTGTAACAATTTTTAATTCTAAATATTGCTGTTTTCCAGCAGGCTTCAGCATAAAGTTTAGAACAAAATTAAAATGGAGTTAAAATATCAGGTTCCCATTCTGAATTTCTTTGTACATAATTTCCCAAAAATAAAAAGAAGTGTGATTGCCAGCCACGTGGTTTGAATTTAAATCTTACCTCAATCCATGAGCTACTCAGCATACTATGAAAATATTCTGGGAAAAGAAAAAGTATAATTCATTAGACAGTGAAACAATAATAAAACAAATAAATCAGCAACTAATAAAAAGTATACCTACCAAGTCTAGCACAAAGAACACACTTATGACAAGGAAATTCCTTTCCATCCACTGATTTCATGGTCACATCACATAGAAAGGAACTGAAAAAACAATTTTTTTAATTGAAGTGAGTGATTTCTTTACATATTTAGCCAACAGAAAATTTATTATAGGATTTGGCTTCAGTTGATTTTCTCTTAAAGACAGCAGAGAACAAACTTGAGGGTACACATACAAATAAAGTTCTTTATCTCCTTCCACTTGAGTAAAGATAATAAGGACCTTATAATAAAGATAGTAAATGGAACCGAATACAGATAAGTATTCAAAAAAGTCTTCTAATTTTCCTTTTGCATTACAGACCAGGTGTTAATAATGTAATAGTAAGTGACATCATAGTCAAAGGTCTTTAATTCACCTCTTTTTACAACATATTCTTTGCTGAAATAGTCTAGATATCTCTAGTTTCTCTTTCTCCAAAACTTTTCCCCTACAAAGTACAAATACCTAAAAACAAAAACTTTTTAATAACTAACATATTGAGAATAGTATATTTATTACTTAAAAAACTTACACTAAAGAAAATAATCATAATGATGAAGAGGGACAATTAGTTTGGTTTTGGGCTAACATTTCCTACATATTGAATAATATAAAATTTGGGCAAGGAAAATTAAAAATTTCTTCCTTAAAAACCAATTTAAAAATGAACTGTTTCAATGTCTTATTGAATAGTTAACATTTTATCCATTTATCTCAACAGCTCTCCAACACTTCTAGAAATGAAGACTACTAAAGGTGAGGGTACCTACTCAAATATTTTGCTTTGTATGGTCAGTAACAAGAGCTGTTTTCACAGTTAGGTCTCAAAATCTACAGATGAAAGTTTATCTTCATTTCCTAACTTACCATTTTTTCTGATTTAGCTTTGATTTATTACCAGTTTTCTTCTCAATAACATTAATTTTTCCATTTTCAAATCTGACTCCATCTAACCTATCAAAAATAGATAAAAATTAAGTTGATGGACCAAAACAACAGCAAAAATCCAACAATTTACATCTGGACATAATTATATAATTTATATCACCTAAAAAAGTATCTCAATAAACTCAACTCTGTGATAAAGAAGTATCGTTTATTCTCCTTCAGTTTTACTTAGAATTCAAAGTACAGTTAATCCTTGAACAATGCAGAAATTAAAGTCACCATGCCCCCTACCTGAGTTGAAATCTGCATATAATTTTGACTACCCCAAAACTTAACTACTAGTACCTCAATGTTGACTGGAAGCCTTCCCAATAACTTATACAGTAGACTTGTATGTTTGTAGTTTGTATATTATTTGCATTATATATTGTATTCTTACAATAGAGAAAGCTAGAGAAAAGAAATTGTTAAGACAATCCTAAGGAAAATGTCCAATATGGTTTAATGGTACCATACTGAATTTATCATAAAAAATCTGAATACAAGTGGATCTGCACAGTTCAAACCCATGTTTTTCAAGGGTCAAATGCATATTAAATATGGTTACTGACAAAAAACATACCAAAACCATAGCACAAAACCCTTCAGTGTTTTTAAATAGGAAACCTGATAAATGCTCCTTCTCTGCTCCTACCCCACACATAAGATTACACTATCACAAGCAACATACATATCTTAAAAAAAAGAATTCCAAAGAATATGGTTTATATGACAAATCTCTCTTAGGCAGTTTACACATACTGTAGGACAGAACTATACCAACAAATTGAACCACTATTATCCCTCCCTTCTAAATACTGAGAAACTGAAGTTCAAAGAAACTAACAAATCTGCCTCAGCTAGTCACTAGTAGAGCCAAAAGGCAAATAAATACAGGCCTAACTCCAGAGATAGTATTTTTTCCAGCATACCACACCGCCTACCATTCCAGATCCCTGTTACACAAACAACATAGAGTTCACACCCACTAACAGCCTCCAAAGTTTTAATCCAGGGGGTCCTACAGAGATAGCTTTAGCAGAAAATGAAGAAAGAACACATACAAAAAGGCACATGGGGGTAGAACTGAGGGACGGGAAAAGACGAGTAGCAAAGAAAAAGAATTTTTAAAAGGAGCTCATAATAAGGTTCAAGGACAGATATTAAGAAGCCATACCTACTACTCAAATTACTGAAACCAAATTTCTTTGCAACATTTTGCAACATTCTTACAGGATCATCTTCCCCAATACTTTTCCCTTTATTGGAAGCCTTTGATTTGCTTTTTTGCTTTTCATTAACTGTGTGTGCTTGATTACTTCTGTAAACTTCAAATGCTGACTTCTGATTATCTTCATGGCAATGCATTTTATTTGAATGTGAATTCATAGTGCCCTGATATTCTTCTGGCTTTTTGTTTAAGTTTATTCTTGGTGTGAAGCCATGAATTAAAAAGTCACAAGTATCTGTGTATATAAATTGTAAAAGGTACTCAAACAAGTCAGGATGAACCTTCTCTATGACAAAGAGATGGCATCCTGCAGAATCTTCATCTTTCCGGTAAACATCTATAAAATCTAAAGTAGTCCCATCTGAAAGAAACAATTTCTGAAAAAAGTCAGAACGCACTGCCAAAATATATTTATGTGCAGGGAAAATTCTATTGCCAACTTGAAATGTCACATCATGAATATTGTCCGTTTCATCTGTTTCCCTTAAGAGTTTGCCAAACTCTTCAAAAAAGGATGATGAGGATACGGCTGGAATTTCATAAAGGCTAGAAATGAAACAAAAATAATTTTTACTTTCAAGAAAATGAAAAAAAAAGCATCCCATCCCTAGCCAATTCTCCTTTTAAAGTACAATTTATTTTTTAGCTATTAAACTTCTAAAATTTTAAATCTGGCATTTCTGAAAATATAAGAATACTGCAAAGTCTTAGATACTGTATCACATTTTAAAATGTGACTCCTTTTTATATTTTTTTACTAAACTGACAAGATTCAAGTTTTCCTTCAAAAGCAGAGTTTTCTATTTCTACTAGGAAATGCTAGAATGTAAATGAGTATTTCCATAGAAATTTTTTAAATGACTATAACTAAACACAAATGACTATAAAACTAAAAATATCCAGAAAAGAGTACAGTTCTCAACCTTTTCTTTGATATCCTTTTCTTTTATCCTTTATCCTTTTAAGTGAAGAAAACCAAATATACAAAGAACTGAGCAAATACTTCAGGTCAAATCCCAGAATAGGCCAGAAATTCAGGGAGGAAAAATAAATATACACACAGATATACAATCAGTCCATAACTCTGGTTCTTTAGCGCTGTAAAAATGTTATCACACCTTCCCTATCCACATTTCACCCTTTCAGGTAGGGGAAACAATCCTCCTGGTTTGCCCTGGATTGAGTGCTTTCCCAGGAGATGAGAGTTTTGGTGCTAAATATGGGACAGGCAGGCCTAGGCAAACCAGAATGGAAGTTCACCCTACTTCCAGGACTTCTTTCCAACAGTACCCTGGACATTTATCTTAACCTGTCATCTCTCTACTAATGTAACTTAGAGAATATTTGCACTGAGATTCACACTACCCTACAGATGACTATACCACCTCTTCTTTTGTTAATTATCATATTCAAGTATTAGAGATTTTTGCAAACTGTGTAATATTTATATTTCTCAGAATTTGAGAACCCAGAGTACATCAAAAAGTAGTTATAAATTTTGTGCATGCACATATGTATTTTCAATAAATACCAGTTTACAAACTAAAAGAAATACTTATCATTCCCACTATAACAAATTCCACCTCTGAGTTTTCCAGATAACATGATTTTATGTCTAAAGCTTCTACAAGTCTTGGCAAAAGCATTTCAATTAAATTTCCTCCAGGAGCTACTGAAAAAAAAAAAAAAAAAAAAAAAGGAAAACTCAGTGATTATTCCTTCTAAAAATGAAATTTAATATATACAAGTGTACCTTGTTTTAGGATCTGACTGCAGGATTGCAAAGTTGCATCCACTTGGATCTGTGCTGACACTAACAGCTCTATGGGCAAAAGTAAGTTTCTCAAGTCGAATTCTTTCGTATACACTATTTATATCAGAGACACAAGACACATCTGATGAGGAATTATGAAGATTTGATAAAATCTCTGCTAAAAAGAAAAATAAACAAACTTCTATTAATGGAGGCTTTATTGAAACTATTAAAATGCTTTAGGAGAAAAGAAAATAGAAAAATAAAATATGAAAGTATCTTTCATATATAAGTCCTTTTGAAGAATTATATTCCCCCGCCCCCCAACACAATTTGCACCCTATGTATAGTATAGGTACTATAAAGGAAATTTTGTTTGGTCAATTCTCAATTACCCATGATTTTGTCCCTTTCAACAAAAACATCCTCCACATTGCACCAAAGTTAACTTTCTAAGAAGCAAATCTAGTGTTACACCACCTTCTAAAACTCCTCAGCTTGCATTAAAAATATATAAACTTAGGATCCCTATAGTTTGTTATTTGGTCCCAAATATATGAGTGACCATACTGTGCTACTGTGATGCAGTGATCATCAATCTGTCCCTAATGATACAGTAGTGAACAAGATAGGCATGTCCCTGCCATTCTGGAGTGCACAATCTAGCAGAGAAGACAGACATTAAAACAAATGATTATATCCATTACGAGTCAAATTAAGGTTATGAAAGAAAAGTATGAAATGTGCATGCAAAGAAATTATTCTTCAGTAGGAAGAATACTGAAAGTAATTAAAAATAAAGACAGAGATCATTTAGGAAACTAATAAGAAAGAATCCAAAGAATAAATAATATACATTGAAGTTGTAGCAATAAAAGTGGAGAAAAGTGGAAAGATTTCAGAAATATTTGAGACAAAAGTGACAAAATTTAGTGACTGATCGGATATAGGGGTGGCGGGATGTGAGGTGTCAAAGACAACCATTTACTTAGATATAAAACATTAAAAAGCAAATGTGGAAGCATGAGATCATGAATTCAGATTACTAAATGTGACTAAGATACAATTCTAAGACTTCCAACATTTATATGCAGTCAAACCTGCATTTTGGTTACTCTCTCAAATTCACTCTATTTCAGTCTTACAGGCCTTTGCTAATTTTTCCCACACACTCAGTTATTGCAATTTCTACTCTCAAAAAACCTAACATATGCATATTAGCATTTGTAAACTGTAAATATTAACATGTATCTATTGTCCCTACAAACTTATGAGTGTCTGAGAACAGGGGCCCTGTTATCAACATATATGTTATCAATAAAGCATAGCTCTATATGTGACACACAGTAAATCTAATTTAAATGTTTACAGACTTACATAATCTATAAAGAAATAAAAGAAATACAACAAACCTCTAATCACTCCACTGTGTCTTTGATTTTGAAAACTATGTTTATAATTTTCTGAATTAATTATAAACGTTCCTTATATGTGTCTTAGCATATTCATTCAACAGATCTTAATGAGGGACTACTATGTATCAGGAAATATGCTGAATGCCAAGGACCCAGTGCAATAGTCAAGGTCCTTGCCATCTTATAGCCTGATAGGAGACAAGCATTAAAAAAACTAATCACAAAGATAAATACAGGGATGCCTGGGTGGCTCAGTGGTTGAGCATCTGCTTTTGGCTCAGGGCGTGATTCCAGACATCAGGCTTCCTGCATGGGGCCTGCTTTTCCCTCTGCCTGCATCTCTGTCTCTGTCTCTCTCATAAATAGATAAAAACTTAAAAAAAAAAAAAAAAAGATAAATACATAAAAACAAGTAGAGACAAGTTGCATCATGAAAATCCAAAGGGAATATGAAAAGTGAAACAGGGTACTTCAATTTAGATTGAGGGATCTGTGAAAACATTTCTGATGAAGCATAAATGAATCTGAGATGTGAAAAATTAGAGAAAGTCCTGGGACTACTGAACA
This sequence comes from Canis lupus dingo, assembly GCF_003254725.2. Taxonomy (NCBI): domain Eukaryota; kingdom Metazoa; phylum Chordata; class Mammalia; order Carnivora; family Canidae; genus Canis; species Canis lupus. The sequence goes on from NC_064254.1 coordinate 42,917,313, forward strand.
AAATTGAAAACCTGAAGATGGATGTGACTGAAGAATGATAAATGAAAGCAGTTCAGGTACACAGACAAAGGTCAGAGAAGGAGCTTTTGGGACGATGTTTAGGAAGTGAGGAAACATTAAAGAGTTTTTAAATACAGGAATATTAAAATCAGATCAAATATTAAAATAAGATCACTCTAATAGTTAAGAACAGATAAAAAGAAATAAGAGTACGAATAAGGAAAACTTTTTTTTTTTTTTTAGGAAAATATATTTTTTGCAGTAGTCCATATGATTTGGGATACAGTGGGACCCATTAACTGTGAAGAGGTAAATGAATTTTAGTTTTTCCAGAAAAAAATCAACAAATAATTATGGATGAAAGAAAAATTTGGCAACTTAAGTTAAAAAACGATGCAAGTAATCATAAATTTATAAATTTATAATCAGATAAAATTAAGAATGAACTATATAATGAATAATTTCTGTTTTCAATGGTAGCATCTTAAAGCTATCCTTTCTATTCATCAAGGAATGAAATAAAATTTATCTCTACCCAACAACTATTTAATACAACTATTTTTTTAAATTCTCAATATAAAAATTTATTCTTCCTATTATTTTCCTTTAAGCCATGAAATGTGTGTTTAAAAAATTTTAATTTTACATATACAAGTATATAAAAAGACAATACATAAAATGTAAAAAAAAAATATATATATATATATATATATACACACACACACACACTATAAGCCAGTCACTTCTCAATTTAGGGAAGAAGATAAAAAAAATGGAGCTTGGAAGATGGTTCAAAAGCATCTGGGGAGTTTTTTCTTTAAGCTTTACACTTCCCTGTCCCTAGAGCCAAGCAGTGATCTACTATTAGTGATAGGAATGCACCATGACCTCAGGATATACTGAGACAGATAAAAGGTTGAAAACCAGAGTTAAGGAATCCCTGGGTGGCGCAGCGGTTTGGCGCCTGCCTTTGGCCTAGGGCACGATCCTGGAGACCCAGGATCGATTCCCACGTCGGGCTCCCGGTACATGGAGCCTGCTTCTCTCTGCCTGTGTCTCTGCCTCTCTTTCTCTCTCTGTGACTATCATAAATAAATAAAAATTAAAAAAATATATTTAAAAAATAAAAAAGAAAACCAGAGTTAAGTGAATTAACTATTTACCTACATACACATAAACCAAAATCAAAAGACAATACTTAAGGGTAAAACCTAATAACCCTTGTCAAACCTAATGATAAACACTTGTGAAATTAAAGGTTAATTGAAAGATACTTTATGCTCTATTCACATATATGACACATATATGAACTGACCTTTCTTTTCAGAATTCCTTTTTTTTTCTTCAAACCATTTCCCTCTAAATCCTTCTCCATCTTGTGTGACAAATAAAATGTCTTTTCTATTTAAAGCAATATCAGAAATGAAGACCTGGCGTGGATAAGCCCATCGACACTGCTTTAGAGAACTGCTGACTGATCTCCAGCAAAATACCTAAAATAAATCCAAATTACACTGGAATAAAAATATATTCCCATATAGCACCTGAACAACCAAAAACTGGTATCAAAGGATTATATCTCTAATTAATATGTTTCCATGTTCACTCTTTCACAGAAAAAGAAACTATAAAAATCAATTCATTGTGTCTTTCAGAAAAAGTACATCAAGCAAATATGAAGCACTAAAAATACTTCAAAGACACTCCCCTTAAGAGATGTAATTTTCAGTATTACTCGTTTTTGGTAAATTGATCTGCTACAATAGTAAAGAAAAGCAAAAATATGAAAACTAAAACTTAGATATTAGACTTGTAGTACCATCTATTTGCAAGAAGAATGAAAATCACCCTATGAAAATCCAAACTTTAGCTCTCAAGAAAAAAAGGACATGAATAACCCAATTATAGAACTAAATCTTACAGGTAGAAAAATCATAGAGTTCAATGGCTTCCAAGCGGTTCTGCAAGCTTTAATGTTTCTGAGAAATGGCTTGGAACCTACTAGTTAGGGATGGAGAGAATAAGGAGAGGTATGGTATTGAGTTTTCCAATCCAGCTTCATCCAGAACAGTAACTCTTATCTGCTTCATATATTTGCATTCCAAGAAAAATTACATTTGAAAAATTAATGCTGCTGATTTTTAAAAGTTTGATCCCCTCATATTTAAGAAAACTAACACAAAATGGTATCTGCCAAAATTTTAAAATTTATGTAAAAAAAAAGAAAGACTATACTGATTGAGTCCTTCAGAGATTGGTTTTCATAGTAAGATTCTATTTTGCAGAAATTAAAGATACAGAAGTATAAACTAGATCCATATTAATATAAATAAAATATATCCTAGAGTCAAATGCTTTTTAGACTATTTTATGTAATCCCATGCCACTGCTTCCTCCCATAGTATAAAATTAGAGTTCTAATATAGTCCTCTATATTAAAATTATCAACTACAAACTTATATCTGTTAAGTACCAGTAGGTAGAGCTTTATGATTAATTCTTCAATTTCCAAATGTCAAATTTTATAGCACTTTGTAAGATTCAGAAAACATTCTCATTATATGTTTCTATTTTATAAACAAAAAGCAGAAGGCAATCTGTGTTTTTCTAGCCAGTGTAAAATTCTTTGTGTTACTAAAATGTATGAATATATGCTTAATTTAACAATTTCCTTAGAGAAATGTACTGATATATTTGCACAGGGCACTGAAATTGAAGTCTACTTAAATGTAAAGAGATTAGAGATTCTTCCTATAGTGATCTAGGAATGCATTATCTTTTATATATGACAGTTATAATCTCTGAAAATATACATTATGTGTACATTTCCTTAAAACTAAATCTGGGGGAAATTTACTAATTACAAAATTTTTAATTTTGCCTGTTCAGCTTTTACTTTTTTTAAGGAGCTGTTATATAAAATATATCTATGCGATTTGATATCTTCATCCATACTCAGTTTACATATCAAATAATCCATCAAAATTCCTTATTTCCATTTTAAGCACAGTAAATGAAATTTTAAGCTACAGTTTAACAAAGCTGTACTGTGCAACATTAATTGTCATCAAACTTTCTTTGAAATATCAGCTCCATACTAATTACTACTGATGTCAAAAGTAAGTAGAGAAAAAAGTCAATGGGAATCATCATCATCATAATAATACATGTTCACATTATCAGGTCCCTTACAGCTATCAATTGAGAACAAAATTTCTTTACTACACTTTTGCATAAATATACACTTACCCTTCCAGCTCCATCCATGGCAAGAATGCAAATTTTTTGACCCCCATTTTCCTTCAAATTTTCAGGATCAACCTTGTATTCCATACGTCCCCCAGAAACAAGAACTTTTTTCAAGTTTAGTTGTCTAGGTGAAAAAGAAAACTCTCCATTAATATGTTCTCTAAAAAAAAAAAAAAAATTAAAAAAAATATGTTCTCTAAAATATACATGGCTCAATTTTTAAGAAATTACTATTCAAACAATAATCTACAGTGATTATTGTGACACGTGAAGTAAGACAATTTGGCCTTTGGTATCCTTAGTCCCTCCTTTCTCTTTAAGTTTCCCCTACATTATGGCAGTTTCTTTTTATAGCAAGTCCTTCCCTCCCAAATGCCTGTACCTACACACACACACACACCTCTGAAATCTAAAGTCCCACTTGTGAATGCACACATTCACTCTACTTTTTTTTTTTTTTTTTTTTAATTTATGATAGTCACACACACAGAGAGAAAGAGCAGAGACACAGGCAGAGGGAGAAGCAGGCTCCATGCACCGGGAGCCTGACGTGGGGTTCGATCCCGGGTCTCCAGGATCGTGCCCTGGGCCAAAGGCAGGCACTAAACTGCTGCGCCACCCAGGGATCCCTTCACTCTACTTTAATTAACTGATAAGACTAAAAGCTCCTAACAGACCAGAAAAACTTAAAACCTCAAAATGAAACAAATCTTTAATTTCAAATATGAACAACCCTAAATAGCTAATAGCTACCAGGAAAATCATCACTAATTTAATTTTGGGGACGCCTGGGTGGCTCAGAGGTTGAGCTTCTGCCTTCGGCTCAGGGCGTGATCCTGGAGTCCCAGGATCGAGTCCCACATTGGGCTCACTGCATGGAGCCTGCTTCTCTCTCTGCCTGTCTCTCTGTGTCTCTCATGAATAAATAAATAAAATCTTGAAAAAAAAAAAAGTTGAATACTTTGGAATGACACATTAAAATGCATAGCAAAATACTGCTGTCAAATCAGAAATGGATTAATCAACTATAAAAGATTGAAATATATGAAAAGTAAAGGACTCTAACCATATTAATTTACCTCACAATTGTTTTTAAGAGCTTCCTCCTTAAGTGTTCAAAATGAAATCACAGATGATACATTATGGGTAGGTTTATGCTCAAAAGCTAAGGAACTCCAATTGGCGGACACATCCATGCTTACACCTTAGTTTTATGATTCCCTGCTTTACCTGGCTTTTTTGATGAGCTAACCAACTGCTAGTTTTTACTGCATGCTACTATATCCTACTATAGGATATATCATACTATATCCTACTCTCAGGTAACAAAAGGCTACACAAATATAAAGATAAAAAATATACCAGTTAATTATAAACACATGGACTGAGAATCCATGATAAATAATTAGCTATTTTTAAAAAATAAATAAATGCATAACATAAGAAAGCCACACATGAACCAATGATGATTGTGTCACAAACCAAGAATTATAATTAATCTAGTACTATGTACCTGAAGCATAAAAAAAAAAAGAAATTTATAGGTCACATTTAACCATATGTTAAATATAGTTCTGAAATACTGTTTAACAATTTACAGAGAACTTCTACATATGCTCCCTGGATGCTTCTCAAAGACTAAGCTCAAAGGTAAAAACTCTTGATTTTCCCTTTCAGTTTTAAATTTTCTCCATTCAGTTTTCTTCATCTGACACTCTAGAACATAGCACATAAAGCTTATATTCTAAGTCTTGCTGGAAGAATTATTATTATTAAAATTATATTTCTTTACAAAAATACACATAACATACTTAGAAGCCATCTTCTTGCACTGATAGTCTGCAAGTAAGTAAATATCTCCCCTTGTGGTAACACAGACTGTGGCCCCATCACTTGCAGCAACTAAAGACAAAGTGATATCCTTATGATGAAGGGCAGAGACTTGACGAGGAGCAGTTACATACTTTTCTCCATTGGGATCTGGCAAATAACCTAAAAAATCAGACAAATAAATAAAAAACAATTTATTTTTAAAAAATTTTAAATTTTTTATTGTTTTAAAAATTCAAAAAAAATAAAATAAAAATAAAATTAAAAAAATTCAATTTACTTTTCAGATATTGTCATCAAGATTTCTTACCCAGTTGTCCACCATTTAGTCCCATAGTGTAAACAGCTTCTCTAGTCCACAGCACTGTATGAAACCTGCCTGCCGCTACTCCAATGATTGTCCTTCCTTTCAGATATTTTGCCTGCACCTATTCAAAAAGATAAGTAAGACAGCAGTTTATTATATTACCAAGTACTAGAATAATTTTTTAAAGATCCAGTAGACCAGAGTAGCAAATATATGACATACCCACTACCAGTGCCCCCTCAAGTTCTAATGCCAGAATTCACTGAAGATCTCAGCACTGAGACTCCAACCCTTCTCAGAACACAAGATATTTTGATGCAGCAACTTTAAGTCAGCAGTTTTAATATATAAAAAATTAACAGTATAAAAACCAAATCATTCAACTTTTCAACAAGCAACATGCAAAACAGGGATTCTCATTCTATCAGAAAATTCAACACTTTTAAATGTGACATATTCAACAGTGGCACTATTGATTTTACAGCCAGATGACTCTTACTAATGTGATGTATTATCACAATGATTCTTGTATGAATACTGAATCACACTTGCATCCCAGGAATAGCCAAAGCAATCTCAAAAAAGAAAACCAAAACTGGAGGTATCACAATTCCAGATTTCAAGTTATATTACAAAACAACAGTAACTATAACAGCATGATATTAGCATAAAAAGAGACACATACATCGATGGAAAAGAACAGAAAATTCAGAAATAAACCCACAATTATGTGGCCAATTAATCCTCAACAAAGGAAGAATGAATGTTTACAATGGGGAAAAAGACAATTGTTTTGTCTTTTTCGTACAAATCTTATCGAGAAAACTGGAGAGAAACACGCAAAGAATGAAACTGGACCACTTTCTCTCACCATATACAAAAATAAACTCAAAATGTATTAAAGACCTAAATGTGAGACCTGAAACCACAAAGATCCTTGAAGAGAACACAGGCAATAAGTCTCTGACACTGGCTGTAGCAACTTTTTTCTAGATATGTCTCCTGAGGTAAGGGAAACAAAAGCAGAAATAAACTACTGGGGATCCCTGGGTGGCGCAGCGGTTTAGCGCCTGCCTTTGGCCCAGGGCGCAATCCTGGAGACCCGGGATCGAATCCCATGTCGGGCTCCCGGTGCATGGAGCCTGCTTCTCCCTCTGCCTGTGTCTCTGCCTCTCTCTCTCTCTCTCTCTCTCTCTCTCTCTCTCTGTGACTATCATAAATAAATAAAAAATTAAAAAAAAAAGAAACTACTGAGACCACATCAAAATAAAAAGTTTCTACACAACAAAGGAAACAATCAACAAAAACTAAAAAGCAACCTATGGAATGAAAGAAGATATTTGCAAATGACATATTCAATAAAGGTTTAGTATCCAAAATATATAAAGAACTCCTACAACTCAATACTCAAAAAACAAATAATCCAATTAAAAAATGGGCAGAAAAAAATAAAATAAAAAAATAAAAAATGGGCAGAAGACACGAATAGACATTTCTCCAAAGAAGACATACATAGATGGCCGAAAGACAATAAAACGATGCTCATCATCAAGGAAATACAAATCAAAAATACAATGAGGTTATCACCTCACACCTGTCAGAATGGCTAAAATAAAAAACACAAGTAACAAGCACTGGCAAGGATGTGGAAAAAAGGGAACCCTCTTGCACTGTTGGTGGGAATGCAAACTATTGCAGCCATTATGTAGAACAATATGAAGGTTCCTCAAAAAATTAAAAATAAAACTACCCTATGATCCAGGAATCATACAACTGGGTATTTAACCAGAGAATACAGAAACACTAATTAAAAAAAAAAGAAAAAAAAAACACTAATTTAAAGGGATACATGCACCCCTATGTTTACTACAGCATTATTTTCAATAGCCAAACTATGGAAACAGCCAAGTGTCCCTCAATAAATGAATGCATAAAGATGTGGTGTGTATATACACAATGGAATACTATTCAGCCATAAAAAAAAGAATGAAATCTTGCCATTTGTAACAACAGGGATAGAGTACAATGCTGAGCAAAAGAAAGTCAGGGAAAGACAAATACCATGATCTCACTCACATGGAATTTAAGGGAAAAAAAATGAGCAAAGAAAAAGGAGAGAGAGAAAGACAAATCAAGACGAGGACTCTTATCTATAGACAACAAACTGATGGTCAACAGAGGGGAGGTGCCTGGGGGAATGAGTGACACAGGTGATGGAGATTAAAGAGTACACTTCCTATGTTGAAAAAAAAATAGAAGAAAATGAAAATAAATTAAAGAAAAACTATTGGACATATTCAGGGTCCCCCAACAGTGGCACTACTGACATTTTTCAGTCAGATGAATCTTTGCTGTGGGGGACTACCTTATAAACTACAGGTTTAGCAGCAACCCTGAACTCTACCTACTAGATGTCAGTAGCACTACTCCCAACCCCACCCCCAGCTGTGACAACTAAAAATATCTCTACATTGCCAAATGGCTCCTAGGGATGCAAAATTGAGAATACTAGATATGTCCGTGTCAACCTAAAGCTCCAAGATAGCCACATAACACTAAGAATAAAAACAAGAATAAAATCTACCATTTATAAAGAAATTTACAAAATGATTAATACCCACAAATTTCATGATTATAGAAAATGGATCCTCCAACCAAAAAGTACCACAGATTGGAGGCTACCTCTAACTATTTCTCAGCAATTCCTATCAATTCATTAGTCATCCAGAATGGAAAAGCATTAGATTTAAAAGCTTATTAATAAAAACTGTGTATCTAATAATAATTTTAAATCCAAAGGATTAAACCAGTAAAGAAATTTAATCTCTGAAATACAAAATTTACAAATTGGAAACACATTTGTTATTGAGTGATGATTCTAGCAACATATTAATTTAAAGCACCAGTCCTAGCCCAATAAGCTTGGACTTCTGGATAACTCACTTACACGGCACATTTTGCGTTTATTATTCTTTTTTAAAGACTTCAATTACTTATTCATGAGAGACACAGAGAGACAGAGGCAGAGACAGAAGCAGAGGGAGAAGCAGGCTCCATGCAGGGTACCCGATACGAGACTTGATCTCAGGACCCAGAATCATCATGCCCTGAGCTCAAGGCAGACACTCAACCACTAAACCACCCAGAAGCCCCCATAAATTTCATGTTTTCTTAAGGAGGGCCTCAAAATTATTTGTTTTAAACCCGCAAAATGTGGATCCCCCTCTGCTTATAAATAAAAAAGTTTAAACTAAAGAACTTTTGGGCCTAGTTTCCCAAACGCCTTCTCTCTTACTCCAAACAAATGCTGAATTATACTCTGCTTAGTATCTCCTGTGAAAAATAAAGTATATAGCATTAAATATAAGTAAAATAAGTTACATGTCAGTATCTTCCATCTTTTTGTCCATACAGGTTTTATAGCAAATAGTCACCTTGTTTTAAAAAAGGAAGCTTACCTGTCTGGGTACATTACAACTGGAAGGTGGAGGAATAATTCCTAATTGATGAAAAATATTCAGACCAAATGTATAAACACATCCATCTTCAGTCAGTACAACAGTATGATCCTTAGCGGCTGCCACTTGGGAACAAGTATGACCACTCAGTCCTTCCACAAGCCTAGGAATCTACAAAATAAAAGTATCTTTAGTATATATTAACCATTTATACCAAAATGCAAACAGAATCTGGTGATCCCATTTCCAAAATGACATAACTAATAAATGGCTGACATATCATAGGTAAACTCTACAATTTAGCAAGGGATAAGTTTAATAGGATATGGGGCAGCCCCGGTGGCCTAGCGGTTTAGTGCTGCCTTCAGCCCAAGGTGTGATCCTGGAGACCTGGGATCAAGTCCCACATCAGGCTCCCTGCATGGAACCTGCTTCTCCCTCTGCCTGTGTCTCTGCCTCTCTGTGTCTCTCATGAATAAATAATAAAATCTTAAAAAAATAAATATTTTTTTTTAAAAAAGTTTAGGGGGGATGCCTGAGTGGCTTAGCGGTTTAGCGCCTGCCTTCGGCCCAGGGTGTGGTCTTGGAATCCCAGGATCGAGTCCCACATCGGGCTCCCTGCGCGGAGCCTGCTTTTCCCTCTGCCTGTGTCTCTGCCTCTCTCTATGTCTCTCATGAATAAATAAATAAAATCTTAAAAAAAAAAAAAAAAGTTTAACAGGATATGGACATTGGTTTATGAGTAAAATGCAAAACCCAGTAAGACATTTCAGTAAAATAATTCAATCCAACAAATGATTTTTGAGCCCTTATCATACACCAAGTATAAATTTGTTTGGTATAAATAAAAGAAGTCTTCAGCTAAGGTATTCACTGATGTATTGAAAAAATAAATAAATAAAAATACAGGAAAATACAGGTGTGAAGAGTAAATGATTTGGTAAGTATAAAAAACAAGTCTCTGACATTGCATAAAATGAAGACAATAATATCTGTAATCTCACAGGGTTGTTTGTGAGGCTTAAGTCAATGATACCGTACGAAAAGCATCACTGATGCCTAGAACATAATAAACCCACGAAAATTGGAAGCTGTTATTATAGTTCTCTCTTCTTTTCAATAGCAGTAATCCTGTCAAAAAATTTTACCTTAAAAATAATCTACTAGGCAATTTTTTTTAATTTTCTTTTTTTTTAATTTTTTTTTATTTATTTATGATAGTCACACACAGCGAGAGAGAGAGAGGCAGAGACACAGGCAGAGGGAGAAGCAGGCTCCATGCACCAGGAACCCGACGTGGGATTCGATACCGGGTCTCCAGGATCGCGCCCTGGGCCAAAGGCAGGCACCAAACCGCTGCGCCACCCAGGGATCCCTAGGCAATTTTTTAATGCAATAATTATTTAGGTTTCTTCCAATTAACAGTTTCAGTAGCGTAAGAGTCAATCTTTGATTATACAATGAAAACACAGGCTCAACTTTTATTTTTGTTTAAAGACTGATTTATTTTAGAGAGAGAGCACATGAACATAAGAGGAGAGAAGGAAAAAGGGAAAGAATCTTCAAGCAGACGTCCCCCTGAGTAAAAAGCCCTACCCAAAGCTGAATCTCACAATCCATGAGATCATGACCTGAGCTGAAACCAAGATTTGGAGGCTCAACCAAATGAGCCACCCAGAGGCCCCAACTCAACTGGTAGGCCACAAATACTTTGATGAGAACTAAAAAGTAAATAAATAAAAACCAGGACTACTTCAAGAAAAGGGCTTTACAATTAGTCTGACTTTTAAAATTTCAAATATGGAAATATTTTAAAACTTATTTATATGCTCTCCTGTCTTATTATTTGCTATATGCAAAATATAATTTTTCTTTGATGCTTCAGAACACCTGGGTGGCTCAGCAGTTGAACGTCTGCCTTTGGCTCAGGGCGTGATCCCGGAGTTCCAGGATTGAGTCCCACATCAGGTTTCCAAAGTGGAGCCTGCTTCTCCCTCTGCCTATGTCTCTGCCTCTCTCTCTGTGTCTCTCATGAATAAATAAAATATTATCTTTAAAAAATTAAAAAAAAAAACTCTATCTAAATGCTTTAAACATGATATGCAAGGAAACTAAATGATCTTTTTTTAAACAATTTTTAAGATTTATTTATTTCAGAGAGAGAGATTGTGCAAAAGCGGGGATTAGGGGTAAAAGGGAAGAAAACTCCCTGCTGAGCAGTGAGCCCAACTCAAGGCTCTGTCCCAAGACCCAGAAAGCACAACCTGAGCTGAAACCAAGAATCAGAGGATTAACTGAGCCACCCAGGCGCCACAACTAATTTTTTAACTCTATAATCAACTGTTATATTACTCTCTGCTTATAGTAGGATAAAAACAATGTCTCTTTAGTTAACTGAAGCTTCCATTTTAGGGAAATTTTACTGAAGTTACCTAAGATGGGTAATGACATTTCAATTACCAAGCATGTCTGTTCATCTCCATGGCCTAAACGTCCTCCAGGACCATGACCACAGGTATAAACCTGCCCTTTCTGAGAAAGAAACACTGAATGAAATTTACAAAGCACCACCTAGGAGAAAACAAAAGAATATGATTAAATTTCTCTGAATAAAATAATTTTTATCAAAAGAATAAATTACAGAATACTGCTATTTAAGCTGGATGACATGTATGTGGGGATTCATTATATATTCTCTCTATTTTGTATATATATGTATGTACTATAATATATAGTTCTATAATAAATATTAAAAATACAATTTTATTTTTTTTTAATTTTTATTTATTTATGATAGTCACACACACAGAGAGAGAGAGAGAGAGGCAGAGACACAGGCAGAGTGAGAAGCAGGCTCCATGCACCGGGAGCCCGATGTGGGATTCGATCCCGGGTCTCCAGGATCGCGCCCTGGGCCAAAGGCAGGCGCCAAACCGCTGCGCCACCCAGGGATCCCCTAAAAATACAATTTTAAAACTATCTACAAATGCTGATAAATGGGAAAAGGAAAAAAGAAATTAAGTATATATTACCCACAAAAGACACTAAACAAAGGATAATGCAAATCTCAAGCGTTCAACTAGGAAAAGCAGTAGTCAGCTGTTTCCCAACTATAAAATCACAAACAAGAACGAAGCAGTACAACATGAAGCACAAACATCAAAAATACTAATATGGTATTAAAGAAAACAGTACATATGGCTTAAGAATATTTTTAAAAAGGTATCGCCTATACAGGGTTTGGTGGTTCAATAGTATGTCCTTTTAATATCTGTTTCTGTCTAATATATCTTTAATAACATTACATGGCTTTAAATAAAACTTATTTTCAAGTTTTACCCTCTTCCCCATTTCCTTTTCTACCTGCCATCTTTCCAAACCCTCCTTGCCCTACTGACACGCAATTATATATTCACATACCCTTATCAGAAGGCTAATTAAAGGACTAAACTTCATGGAAGGCAATAATACGAAACCAATAGCAGTTTTAATTACAGGCATATCTCGTAGATATTGTGGATTTGGTTCCAGATTACCACAATAGGGAAAATTTCTTGGTAAAGTGAGTCAAATTAATTTTTGGTTTCCAAGAGCATATAAAAGTTATGTTTCTTTTATACTGTAGTCTGTTAAGTAAGCAATAGTACTGGGTCTTTAAAAAAATAATGCACATATCTTAATTTTAAAAATACTTTAGTACTAGAAAGTACTAAACAATCATCAGATGTTTCAGCAAGTCATAATCTTTTTACTGGTGGATGGTCTTGCCTCAGTGTTGATGGCTGCTGACTGGTGGTTGCTGAAAGTGGGTAAGACTATGGCAATTTCTTAAAACAATTCAACAATGAAGTTAACCAAATCAACAGACTCATCCTTTCATGAATGTTTTCTCTCTAGCATGCAATGCTATTTGATAGCATTTTACCCACAGTAGAACTTCTTTAAAAACTTCAGTCAATCCTCTCAAACCCTGACACTGCTTTATCAACTAAGTTTATATCATATTCTAAATCCTTAGTGTCATTTGAACAGTCTTCACAGCATCTTCACCAGGAGTAGAATGCATCTCATGACACCACACCTTTTGCTCATCCATAAGAAGCAGCTCCTCAACCCGTCAATTTGATCATGAGATGGCAACGATGCAGTCCCATCTTCAGGCTCCACTTCTAATTCTAGTTCTCTTGCTATTTCTACCACATCTGCACTTACTTTCCCCAGTGAAGATCTGAACCCCTCAAAGTCGTCCATGAGGGCTAGAATCAAATTTCTTCTAAACTCCTGTGATGTGGATATTTTGACATCTTTCCGTGAATCACAAGTGTTCATGGCATCTGGAACGTTTTTCTGGTTTTTTTCCAGAAGATTTTCTGTTTACTTTGCCCAGACCCTTAAGAAGAATCACTATCTATGGCAACTTTAGCCATATGAAACATGCTTCTTAAATAATAAGACTTGAAAGTCAAAAATGACTCCTTGATCCATGGGCCACAGAATGAATGTTGCGTTAGCAGGCACGAAAACAACATCAATCACATTGTACATCTCCATCAGAGCTCCTGGGTGACAAGGTGCATCATCAATGAGCAGTAATGTTTTGAAAGAATCTTTTTTTCTGAGCAGGTCTCAGCAGTGGGCTTAAGACATATATTCAGTAGACCATGCAGTAAACAGATATGCTATCAACCAGGCTCTGTTCTAGTTTTAGAGCACAAGCAGAAGACATTTAGCATTATTATTCTTAAGATCCCTAGGATTTTTAGTATTGTTAAGTGAACACTGGCTTCACCAGCTGCATTAGCCCCCAACAAGACAATCAGCCTGTCCTTTGAAGCCACTCACTGACCTCTCCCAATAGAAAGTCTGTCTGTCCACATTGAAAATCTGTTGTTTAGTGCAGCAGCCTGCATTGTCTTGGCTGGATCTTTGGGATAACTTGCTGGGGCATCTACATCAGCACCTGCTGCTTCACCTTGCACTTTGATGTTAGCGAGACGGCTTCTTTCCTTAAACTTCATGAACCCACTAAACTCTCCCAGCTTCAAATTTTCTTCTCCAACTTCCTCGCCTCTCCTAGCCTTCACAGAATTGAAGAGAGTTAAAGGCCTTGCTCTGGATTAGGCTTTGGCTGAAGGGAATTTTGTGTCTGGTTTGATCTTATACTAAGGTCACTAAAACTTTCTCCATATCGGTAATAAGGCTGTTTCACTTTCTTACCATTTGTGTGTTCACTGGAGTAGCACTTTTCTTTTCTTTCAAGAACTTTTTCTTTGAATTCACAACTTGGCCAACTTGCTGGTTCAGAAGGCCTACTTTTCCACCTATCTCAGTTTTTGACACACTTTACTCTCTAAGCTTAATCATTTTTAGCTTTTGATTTAAAGTGAGAGACATTCAATTCTTCCTTTCACTTAAACACTTAGAGGACATTGCAGAGTTCTTAACAGAACTAATTTCAATAATCTGTGTCTCAGAGAATTAAGGAGGCCCAAGAAAAGGTAGAGAAATAGGGAACAATGGCCAGTGGAGCAGTGAGAACACATACATTTATCAATTAAGTTCACCATCTTATATGGATGCAGTTTGTGGTACCCAAAACCAATTACAATAGTAATATCAAAGATCACTGATCACAGATCACCAGAACAAATACAAATGACTTCTGAACAACACCGGTTTGAACTTCAGTGTGTATCTACTTATAAGCAGATATTTTTCCAGGAAATATAGTACAATACTTTAAATGTATTCTCTTTCCCTATGACTTTCTTAATAACATTTTCTTTTCCCCACCTTACCTTACTGTAAGAATACAGTGTTTAATGCATATAAGTATGTGCTAATTGACTATGTTCTCAGTAAGACTCCTAATCAACAGCAGTTAAGTTTTTGGTGAGTCAGAAGTTATGCATGGATTTTTGATTGAATGGAGGGGTTCAAGTGTCCTGACCTCCATGTTCTTCAAGGGTCAACTGTATAATACTAATGAAGAAGTTTGATATTATTGAGAGAATTAACAAAATGTGACACAGAGACAATGAAGTAAAGAAATGCTATTGGAAAAATGGCAAAGACTTACTCAATGCAAAACTGCCATAAACCTTCAATTTGTAAAAAATCCAGTGTTTATGAAGTCCAATAAAGCATAGTGCAATAACACAAAGTATGCCTGTTTATGTACATACATACTTAACCCCTACACCACACTCTGTTATTTTGCAAACCATCTAATATCAGTATATTAGTTTTACCTTAATACCATTTAAAAATCATTTTTTCTTTTTAAAAAATATGTGCTTTTACATTTCTTATGTCACCTATAATATTTCTAACTTTGGATATAAAAAATTATTACAAAATAAAGCAATCGGAGAATTATTTTCCAGAAAATCAGGTTCTTATGGAAAATAAGAAAGTTAGAAGCTGACTTACAAGCTCTATTCACATATATCTTTTAATTACTTGGTAAGTTCTGTGAATACGTATATTTATCTAAGTAATAAAAAAGTCATTAATTCATTTAATTATACCGCAAATACCCAAAAAGTCTAAAAATAAAACCCAACATTATATTCATATTTGTAACACAAATTTAGAATTTGTAAAGGAAAAATCATTTTTTTAAACCAGAAATAATACATTTTGCTTGGTTTTATATTCAATATTAGAATGCCATTCTATTTCTGACTTATATTAAACAACCAATACCAGAGTTTAAGTCTTCCAACCTTGGGACGCCTGGGTGGCTCAGCGGTTGAGCATCTGCCTTTGGCTCAGGGTGTGATCCCAGAGTCCCACGTCGGGCTCCCTGCATGGAGCCTGCTTCTCCCTCTGCCTGTGTTTCTGCCTCTCTCTCTCTCTCTGTGTCTCTCATGAATAAATAAAATCTTAAAAAAAAAAAAAAAAAAAAAGTCTTCCAACCTTAAAACCCCTAAATTTTTTTTTAAGATTTTATTTATTTATTTATGAGAGACACGGGGGGAGGGGGGCAGACACAGAGGCAGAGGGAGAAGCAGGCTCCATCCAGGAAGCCCGACGTGGGACTCGATCCCGGGTCTCCGGGATCACACCCTAGGCTGAAGGCAGCGCTAACCGCTGAGCCACCCGGGCTGCCCAAACCTCCAAATTTTTTTAAGGAGATAACTGATTATCCCTTTCATCTTAATTCTCTGGAATATACTGTGCTGAGATTAATACTATCTGCCCCATGATATTAATTCATTTAGTTCTAGAGTATAGAATCAGTCAATTTCAATTACTACTAATGGGGCTCTCCGTATAACTGGTGCTCAGTAAATATTCCCATAAAACTTGTCTTCTCTTTTCTGACTGTAATTTACAGTGCTTTCCTTCATAACCTATCCAGTGCTTGCTTCAATCTCATTCTGTGGTAAATCAAATTCCTTACATCCTTAATCTCTTCACAAAATATTCTCACTTTCTTGCCTTAAGTATAGCTTTCTTCTTAAGTGTACTATTTCATCCTAACAAAGGATAAATATGCTCATTTCTTCCATAACACATGTATCTTAGGACCTGAAGGTATAACCAGTATCTGGTTTCCTAACGCTACCATTTATTGTTTTACTCTTGTTTAAAAATCCTTGCTCCTGAAAAATCTCAGCTCATACAAGGTAACTACACCATGGATTATCTCAGAAAAGGAAAAGAGGTATCTTTTCTAAATGCCCTGTGATCAATCATTAGTGGCTGCTAATGGGTGGAATAGCATTTTAAGAATTATGAGGACCTAGTAAGCTCAGATGCACGTGCGCGCGCGCGCACACACACACACACACACACACACACACTGCATTATGGAATAAATTGAGTATGTCAAGAGTAACAAAATCCACGGAGGTGGAAAACATGATTCAGCAAAATGAAGACCAAAGACCAAAACTGTACAATTATATCAACTAAAATTTTATAATTACCCATATTTAAGAACTCAGGTTTGCTCACCTGAAACTAACAGTGAGTTTCAACAACAAATTCACTTGAGAAACAATGTGAAGAACTATAATTTTTGTGAAATGAAAACAAATGCTAGAAAATCAATAGAAGCTCTTACCTTTTAAAGTAGTATCTCTATACTGCCTTCTAATTTTTAATACTGTTTGCACAAACATCTCAGTTTTATGGTATTTAACACAATCTAAATAATATTAAAGCTAACAAAATCTAAAATAGAATTAGTGAAGTTCTGTTGATTGATTTCTTCATTAAAATGTTACTATCCCTTCCACAAAGTTAACATAATCCAAATAAAAAATAAACTATCAAACACAAAAGTTATTTTTAATCTCTGAAAGTTCTCATTGTACTTCAAAATACCTGCTTGATATAAACCCCACTCCTGGAGAACAGATCCACCAACTCTGGATGGTGTTTGCTATTCTGGCTTCCATGACCCAGGGTGAAATTTGTATTATCTCCCCAGGTGTAGACATCTGTAGGATCTAAAATGTAAATTAATTTTTATACTTTAATATTTTAAAACAAATACAGTTGAGTTATATACCCTACTAATCAGTTTACCTCAAACACAGACTCTAACTAATTTAACCAGCATATTTAGAAAGACGCTGTCAACTTTATCTCTTACATTATGAAACTATTAACATATTATCTAATTTTAGAAATAGAAACCAGAAAATCTAAATCAGCACAAGTCTGTCTCAATGTTAGGAATCTAATATTTGTTCCTGGTTTTGTTAGCAGCTAGTTTAATTGCCAAATGAATAAAATACCACCTGCTGTATCCACTTAGTTTCCATGAAAATAATTAATTAAATACAGAATGTTACTAATACATATATATATTATTTATATGTTACATATACACATATAAAGGTTCTAAAAGAAGCAAATGTATCATTAAGTTACTTTTCTTAGAGAAATATTAACTTCAATAGTTTGCTCTTGATAGATGTAAAAATCACACTAGTGATACCTATTAAAGTGGAATAAAAAAAAAATCACCGCTAAGTTTATGATCTAAGTCTTAATTTTTATTTTGGAAGGCATATAACATACCGTTCTTGAATGGAATTACAACTATAACTTGCAATACAGTATCAAGGATAGAAATAAAAATGAAAAAAGAATGTGTCCTTATTTAGCTTGCTCACTATTTAAATGCAAATTATAGAGTGGACTCATGTAAACCTCTTCTCCTTTTCCACCAATTCCCATTTCCAAAGTTCAAAGGCACACAAATTAAAGAAATAAGCAAAATCAAAAAGATATGAAAGTAGAAGAATCACTTCCTTTTCCCTTCTACCTCAAGTATTGATGTTGCTTTCTGGATGCACATTAATTACTTTACAGTAGTTACAATTCTAATTGTCTTCCCACTTGGCTATGTTTTTATTCTCACAGACATAATATAGATTAAAACTGAAAATACAAAATAAATCAGTGTTCTGAATAAAAACCCAAAATAATCTGCCATCATACACCAAGATAAAAGTTCTTTGCAGATATCCACACACAAATAAATTTTCTCATGTATTTTAAAATGAACAAAGTTTCACTAAAATTTTCTCAGCTGTATCTTCATGAAATATATTTGCGGAATTTTCTTACCAGTAGTTTTGAATACTACATGAGTTGGTCTGTCCTTCATTACAAGATCCAAAGCTGACAAGCCTTCTTTGTCTTGAATATACAGACTAACACCATGCTAAAAAAAAAAGAGAGAGAGAGATAAATATATAAATATGTTACCTCCTATGCCCACCCACATTTTTTCACACACAGAAGAGAACCAAAAAAAAAAAAAAATCAAAAATCTAATTCTTGGGATCCCTGGGTGGCTCTGCGGTTTAGCGCTTGCCTTTGGCCCAGGGCGTGATCCTGGAGTCCCTGGATCGATTCCCACATCAGGCTCCCAGCATGGAGCCTGCTTCTCCCTCCTCCTGTGTCTCTGCCTCTCTCTCTCTCTCTCTCTGTGTCTATCTCTATCATAATAAATAAATAAATCTTTAAAAAAAATCTAATTCTTAAAATAAGAACTAGAAAACATGAACAAATAAGTAACATTTAAAATCAAAATGAACTAGACATGAAAATTTTCTACAGTTAGGCAAGTCTGGCTGCCCTAGCTCTGGGTCTCTCTGTATGTGCCTGTGCTTGCACACATATACTTTATGTATGTAAAGAGCCATGCTGGGATCCCTGGGTGGCGCAGCAGTTTAGCGCCTGCCTTTGGCCCAGGGCACGATCCTGGAGACCCGGGATCGAATCCCACGTCGGGCTCCCGATGCATGGAGCCTGCTTCTCCCTCTGCCTGTGTCTCTGCCTCTCTCTCTCACTGTGTGCCTATCATAAATAAATAAAAAATTAAAAAAAAAAAAAGAGCCATGCTCCACGTCTAGTTAAGAGCTATAAAGACTTCAAGTAATGGCAGAACAATATTGATATCAGAATTTACTGTTTATAAATATTATGTCATCATCTAGGCTGCATCTCTTCCTGCCTTGAATTTTGTTACATCTGTTATTTACATTTAAGACAATTCTATTCCTTTATTTCTATTAGTGTGATACAGGTTTTCATCTTTGTATTCAAACTTTAAAGCAATGTTTAATTGTAGCTTCTTATAAATCCTAATTAAAAAAACTGAGAATGTGTCTATGTGTTTTAAGGATGAATTTAAAGTAATTCTTATATCTTCACAGTTCAAAATCAAACATGAAAGAGAACATTTTCTGTCCCACTTATATAAGGCAGTTAGTTAGCACACCCTATCCCTAACACCATACTTTTCTATCTTTTAAAATATAATAGAAGAGGAGTAGGGGGGACAGATAGTAATGTTCAACTGATATTGTTGTTACTTCACTACAGTTTTTTAAATATAAAATGTTCTTTTTGAGAATAATCTTTGGGGAAAAAAAAGAACTTTTGGTACTTGCTGACAGTTTATTAAGACATTCAACAATTAGACTTATCTCTATTTTAACCTGTCTATTGTGTTCATTACATATCCCTATGACCTAGATCAGTGCCTAGATCAGTGGAACACATCAGGCACTCAAAAAAAAAAAAAAAAAAAAATTTTTGTTCCAAATATTTTACAAATAGCAGAGCATTTAATCCATACAACCTTATGATTAGGTTAGTTCTATTTACAAATGAAGAAAATTAAAGCAGTTTTGGGACACCTGGGTTGCTCAGTTGTTGAGCATCTGCCTTTGGCTCAGGTAGTGATCTCCAGGGTCCTGGGATTGAGTCCTACATCAGGCTCCCCTTGAGGAGCTTGCTTCTCCCTCTGCTTGTGTCTCTGCCTTTCTGTGTCTCTCATGAATAAAATAAATAAACTCTCTAAAAAAATAAAAATAAAAATAAAGCAAGTTTTTCCAGAATAGAAATGTAAGTAAACTATTAGTATGAAAAAACAATGATATACCAATAACATACAACAGGACCCTACAAGCATAAAGAGTCTTTGACAGCCACTCATCTTGTCATGAAATCAAGGAGTCAAAGAAGATATGTATAAGATAGGCTGTCTCTATTCCAGTTTTTGGTAGACAAGTAGTTTCTGCTGAGGTTTCTCTTCTCTTTGGCAATCAGGAACTGGTAGTACAGGTGTATATTTATTGTACAATTTGTTTTGGTAATTAAAAAGTCTTATAGCTATAAACTTGTTATCAAATGCAATTTATTTAAAATGTGTACTTGTGTATAGTCTCTCTCTGCCAACCATAATACCTTAAGGGCTATAGTTGTCGTAATACTTTAAATGCTACAGTTGTCCAGAAATAGAAGTGACATGCACACCCCAATCACTGCGGCCCTTCCAATTAAATGATGTTAAAAGATCAAAGGAAAAAAGGATATGCTATGTTGAGACATGAATACTAAATGGATAGGAAAAGGTTTCTGTGGGAAAATTTTATTAGTGCAATGTATCCACTCTTAGATATCTATCATTGATCAGTTGGGCTTTGATGATGACAAACGACAATCAAGCCAAGCACAAGGTGGCCAAAGGCACAATTTTCTGGCTTCTCTTAGCCAAGGAGGAAAGAATGAGGATTTCTAAAGGGAAATGAAACTTCAAAGGGAAGGAAGGTTCAAAATTCAGACCAGGCCCTATTTCAAACTGAAGCCCCAAATCTTGACACCTGAATGGCAACTCCTATGACAAGAGAAAATCCAAGGATGCTCATAAGCCTGACAGGACTAGGAGTCATCCAACTTTCTAGCAGAAACTGTTAAAAAGGTGAGGTTTTAGAGGTGGGAGAGGATAAGAGTAGATCTGGTTAAGATGTGTTAACTCTTACCAACCTAGCTTTCTGTATAAAATAAAGTAAGGAAATTGAACCAATATTCAAATGTTTTAGATATAAGAGGAATTACCAGTACTATTAGTAAACTTTTTTTAAAATCACAAATAGATGAAGACACTGAAGATAAACTCCCTAATGTGACCATAAATTCCTTGAGGACAGGAAGTGTTTTGCTCTTCTCTGTATCCTCTACAAACATGACAAAATGCCTGTACAAAAAAAACTTTTCCATTTAAAACTCATGACTTTTGACTGTTAATGTGCATTCATCAGTGAAATGACATTGGGATACATCTCAGAAAACTTCATTATTTGACTATACAGTACAACAAACCTAGATTTAATTTACTTACTGGAAATTTCAATTCAATTAAACTGACTCTATTTTTTTTTACAACTATAAACTATATCCTAGGCAAACAAGAAGAAACATAGTACCCAAAAACAGTCCTTAAATGTTATATTTCAATAAGTAGTGCCCTTTTAAAGCTAATAACAGTTACAGAAAAGTATATCATTTTTCTTAAGAATACTAAAAGATAAAAAAAAAAAAAAAAATACTAAAAGATGGGCAGCCTGGGTGGCTCAGTGGTTTAGCGCCTGCCTTGAGCCCAGGATGTGATCCTGGAGACCCGGGATTGAGTCCCACGTCAGGCTTCCTACATGGAGCCCGCTTCTCCCCCTGCCTCTCTGTGTCTCTCATGAATAAATAATTAAAATATTTTTTAAAAATATACTATAAGATACATAATACTGATGAAATGATAAAATGTGTGGGATTTACTTCAAAATAGTAGGAGATAAACAAGACAGGAGGGACATGTATAACATAACTAGCCAACAGTCTACTATGTATTAGAACTTTGGTATATGCTTAAAATCTACATCATAAAAAGTCTAAATAAAAACATATATGGGATTTGAATTCTAAAGATGAGTCAGTTACAATAGTAAAAGATAACAAACAATTGATAAGAACAAACTCAAATCTCTAGAAAATAAATGGGGTGTTTCAAACAGACTAAGAAAAACATATACCACACCAAACAGTTTTAAGTAAACAAATGATACTTACCTTCAAGAGAGACCAAACACAATCAATATGTCCATAAAAAATGCTTCTGTGCAAAGCTGTCCATCCTGATTCCTTGTCTTTCACCAGCAGATCCACTCCTTTCTCAATAAGCCAATCTAATACTCCTTTCTTTCCACAGGAGGAAACAAGGTGGAGGGCGTTTCTGCCAAAGGCATCTTTGATAGTTGCAGCATTGTAACAATAACTGGAGAGAAAGGCCTTAATCTGGTTTTCATTCCCCTTTGTTACGACAGAAAGGACATCCAAAGCATGCTTCAGGGATCGACACTTTGATGTGCAGTCAGGGATGGAAGAATTCATCCTAATTGTTTTATTTATACTGCTTAGTAGTTCTTCAAAATAGTTAAGACTAATTTTTAAAAATAAAAAAGCCAGGACAAAAAGGTGCTATTCAGTAAGATTTATAGAGAATAAATGACTTGTTTAGGATTATAATTTAAATCCTCAATGGCAATAGTATAAAACTATATATCTTTGTACAATTTATTTTGGCACTTAAATCAAAAAATTATAAATAGTTCTATAAAGTTTATATCAAATGCAAATTCTTTATTAAAAAAAAACTTTCCACAGTTTATAAATTATTCCTGGAATCAAGCACCAAGGGGGAGTGAGGAGGGGAACTCCCCCTCCACACTGTGTGATCCTTTTAAATATCCATAATTGCAAGGGTGACCTATAAAAGAAAGAGAAAGAAAAAGTAAAAAATACAAATTTTACCCCTCACTCTCAAGTGCTTTACAACTACCTCTATATTTAAGTGCCCCCTAAAAAAATAAGTGCCCCCAATTCCTATTTCAAACACATAAATAAATAAAAATGTATCACCTTTTCACCTTCATACTTCACATCCACAGAATTCTAGAACTATATCAATCAGCTTTACCACCTTTTGTCCAGTCTCCTGTTTGGGGTCAACCCCTGTATCTGTACTTTGGAGTCCATCGCTTTCTTTCCAAAAGCTTCATTCCTTCTCCCCTGTATTTTTACACTCTACTAGCTATGTCCCCACAAATTATAAGCACACTTAATTCTACCATCTTTATAACAATCCCATCTCAAAACTTTACCCCCTAAAATTATTTCACCACCATCACCATCCAACACCACCCATCACCACCACAAAAGCCAATCCTCTCTCTCATCATTCAGTTTTTATTAAGGGCTAGACACTGTCATAATGTTCTCTGTGCCTGGAAAGTCCTTCACCATACGAGCAGATGATAATTAAATATCAGGTATTAAAACAACTAGGTATCAACCTGAAAAAAAAACTTTTAGATACTTATTTATACCTTATACCAATATAAATTCCAGATGGGGCAATGATAAACAAAAATAATACCATAAAAACACGAGAAGCATGGGAGATTCCTTTTTACAATTTCAAAGTACAAGAGGACTTTTAAAGCATAATCTGAAATTTGAGAATTATAAAAATTATAAAAATTTAATCAGTTTAAAGCCTACATTAAAAAAAAAATTAAGACAAAAAAGGAGAAAATCTACCTTACCATATAGTCTCTACAAATTAGAGACCAACAGAATAAAACTCAAAGAATATGATATTTTCAAAAAAAAAAAGGGGGGGGTAATTTAAACAGATTTTTTTTAATAGACTCATCTCCCTCAAAAGATATGTAAATTAAAACTATAAGGAGATACCATACAACAACATGAATGGAGCTAGAGAGTATAATGCTTAAGCAAAGTCAGTCGGAGAAAGACAAATACCATATGATTTCATTCAAATGTGAAATTTAAGAAACAAAACAAATGAGCAAAGGGGAAACAGAGCCTTAATTATAGAGAACAAACTGATGGTTACCAGAGGAGAGGTGGGGGGAGGGTTATATAGGCGATGGAGATTAAGGAGTGCACTTGTCAGTGACGAACAAAGGGTGATTCATGGAATTGTTGAATCACTACATTGTATCCATGAAACTAATATAACACTGTTAACTAACTGGAATTTAAATAAAAACTTAAAAAAAAACTATAATAAGATACCACTTTTTAATCTAACAAGATACAAAGATCAAAAGGTTGATATTATGTACTGACAAGATTGTAAGAAAATACATACCTACTCCATTGCCAGTAAACATATACACTCACACAATCTCTTTGGAGAGCAATTTAGTATAGTTATGAAAATGTAAAATACACATTTTTTCTGACCCAAACAATTTTACTTCTAGGAATTTATCTTGTAAAACCTTACATTATGTGTGAAATGGCATAAGTACAAGAATATTCCCTGAGTCATTGTTTGAAATAGTAAAGCATGGAAAAACCCTAAATAGCTAAAAGTATATCCATGCAAAAGAGTATTATTCATGCATCAAAAAGAATGAAGCAACTATGTATTTTTTATATGAAATAATCTCTAAGATACACTGTACAATGTTCTTTAAAATGAGATGTAAATTAATACTCTTTCTGGAAAAAATGTATATGTATTTACATGATTATGCATGAATTTGTACAAAAGATGTCTCGAAGAATACACAGGAAAATGGTTAACAATAGTTCCTATGGAGAAGAGCACCACTAGCTGGAGACAGAAATGGAAGGCACACTTACTTATATTTTACGATGACCCAATTTTGAATGCTTTACCATGAGCATGAATATCTATTCAAAAATAAACATCCAAAAAATAGAAATACTAATATATTGATTAGACAGACTGTAGGAAAATCTAGAAAACTCAGCCACCATATAAGAGCCTTTATTTCCTTTTTTCCAGTATGCTACACTGTCTGCTTTCCCCTGTTCAGATCTGGAGAAATGAAATACAGTGTCAACTATATGATATGATAAATTACTATTCTTCAGTTTCTTTACTTCCTGTTAGAAAACTAACCACCTATATATTAGAAATTTTATATCTAGAGTGAACTACTTTCCATTCAACATTTCTCCATCTTTTTTTTTCTTTTATTTTATTTTATTTTTAATTTATTTTTTATTGGTGTTCAATTTACCAACATACAGAATAACCCCCAGTGCCCGTCACCCATTCACTCCCACCCCCCCGCCCTCCTCCCCTTCAACCACCCCTAGTTCGTTTCCCAGAGTTAGCAGTCTTTACGTTCTGTCTCCCTTTCTGATATTTCCCACACATTTCTTCTCCCTTCCCTTCTATTCCCTTTCACTATTATTTATATTCCCCAAATGAATGAGAACATATAATGTTTGTCCTTCTCAGATTGACTTATTTCACTCAGCATAATACCCTCCAGTCTCCATCATCTTTTTATTTATTATCTCCTAATTATTTTTCTTTCAATATTTTTGTACTCTGGATTTTATTTTATTTTAGTCCTCTGGATTTTTTTTAAGATTTTATTTATTTATTTGAGAGCGAGAGAGAGCAGGAACGGGGAGGGGTGAGGGAGAAGCAGACACCCCACTGAGCAGGAAACCTATTGTGGAACTTGATCCCAAGACCCTGAGGTCATGATCTGAGTCAAGGACAAACATTGTATGTTCTCATTCATTTGGGGAATATAAATAATAGTGAAAGGGAATATAGGGGAAGGGAGAAGAAATGTGTGGGAAATATCAGAAAGGGAGACAGAACATAAAGACTCCTAACTCTGGGAAATGAACTGGGGGTGGTGGAAGGGGAGGAGGGCGGGGGGTGGGGGTGAGTGGGTGACGGGCACTGAGGGGGACACTTGACGGGATGAGCACTGGGTGTTATTCTGTATGTTGGTAAATTGAACACCAATAAAAATTATTTTATTAAAAAAAAAAAAAAAAAGCAGACGGTTAACCGACTGAGCCACCCAGGCGCCCACCCCAGTCCTCCGTATTTTAAATAACCAGTCAATCCATTTCATAATGGTTAGATTTTAAAACTTTTATAACAGAAATTCTATATAAATTCTCTTCTCCAAGGAACTGATCATAAATACTTAACAGAACAATCTTAAAACCAAAAAAGACTCCAAGTAGCCAAAGCAACCTTGAGAAAGAAAAACAAGGCTGGTAGCAGCACAACCTGTGATTTCAAACTATATTACAAACTCGTAATTAAAACAGTAGGATATTGGCATACAAAGAAACACACAGATCAATGGAAAAGAAATCCATGCATATATGATTTACAACAAAGGAAACAAAAATACACAATGGCAAGAGGACAATCTCTTCAATAGATGGGTGTTGAAAAATTGGACAGCCACAGGCAAAATGAAACTGGTTCCCTATCTTAAATCATATGCAAAAATTAACTCAAATGGTTTTAAACGCTTATAAGACCTGAAACCATAAAACTCCCAAAAGAAAACAGGGAGTAAGCTCCCTGACATCGGTCTTGGATATTATTTTTTTAATCTGACACCAAGAGCAAAAGTCACAAAAGCAAAAATAAACAAGTGGCACCACATCAAATTAAAAAGCTCCTGCACAGCAAAGGAAACCATCAACAAAATGAAAAACCAACCTACTGAATGGGAGAAAAATTTTTGCAAGTCATACATCTCACAAACGGCTAATCAATCTAAAATATTCAAAGAACTCATACAATTCAAGAGCAAAAAACAAACCATCTGATTAAAAAAAAAATGGGCAAAAGATCTAAATAGACAATTTTCCAAATATGCCCAGTGGTACATAAAAAATGCTCAACATTACTAATCATCACGAAAATGCAAATCAAAATCACAATGAGATATTACCTCACTCCTTCAGAATGGCTATTATAAAAATAAATAAATAATTACTGTTGGCAAAGATGTAAAGAAAAAGGAACCCTTTTACACTATTCATGGGAATGTAAATTGATACAACCACTGTGGAAAATAGTATGAAGGCTCCCCCCAAAATTAAAAACAGAACTACCATATGATCCAGCAAGTCCGTTTCCGGATATTTATCCAAAGAAAACAGAACACTAACTTGAAAAGATAGATGGATTCCCCATGTTCACTGTAGCATTATTTATAATAGCCAAGATACGGAAACAACCTAAGCGTCCATCAATGGATAAATGGATAAAGAAGTTATACATACACACGCACACACACACACAATGGAATATTATTCGGCCATTAAAAAGAATGAAATCTTGCCATTTGCAACAACTTGGATGGACCTCAAGGGCATTATGCTAAGTGAAATAAGTCAGAAGAAAGAAAATAGCTTATGACTCTTATATGTGGTATTTTTAAAAAACAAAACAAGCTCACAAAGAGAACAGATTGATATTTCTAAGATGGGGGTAGGGGTGCAGAAATGGATGAACTAGTTCAACTGGCTTTTTTTTGTTTGAAATA
The DNA here is from genome assembly GCF_003254725.2 of Canis lupus dingo. NCBI lineage: Eukaryota > Metazoa > Chordata > Mammalia > Carnivora > Canidae > Canis > Canis lupus. The sequence continues at coordinate 42,944,843 of NC_064254.1, forward strand.
AACTGAATGAATTTTAAAAATAAAACTTAAATTCCCCAAAATACTTTATTCATTTTAATTTTTTAAAGATGATTTATTTATTTGACAAACAAAGAGCCCACGCACAAGCAAGGGGAGCAGGAAACAGGGAGGGAGAAGCAGGCTCCCTGCCAAGCAGGAAACCTGACCCGGGGCTCCATCCCAGGGCCATGGGATCATGATGCGAGATGAAGGCAGACACTTACATGACTGAGCCACCCAGGGACCCCTCATTTTAATTTTTTAAATACACACTGAGTGACCAGAAAAACACTTATGAGGCAGTTATTTAGAGGGACCAAGAAAAAAAAAAAAAGGGGGGGGGGGACATATGATGAGTTTACTGTATGTATAGGGAAACCTCCTGTGCATCACAGATAGTGCAAATCTGCACTTTTAACTCCCATTTCAAACCACATTAAGAGTCAAAAGTCCTAAATTTAACTAGTTCTTCCCTTCCTGACTTTCCCATCTGGAAGTGACAGCACAGAATTAGAGGACTCCCAATCCTCTTTAGCCTCAGTTGTTTCTACTAGTCTGTATGTTTTATAACTTGATATAAGCCTTATAACATTCATCCCAACTGTTGATTGGTATCAAAAACAAAAAGGTACCAAAGCTTCAAGTAGTTTAAAATGTGAAAACTGGAAAATGAGATACATGGCAAAATAGTCAACTGTAGTTAATTTCATTCTTTGGAGACTCTAAATATCTTCCCACCTTTGTAGTTTTAGTGTATTCATAATACCTGAGAAGAACTACTTACTGGCAAATAACTCAGACATTACATGAAAGAATTAAGGTATAACTACAGAAAATTCCATAACTGTTACTATATAGACAATTTAAATGGGAAAAAAGGGAATATTAAATGTAAAAATCATAGCATACTACAATATATAGAGAAACATATAGAATACTATGAACATAAATATGGAAGTGACTAAGAGCTAGAGTTTCTTAGAGTCTTACATATTTGGATTCAAATATAGTAATGCCAGCTGTTACTAGTTACATAACTAAAAATTACATAATCTCTCATTTCTTCATCTGAAAACAAAGACAATGTCACCAACCTCACAGGGTTACTGTAAATGAAATTGCTTAGTCTAGTACCTAGAACAAAACAGGCAATCAACAAATAATATCTTTTATTACTAATATTACTTCTGTAACAAAAGGGTAACAAATTTAATCTCAAAATTCATGTTTGAGTTTCACCTTCTCTGCAACCTGGTTTCCCTAATACTTCTATACTTCTCCAATTAAACTACATACACTAAGATTACCAAAATCACCTCCAAACTGCCAGATACTTTTAGCTACTCACAGTTGTTGGTTTTTTAAAGATTTTTATTTATTTATTTGAGAGAGAGAGAAAGAATATACACATGCAGGGGGAGGGGCAGAGGGAGAGAAGCCAACTCCCCACTGAGCAGGGAGGCCCACATGGCTTTGGATCCCAGAACCTTGAGATCATGACCTGAGCTGGAGGTAGACGTTTAACTCACTGAGCCACCCAGGCACTCCACTACTTTCAGTTCTTATTTTATTTTACTTACCTGCTTTTGGTCATTAATCTGGCATTCTCCTAAGGTATTTAGGAAGGGATACCTGAAGCATTTAAGCATGGACTCCATCTCACCACATCTTCCAAAGACATTATCTCTACCCCTTACCTTCAAATTTTGGGCTTCTCTCAATGTTTCATCCTCAATCTTCTTTTCCCCTCTACTTCATATTCTCCCTGGGTAATTTCAATCTCTTTCTAGCTTTTAACTGTAACTGATATGCTCATAACCCCCAAATATGTCTTCTACCCTCACATCTTTCCTAAACTCCAGGCCCGTATTTCCAATTACCAGTGTAAATGTTATTTATGCATTCAGCAAATGCTTACTGAAGGCAAAGAAAGCAATGAAAATAAATATTTATTAAGCACCTGATACATACTGGATATCTTACATATCAGAGAGGTTTAAGCCACCCAAATCATAGCACCAATAAAAGAGGAGTTAGAATTTAAGCATAGATCTGTTTAACAGCAAAGTCCACGCTATTTCTACTACACTACTGCCTCTCCAATGAATCCACAGCAGGTCACAAGGTACTGGAAATGCAAAATAAATACAAATATTTTAGATAACATGAAAAAAAATACAAGTTCATGGATAATACTTAAGTGAAACTACAGCTCATTTAACATCTGCATTCAATGAACAAAATTTATTACCTATTATAATCTACCATCAAAGGATCACAATTTGATAAAGGAGACTGATTTTATTTAAACAATAAAAACATGATTATAAACTTATAATAAAGATAAAGCAAGTGACTCATAGAAATAGGGAGTTGACAAGAAAGAGATATTTCCCACATCAGGATGTACATGTTTGCCTGATAAATTTAGGGTGGGTAGGCATTCAAGGCAGAGGGAACAATAAATATAAATGAAAGCATTAGAATCATTTTGGTCTATTCTGAAAATTCCAAGTAATTCAGAAGACAGAAAAGAGTGAGGCCTAATATATACACACAGATGAGTCAGATTATAGACAGCTTTCTGTGCCTTTCTTTAGGTCTAAAGAAAGTGAGCGATTCAGAGACACACTTAGATATATTTAAGCTCTTGAACTGACAAGATGTGGTGAACTCCCAAGTTTCTAGCCTGATTATAGATAGAACAGCCAAGAAGTAGAGTAAGGGTTAAATACTTTGGAAATTAGAAAAACAAAACAAACTTTTAAAAACCAACAAATAAAAATTAAAGGTGAAAAATTGTTTTATATGTGAATATAAAAATGCTGATGGGAAACGGAGTTGGAGCAGTATAGCTAGCTACAGGCAATTTTGTTCAGCCTTGAGCACTGAGCCACCACAAAGGTGTTAGCCAGTAGAAGTAGAGACCTCATAATTGTTCCACTTATCCTTGGTTAGGAGTTTAGGTATCTTCCTAAAACACAAATCTCATCATGCCATTCTCTGACAAATCTAAGCCCAATATCTATGTTTTATGTGTTAAGGTTAGTCTTGTGATCTCAGGAAGAGGATATCAATTAGGCCTGAAGATCATGTAGCATGTAAAATTCAGATCTAAATTCAGAACACCGGAGCTAGGAACCCATTAGTACACCACTGACTAAATAATCCTAGACAGGGATCCCTGGGTGGCGCAGCGGTTTGGCGCCTGCCTTTGGCCCGGGGCGCGATCCTGGAGACCCGGGATCGAATCCCACGACGGGCTCCCGGTGCATGGAGCCTGCTTCTCCCTCTGCCTATGTCTCTGCCTCTCTCTCTCTCTCTCTCTGTGACCATGATAAAAAAAAATTAAAAAAAAATAATAATCCTAGACACATTACAATTTCCTAAGCTTCAATTCTCTCACTTGCAAAAAGTGGGGAACAACTATTTATCTCCTGAGTTGTTCTGAAAAATAAATGAGATCATTTATTCATATGTAAGCACCCAACAAATGTTTCAAAAAAAGAATGGTGGGTAGGGGGAAGAGGACATATTAGTATACAGGTCACAAAATGGCATTACTTTATATTAGAGTCCTTTCTGCTTGGAATGCTTTTCACTCAAACCCTTACATGACTGCCAACGTGCCCATGAGTTACAAAACAGATATCGACCATCTTCTGAACTATGATACAGACAACCACAGGCTTTACTCAAATTTCAGACTCATATTGCCCCTTTATATGTGAGAACCTTCATTTTACAGAAAGGAAATTTACGTGAAAGTTTAAGTAGCCTATCCAAAATCACAAATACAGAAAAGTTTACTCTAGATTCTATCTATTCTACTCTACTCATATTGCTCTCTCAAAATGCAGTTAGGAAATCTTTAGTGAGAAATAGAATAGTGTAGTATGAAAAAAGTTATCGTTATTTGTAGTCATAAGAATTAGGTTCCTACTATCTAAAACCTTGGACAAATAACTTAATCTCCCTAGTCCTATTTCTCCATCTGCAAAGTTGATGATAATAACTTGCCCTGTTAGTATGTCCCTTATGTACACAAAGGTTTTAAGTTCTTGGATATCCTATTTCTCCCTATGTCTCACTCTCTATATATATATAATCAGTAAGTAGATTTGTAAAAGCACTAATACCAAAATATCTTTCTTTTAAACTTGTATCTATATTAACTGTTACAAAGCTACAAATGTAACTCAAAATTAAAGAGTTTAATTTTTTTTAATTCCTTCTATAAGCCTGAAAATAATTCACATAACAATTTTAAAACACAAGCACTTCCTTCCTTAGGAAATTAGTAATTTTGCTTCATCAATATTATTTTAGTCTAACGTTTTCCCAAATATTTTCTTGGTACAAAACAGAAACTTCAATGCTTTATCAGAGCAATACTCAGTTTCACAACAGAAAAATTCTCCCAAGTTTTAGGGGGCAAGCACATCTCTACATGTAGCAATAAATTACTGACCTATTGATAACAGTAAACTGACTTTGATATTACTTATAATAATAAACCAAGTAATACGGAGCTCCTTTATGTAATAGGTAAATTCACTTATGGTCTAGTGAACTTTATACGGTCCAAAAGTATAATGAGTGTAAAAGAATTTAGTAAGTTCCTTCATAAAATTTAGTATACTAAGAACCCTCAATACAAGTTTCTTTGGGGTTTGGGTTTTTTTTTTTTAAATCATGGAACAGCCATTTTTTAAAAAACTTCTTGAAGTAAACTCTTAAGTTTCCGCAAGTATCTGTAACAAATTCTTTTTAGAAAACAGACCTTGGGCAGCCTGGGTGGCTCAGAGGTTTGGCGCCACCTTCAGCCCAGGGCCTGACCTTGGAGACACAGGATCGAGTCCCACGTCGGGCTCCCTGCATGGAGCCTGCTTCTCCCTCTGCCTGTGTCTGCCTCTCTCTCTCTCTCCCTCTCTCTCTCAATCATGAATAAATAAAATCTTTAAAAAAAAAAAAAAAAGAAAGAAAGCAGACCTTTCTGTCCTCATCTTTGTTTCCAAAACCAATAAAAATCAAGGAATTCAAAACAGAGAAAGGAGTGAGAAGATCAAGAAGCGGCTATGCAAGGATGTGAATCGGTACATCCTGGGTAGAGAAACACACTCACAGAAGTCACATTCTTTCAGTAATTCTGATAAATTTCGAATTTCAAACGCCCTGCTTGGAAGCATGGGAGGGGGGAGGGGGCAGCTACATCAATTTCTGCTTCCTGAAAAATATCTTTAAGTTTTATTAACTAGGCTGGAGAACAGTCGTCAAGAATGTCCGTGCTCACCGATTTTGCTGCTGAACTACAACTTTTTAGAACCAGGGAAGCATGATCACAATAAAAAGCCTCTGTCCTGTCCCCCCACCCCCAATAAAGAACCGGTCCCTTTTCACGTAATGGTCGACTGACGCAGAATTTCAGAGTCAGTGTCACCATAGTGGAATAAAAATAGGTGGCCCTACGAAGGGGCAACGCTTCAAAGAACGGATTCGAGTCCCAGGCTTGAAGGGAAGCGACGCGGACAACTGTCTTGAGACTAGCAAGGCAACAACGCTGGAGGGCGTGTCGGGCAAGACGGCAACGTAGCACGTCGCACAACAGACCATTCATACGCTGCGCGAGGCTGCGGGAAGGCGGAGGCAGGGAGCCCGGCCACTCGGCCCGCTCCGTGCCTCCGAGCCACTGGCTTCCCTCCCCGCGGCCCACCCGCGCCACTGGCGTCCCCGGTCACCCGCACCCTCGGGAAAGTGAATACTGTGCCACCGCCCCCCGGCTGAAGAGCGCCGGCGCCTCAGCCCGCTCCGCACGCGGAGGCCGCGCACAGCGCTCCCTCACCAGTCGCTAGATGAAAGTGCGCCGGTGGTCTCCGCGAGACGGGCACACAGCGGCGCAGGGACACATCCTCAGTGAAGACAACTGGAGAAACCCGACGGTGCCAGGAGGAGGCCGATCCTCAGACCCCGGCCAGCTGTGGAGGCGGCTGCAGCTTCAGCCGCGACTACAGGCACGGGGAAGGGGGGGGCAGGGAGAAAAGGCCGGGGCGGGCGGGACCCAGGAATAAGACGGGCGTTGATTGGCTGCGGCTCGTGTGTGCCTCCTGAGGATTGGCTGCGGTCCGCCCAGAAGGCCTCGCGTGGCAGCCCCTCAGCTGTGGCCTTTCCCGGGACCCCTGAGGGAACTTGACCCCTGCCGGCCTCTGGCCCCCGGCGCAGGCCGGGGCGGGGCGGGGCCGCGCGGCCGCTGAGGGCTGTCAGCCAACAACGGTGGTGGAAAGGTCCCTTTCAGGGTCAGCCGTGGCGGCCTAGGTAGGAACGTCAGCTGCAGACTTGGAATTCAGGATAAACCCGGTGGGGAGAGAGCCCCGGAGACCTGGCCGAATGCCCTGGGCAGCCAGTCACCCTGCTGCAGAAGCCAAATGCGTAGGCATCTTGCACAGGAGAGTTCTCCCGTTGCCCTACCAGTGGGGTCACGGAAAAGCCAAAGGCGTTGCCTTGCAGAGACGCAGCATCGCCCTTCCCTTCCACCTCGTACACCCGGATTGTAGGAGAGTCACTCCTTTGGTCCGAAGGCGTCACTGCCTTTCTAGATTGCTCCTGGGACCTGCTGCCCACCAGGGTCCCGTCACTGACGCCGGGCTTGCACTACGCTTTTCCCCATTTAACTCAGCATCCAAGGCCGGTTTTAAAAGTAATGCAATAAAATAAAATAAAATAAAATAAAATAAAATAAAATAAATAAATAAAAGTAATGCAGTGGAGAAAAAGGGGGGGTAAAAAAGCGCGGAGGGGGCGGGGGTGGGCGGGTAAGAAAGTATCAGCATTAGGAGGAGGAGGAAGTCAGTAGTGGCCTACCAAGCCGGAACCTCTCCTGCCAAATGCCTCATACACTAGGCATCCAGTAAATGTTCAAGGAGGGGTAGGTTGACTCAGAACAAACAGCATTAGCAGTTAGGAGTTGCCTGTCCAGCTCGGCCACGTTGTCAATTATACAAGTTCTCTCATCTATAAAACGGAGGCGTTGGACTACATTTCTTCTTAAGGGCAGCCAGGTCAGCTCTCCTGTCTTTTTATATAGCCTTTCTTATGGAAGTGCAAAGACATACAGCTGGTTAGTGCTGGGGACCGGGAGAATAGCTCCCCTGCTGCCCTTCCCAATACAATGGTCTGTTTCTTTGCCCCGCATTCAAAGTGCCCTATTTCCCAATTTGACAGAACAAAAAAACAGTTTGTAATGTAAAAATTAAGTGATTTTGAAAAGGAGCTATATATGATGACATATATTGATGAACAAAGACACCAATAATGGCAAATAAGGATAATAATGTAAATAAATGCATAGGCCTGGGTTCAGATATTTTTTGATGTCTTCTATCTGGGCAAGTTAAATAGCTTCTTTTTTTTTTAAGATTTTATTTATTTATTAATGAAAGACAGGCAGAGGGAGAAGCAGGCTCCATGCAGGGAGCTCGACGGGGGACTCAATTCTGGGTCTCCAGGATCACGCCCTGGGCCGAAGGCGGCGCTAAACCGCCGAGCCACCCGGGCTGTCCTAAATAGCTTTCTTGAAGACTTATTTTCTCATTCGTAAACTAGGAGCAATAATGTATTTTAGAAGCAAAAATGCATTTACATTTGTGAAAAATGTAATTAATTATATAATTATACAGCACACGAGTGCCTAGCACTTCATGAATAATAATGTCTTACGTTGATAAATCAAAAGGTATTTCCAGTGGCATCTGACTGGCTCCGTCAGAAAAGTGTGTGACTTTTGATCTAAGGGTTGTGAGTTCAAGCCCCACTCTGGGTGTAGATATTAGTTAAAAATAAAATCTTAAAAAAAAAAAAAAGTATTTCCATAACAACAGAATTATTCCAAGCAGTCATTCATTCCTTGTAACAACTGCCAAGTGCCAGTCATGTGTGGTAAGCACTGAGGATCCAGTAGTGAGTGGAAACACAAATAGACCCAGATAATTCCAAACATAAGACTAGATTGCAACCTTCAAAAGAACTACAAAGAATATTACCAATTTAATCTAACTTTCCAGAGAAGTGACACTTGAACTATGATTGTAGGAATGAGTAGACAATAACTAGATGAAGCAAGGAAGAAAGAATATTCCAGTCCAAACGATGTGGAATTGGTCCTCATTTCCCTAGAAAACTAAATGCCTTCAAATATATTAGTTATTTGCAAGAAATATTGAAATGATTACGAATTAATGCAAATGAAATACAATTAAATGAAAAATGCATTGCAGCTGTTTTTAGGGGAGGATGAGATCAAAATTAGCCATTTTGTGAGGCTTTTCAAACATGTTTGTGTTTATATATAAGAAAGAAAATATAGCAATATACTACTGGTTATCTCAGTGTGGTGAAATTGGGGTGATTCTTAATTTCGATCTCTTTGAATTTTATAATTTATTTTTCTTTGCAATAATTAAATGTTGTTTTAAAAAAAATTGACTAGAATTTCTGAAGTAGGGCAGCCCCAGTGGCTTAGCAGTTTAGCCCCACCTTCAGTCCAGGGCATGATCCTGGGGACCGGTATGGAGTCCCACCTCCGGCTCCCTGCATGGAGCCTACTCTCCCTCTGCCTGTGTCTCTGCCTCTCTCTCTCTCTCTCTCTCTCTCTCTCTCTGCCTCTCTCATGAATAAATAAATAAAATCTTTAAAAAAAAAAAAAGAATTTCTGAAGTAAACTTAAAGCAAGAAATAAATCCAGAAAGGGCTTTAGAAGATTGCAGTGATGTAGTTGGGGAAAAGTAGGAGAATAATCCAGGCATCAGGAATGGAGTATGAAATTAAGCCAGAATAGAGCACTGCAGAAATATTCTTAAGCAACATAGCATTTGCAACACTTCCTAAATTCCATTCTTCCAAATTAAATTAACAGTGCTATTCTTCATAATCAAGATGTATTGTGCTGTCATTCAAGGTGCATATAGGCAGTGTTGCCCCTACTTCAGCTAGTAACATCAAGAATGTTAGAACTTGTATGGTTGCAGTGGATCAAAACCCAAACCTGATTAGGTTCTGCAAGAATAGTTATTACTATAGAAAAGCCAGCAGTGCAGCTGGCCTAGAGACTGGAACCTTATGGTTTGGCCCTATTCTCTTCCGCTCCAGACCATTCTCCATGTGAGAGAACACTTGGCTGGCTGCAGCTTTCTGACACACACCTCAGCTTTTCCATTAAAGAACACAGTGCTGTGTCCCCTGCCTAAGCACAAAAATTCCAGGACCCCTGATGGGTACATGTTGGCTCAGATTAGGTGAGGAGTCAAAGGTATAATCCTTAAGATTTATTAAACTCATATTAAACTATGAGAATCATATGTTTGAAGCAAAGTAGTAGTAGTTCTCCCAAGAAGGCAGGGAACAGGGAAGGCAAAATAATAGACAATAGGGTGTTTCTATACAATTAGATCCAGGAGATATGGTCTCAGCTACACTCTTCCTATGCAATGATTATCCTTCAAATCCTCTCATAGAGGAGAGTACCTCCTTAAAAATCTGTGCCTGGTGCCCCTTCCTAAAAGTTATCTCCTCCTCTTTAACTTCTATAACTTACTCATATAATTGTGTCACACTGTAGTATTCTTAAATTTATTATTTTACATGTGGATGCTGTAAAAGCAGGGGCTCCAGAGGCATACCACCTGAATATAAATTTTACTCATCTTCTTATGAGTTGTGAGACCTTATGCAAATTACATAACCCATGTAGGCCTCAGTTTCCTCATCTCTAACATTTAATTAATAACAGTTGATGCATAAAGTTCTTGTGAAGTTTAAATGAGGTATCGGTAAAGCTCTCAGTAGAGCTCTTAGCACTAACAAATCTTGACATAGCTCAACTCTTCTGGTTATATTTGTGTGAGGGAGCATTTGAGGGGTGGTAAGGGGAGACAAAAGGAATGACCCACAAGATGGCAGTGTTTGAATATAACTTTAGAATTGTATAAGCTTGAAAGCAGAGTCCAGCAATGAATCTAAAACTTTAGGACAATCCAAGGCAAATTCAAAGCCTTCATGAAACAAGCAAACCTGTGAAAAAGCAAACCTATGAATTTGGCAATCTTAGCATCATTTCATAGCAATGTGAACTGTCTAAACTCTCTCTCCCCTTTAAAATAACTAAAAATTTATAGAGTTCCCTGCTTGAAATTGCTTGTGTTCCTTCTTTACCTAACTACATAATTAAGTCCGACTATTAACACCACTACTTCCTCTTTTAAAAAGGAGAAAAGTAAGTTTGATTTAAAATGGCAGAGTAAATTGAACACCAATAAAAAATATATCTATAAATAAATAAATAAATAAATAAATAAATAAATAAAATGGCAGAGTGGGCACATGATGCAACCTTCTTTTCATGCCACAAACCCCTAGACCTGGCACAAAATACATATTTTTAAAAATTAAATTCATTAAATTGGAATTTAATGAATTGGAAAACAAAAAGGTTGAAGGTTAGCTGTTGATGGTCCAGAACTTATGAGAATTCCCTGAAAAGTGAATAGGAAGCTGGATTGGACAGAAGAAAGGAGTAACAGCCCCAAACAACAAGACAGAACTGCTACAAAAGGTAATAGCAGGACCAAAAATGTTCAACATCTAGAGGTGACCATCAGGAACAGGAAGGAGTCCAGACTAAACCACAAAGTAACTGGAGTCCCACAGCAGGAGCAAGTAAGCCAATTGAAGTTCCCCATCCCCCATCCCCTGATGGCAACAGGGGTATCTATCCATAGGTAGAATACAAGACCTTCAGTTTAATAGATAGGCCACCTTCCATATGCTGGTGAAACCTGGAACAATCAGGATGCTCTTGAACCCAGAACACCAGCTCTTAGTTCTTCCTTTTCGGCAGTATCCCCCACCCCTTCCTCATACATCTAAAGAAAAGGCAGGTATTTAGGCCGTGGCCATAGGTCTTAATCTTCCCCATAGAGTTAGTGTGTAACAAGCACAACCTCCTCCCAAAATAAAACAAGAAAAGAATCCCAAGTACACAGATAAACACAAAAGCAAGAATCACCAAATATTTGAGAAAACCTAACAAACATCCTGAGAGACAGAAACCCCAGGCAGAATAAATAACTATGTGCCCAGACACATCACAATCAAATTGTTGAAAACCAAATATCTGACATCTGAAAGCATTCAGAGAAAAATAGAATACTATGTAAAAGAAGAATGATTTAAAATACTAGATTTCACATAGGAACTATGAAGATGACTTTAGATCAATACTTTAAAGAGCAAAAGAAAGAAATTGTCAACCCAGAAAATTTTCCACAATAATGAAGGCAAATGAAGATATTTTCAGAGAAGCAAAAATTAAGAGAAATAGTAGCCATTAGAACTGCCCTCACCAGAAATTCTAAAGAAAGTTCTTCAGCCTGAGGGGAAAGCTACAGATGGAAACTCAAAATTTCAGGACAGAAGGATGAACATGAGAAATGGAAGACACTTGATGAAATAAAGTCAATCTCTGTTATGTGCCCACCTCAGAGATCTTGCACTTCACTACTGTAGTAAAGCAAATATCACAATAAAGTGAGTCAAATAAATGTTTTTGGTTTCCAAAGCTACATAAAAGTTATCTTTACACTCTACAATAGTCTATTAACTATGAAAGTATGTCTTAAAAAAAACAAACGATGTACATACCTTAATTTAAAAAAATATTTTAGGGATCCCTGGGTGGTGCAGCGGTTTAGCGCCTGCCTTTGGCCCAGGGCGCGATCCTGGAGACCCGGGATCGAATCCCACGTCGGGCTCCCGGTGCATGGAGCCTGCTTCTCCCTCTGCCTATGTCTCTGCCTCTCTCTCTCTCTCTCTCACTGTGTGCCTATCATAAATAAATAAAATTTAAAAAAATATATATTTTAGTGGGGTGCCTGTCAGTTGATAAAGCATGCTATCTTGATCTCAAGGTATGAGTTCAAGCCTCATGTTGGGCCTAGACATTCCTTTAAAAAATAAAAAAATTAAAAATGTGTTATTGCTTAAAAAAAAATGCTAACCATCATCAGATGTTCAGCAAGTCATAACCTTTTTGCTGGTGGATGGTCTTGCCTCAGTGTTGATGGCTGCTGACTGATCAAGGTGGTGGTTGCTGAAAGTGGGGAAGGCTATGGCAATTTCTTAAAACAATTCAACAGTGAAGTTAACCAAATCAACAGACTCATCCTTTCATGAATGTTTTCTCTCTAGCATGCAATGCTATTTGATAGCATTTTACCCACAGTAGAATTTCTTTAAAAACTGAGGTCAATCTCTCAAACCCTGCCACTGCTTTATCAATTAAGTTTATATCATATTCTAAATCCTTTATTTTTAATTTTTTAAAAGATTTTATTTATTTATTAATGAGAGATGCAGAGAGAAAGAGAGAAGAGGCAGAGACACAGGCAGAGGAGGAAGCAGGCTCCATTCAGGGAGCCCAATGTGGGACTCGATCCTGGAACTCCAGGATCAGACCCTGGACTGAAGGTGGAGCTAAACCGCTGAGCCACCCGGGCTGCCCTCTAAATCCTTTATTGTCATTTGAACAGTCTTTACAGCATCTTCGCCAGGAGTAGAATGCATCTCACGACACCACCCCCTTTGCTCATCCATGAGAAGCAGCTCCTCAACCCGTCAAGTTTGATCATGAGATGGCAACGATGCAGTCCCATCTTCAGGCTCCACTTCTAATTCTAGTTCTCTTGCTATTTCTACCACATCTGCACTTACTTTCCTCAGTGAAGACCTGAACCCCTCAAAGTCATCCATGAGGGCTAGAATCAAATTTCTTCTAAACTCCTGTGATGTGGATATTTTGACATCTTTCCGTGAATCACAAATGTTCATGGCATCTGGAACGGTGAATCTTTTCCAGAAGATTTTCTGTTTACTTTGCCCAGACCCATAAGAGGAATCACTATCTATGGCAACTATAGCCATGTGAAATGTGCTTCTTAAATAATAAGACTTGAAAGTCAAAAATGACTCCTTGATCCATGGGCCACAGAATGAATGTTGCGTTAGCAGGCAAAACATCAATCACATTGTACATCTCCATCAGAGCTCCCAGGTGACGAGGTGCATCATCAATGAGCAGTAATGTTTGGAAAGAATCTTTTTTTCTTTCTGAGTAGTAGGTCCCAACAGTGGGCTTAAGACATATATTCAGTAAACCACGCAGTAAACAGATATGCTATCAACCAGGCTCTGTTCTAGTTTTAGAGCACAAGCAGAAGACATTTAGCATTATTCTTAAGAACCCTAGGATTTGGGCAGCCCGGATGGCTCAGCAGTTTAGTGCTGCCTTCAGCCCAGGGCGTGATCCTGGAGACCTGGGATTAAGTCCCACGTCAGGCTCCCTGCATGGAGCCTGCTTCTCCCTCTGCCTGTGTCTCTGCCTCTCTCTCTCTCTCTCTCTCTCTGTGTGTGTGTCTCTCATGAATAAATAAATAAAATCTTAAAAAAAAAAAAAAACCTAGGATTTTTAGTATTGTTAAGTGAACACTGGCTTCACCAGCTGCATTAGCCCCTAACAAAACAATCAGCTTGTCCTTTGAAGCTTTGAAGCCACTCACTGACCTCTCCCAATAGAAAGCTGTCTGTCTACATCTGTTGTTTAGTGCAGCAGCCTGCATTATCTTAGCTGGATCTTTGGGATAACTTGCTGGGGCATCTACATCAGCACCTGCTGCTTTACCTTGCACTTTGATGTTACTGAGACTTCTTTCCTTAAACTTCATGAACCCACCAACCTCTTCTAGCTTCAAATTTTCTTCTGCAACTTCCTTGCCTCTCCTAGCCTTCACAGAATTGAAGAGAGTTAAGGGCCTTGCTCTGGATTAGGCTTTGGCTGATGAGAATGTTATGTCTGGTTTGATCTTATATTGAGATCACTAAAACTTTTTCCATGCCGGTAATAAGGCTGTTTCACTTTCTTACCATTTGTGTGTTCACTGGAGAAGCATTTCCTTCCATTTCCATTTCCTTCAAGAACTTTTCCTTTCCTTCAAGAACTTTTCCTTTGAATTCACAACTTGGCTAACTTGCTGATTCAGAAGACCTACCTTTCCACCTATCTCAGCTTTTGACACACTTTACTCTCTAAGCTTAATCATTTTTAGCTTTTTTTTTTTAAATTTTATTTATTTATGATAGTCACAGAGAGAGAGAGAGAGAGAGGCAGAGACACAGGCAGAGGGAGAAGCAGGCTCCATGCACCGGGAGCCGGACATGGGATTCGATCCCGGGTCTCCAGGATCGCGCCCTAGGCCAAAGGCAGGCGCCAAACCGCTGCGCCACCCAGGGATCCCCATTTTTAGCTTTTGATTTAAAGTGAGAGACATTCAATTCTTCCTTTCACTTAAGCACTTAGGGGACATTGCAGAGTTCTTAATAGGACCCATTTCAATAATCTGTGTCTCCAGGAATGGGAGGCCTGAGGAGAAGTAGAGAGTTAGAGGGAATGACCAGCTGGTGAGTATGTCAGAACACATGATATTTACCAATTAACTTCACCATTTTATATGAATGGCATCCAAAAACAACTACCAGAATAACATCAAAGATCACCAAACTGATTACAGATCACCATAACAATTGTGATTACAATTGTAATCATTACAATAATAATAATAATAAATAAATAAAGATTTGAAATATTGCTCGAATTACCAAAATGTGACACTGATAAACAAAGTGAAAAAATGGTGCCGATAGACCTGCTCAAGGCAGGGGTGCCACAAACCTTCAATTTGTAAAAAAACACAACATCTACAAAGTGCAGTAAAACAAAGTGCAATAAAATGAGATATAGCTATATTCATAGATTCCATATTTGTGAATTTGTCCACTTGCTAAAATTTATGGATAACTTCCAAATCATTACTCACAGTCCTTTCACAGTCATTCAGGGGCATATGCAGAACCAAATAAAGAGCAAAATAATCCAAAGAGCAAAATAAACTCAAAATGGGCAGAAAGAAGAGAAAATTAAAGAATGAAAATCAATTAAATTGAATATTAAAAAAAAATTTAAAAAATTGAATATTAAAAAAATAGAGAAAATCAGCAAAGCCAAAAGTTGTTCTTTGGAAAGATCAATAAAATTCGTAAATTCCTTGCTAGAGTAGTTGTCAAGAAAAAAATGAAAATTCGGAACTGTCAAGAATTTCGAGGTTTATTGTCCAATATAAAAAAGATAATTTCTACCTCAGAGGTAAAAGATAAGCAAGTTTGTTTGCAGTCTATTTTAAAATGTTAAGTTTCCTTGAAACAAACCTATCCTCTGCTCTGGAGGAAGCCACTATCACTATTTACCAAGGCTCTTTGTTGGAACAACATCCTTGAGAAGATAGTCAAGGACAAAGTTGTCAGTGATTGAGCTCACAAAATGTGCAGAAATGTAAAGAGACCCATGAGTAGTTGTCTCTCAAAAGGAACTTCAATCACTAGTATCAGTAATAAAAGAAGTCACCACATTGAAAAAGCAAAGCAAAGCTGGAGGCATCACAATTTCAGACTTCAAGTTATATTACAAAGCAGTAGTGATCAAAACACTATGGTACTGGAACAAAAATAGACATATATCAATTGGACAGAATAGAAAATAAACCCACAATTATGAGGTCAATTTATCTTTGAGGAAAGAGGAACAAATATACAATGGAAAAAGACAGTCTCTTCAACAGTTTTGGGAAACTGGACAGCAACATGCAAAAAGAAGGAAACCTGGACCACTTTCTCTCATGATACACAAAAATAAACTCAAAGTGGATTAAAGACCAAATTGTGAGACCTGAAACTATAAAAATCTTAGAAGAGAACACAGGTGATAACTTCTTTGACATCAGCTGTAGCAACTTCTTTTAGATATCTCCCAAGGCAAAGGAAATAAAAGTAAAAATAAACTATTGACTACATCAAAATAATAAGCTTCTGCACAGTGAAGGAAAAACTCAACAAAACTAAAAGGCAACTAATTGAATGGGAAGAGATATCTGCAAATGACATATCTGATAAAGGGTTGATATCCAAAATATATAAAGAACTGCTACAACTCAAGACCCAAAGAACAATCTAATAAAAAAAAATTGGCAGAAGACATAAACAGATATTTCTCCAAAGATGACATACAGTTGGATAACAAACACATGAAAAGATACTCATCATCACTTACCAGGGAAATTCAAATAAAAACTCTAATAAGATATCACCCCACACTTGTCAGAATGGATAAAATCAAAAACACAAGAAACAACAGGTGTTGGCAAGGACGGGGTGGAAAGAGAACCCTCTTGCTCTGTTGGTGGCAATACAAACTGGTACTGATATTGTGGAAGACAGTATAGAGTTCTCAAAAAGTTAATTTTTTTTTAATTTTTATTTATTTGTGATAGTCACAGAGAGAGAGAGAGAATGAGGCAGAGACACAGGCAGAGGGAGAAGCACGCTCCATGCACCGGGAGCCCGACGTGGGATTCGATCCCGGGTCTCCAGGATCGCGCCCTGGGCCAAAGGCAGGCGCCAAACCGCTGCGCCACCCAGGGTTCCCCTCAAAAAGTTAAAAATAGAACTACCTTATGACCCAGCAAATGAACTACTAGGTATTTACCCAAAACAAAGGAACCTGAATTCAGAGGGATACATGCACCCTAATGTTGATAGCAGTATACAATAGCCAAGATATGGACGCAGCCCAAGTATCTACAATTGACAAATGGATAAAAAAAGTGGTAAGTATATACCATGGAATATTATTCAGTCATAAAAAAGAATGAAATCTTGCCATTTGTAATGACATGGATGGAGCTAGAAAGTATAATGCTAAGTGAAATTCATCAGTCAGAGAAAGACATATATCATATGGTTTCACTCATATGTGGAATTTAAGAAACTAAACAAACAAGCAAAGGAAAAAAAAAACACAAATCAAGAAAGAAACTCTTAACTATAGAGAACAAACTGATGGTTAACAGAGGGAAAGGGAGGCAGGTAGGTGAAAAAGGTGATGGGAATGAAGGAGTGTACTTGTTATGATGAACACTGGGGGTGATGTTTGGAAGTGTTGAATTACTCTACTATATACCTGGAACTGATATAACAATGTATGTTAACTAACTGGAATTAAAATTAAAACATAAAATTAAAAAATGTTTTAAGTGTCATCATTATAGATCCTATGGACATTAGAAGGAAAAATAAGAGAATAATGTAAACAATATTAAGTTAAAAATTCAGAGCAGTGTGTTGTCTTTGAAGAGTTGGGGGCAGGAATTGACTGGGAAAGAATATGAGAGGACTTTCTGAGGTGGTAAAAATGTTCTGTATTTTGAGAGGGATGTGTTACACAGGTGTATGCATTATCAAAACAATTATACACTTAAAATCGGTGCATTTGTAAAATTTACCTCAAAAGAAAAAAAATACATAATATGAACTTTGGCAATAATTTTTATGCTGAAGGGTTTAAATGTCAATTGATAGCTCCAATTTACTACAAAATGCATCAAGAATATTATTTGGAAAAAAAGGTGAATAGATGGTAGATAAGTGATAAAGGAAGTATATTTAAAATGTTGATGCTTTAATCTTGATGGATATATAGTTGTTCACAGTAAAATTCTTCCAAATTTGTTACATTTTTTAAAATTTCAAACTAAAAGTTGGAGGTAAGAGACGTAAACACATATAAATCAATTACGCTGTTTGGACCTTATTTGGATCATGATTTGGACACATAAGCTGTAAAATATGAGAAACTAGGGAAATGTGGTCACTGACTGTTTACTTGTTCATTGTTTTTAGGCCTATGTAGGGTATGCTGTGAGTTCCTAGGCCCCATAGTCCCTCACCCTTACCACTTTGGTGGATGATACACAGAATTCAGGTACCAGCACCTGCATGTCTTTGCCTGAGGACTTTCTCTGCCTGCTATGTGGCTACCTGCTAGTGCAAGGGATTCATGC
This sequence comes from Canis lupus dingo, assembly GCF_003254725.2. NCBI lineage: Eukaryota > Metazoa > Chordata > Mammalia > Carnivora > Canidae > Canis > Canis lupus. The sequence goes on from NC_064254.1 coordinate 42,962,836, forward strand.
TTTCCAGAGCAGCCTTCTGTCTACACCTAACTTACAACCTTCCCTTTTCTCTCTCTCACTTCCCTATTGATGTCTCCCCCCTCTGAAATAGAATGTTAGCCTTCAAGCTTTTGTTTCAGTATCAGCTTTTGGAGGAACCCACAGTAAGACATAGGGTTAAGGGCACTTTCATTGTTTTTTTAAAAGAGTTTTTTTTTTTTTTAAGATTTTATTTATTTATTCATGAGAGACACAGAGAGAGAGAGAGAGAGAGGCAAAGACATAGGCAGAAGGAGAAGCAGGCTCCTTGCAGGGAGCCCGATGTGGGACTCGATCCTGGGACTCTGGGATCACACCCTGAGCCAAAGGCAGACATTCAACCCCTGAGCCACCCAGGCATCCCATTTTTTAAAAAGAGTTCTTAATTTTTCGAGATACATATTAAAATATTCACAGACAAAATGGCATTATCTGGGATTTGTTTCAAAATAGTCAAGTGTTGGTAGGAAGAGTAGGTGGAGGTAGGGATGAAAATAATGGCAGAATGCTGATAATCGCTGCAGCTCAGTGATTGACATAGGTGTTCATTATGTACTACTGTCTACTTTGTAAATTTTAGATATTGTACTGAAAATGACCTGTAGGGATTAATGATGGTAAGAGAGATCTGTTGAGAGGCTAGAACACAAACTCTGACCTGGGCTTATCAAGCAGACTCACCTGAAGAAGATACTGGTTTAAATGTTGACCAGAGAATCTACACTAGAATATTCATAGCAACCTTATTTATAATAGCCCCAAACTAGAAGCAACCAGAATGTCTTTTAATGAGTGAACAGTTAAACAAGCTATGACTTATTTATACATTGGGGGAATACTATCTGACAATGAAAAGGAACTAACTATTGCTAACACATAATAACCTGAATGGATCTGAGGGCAATATGCTGAGTTTAAAATGCTAATCTCAGAAGATCACATATGCTTCCATTTATACAACATTCTTGAAATCACGAAGTATAGAGAGATAGATTAATTGTTGCCAGGGGTCAAGGACAGGAAGATGTAGGTAAAACTATAAAAGGGTAGCAGAAAGATCTTTGTGATGATGGACCAGTTTTATATCTGGATGGTGGTGGTGGTTACATGAATCCAAATATTCTCAGAGACCGGTACACACAGACATATACGCACATATATGCAATGAAGTTCATGTAAAATTTGCAAAATCTCGATAAGTTCTGTGGATGGTACCAATATCAATTTCCTTGTTTTGAATTTGTGCTATAGTTAAAGTAAAATGTAACTGTTAAGGGAAACTGGGTAAAAGGTACAAGAGACCTCTCTAAACTATTTTCGCATCTGGGAATCTCTATCACAAAATATAAAGGTTTTCTAAAAAGAAAAGAAATGGAAATTAAGTTTTATTTTTATTTTTTCTTAAGATTTTACTTATTTATTCATGAGAGAAAGAGGCAGAGACATAGGCAGAGGGAGAAGAAGGCTCTCTGCAGGAGCCTGATGTGGGACTCGATCCTGGACCCTGCAATCAGGCCCTGAGTCAAAGGCAGATACTCAACCACTGAGCCACGCAGGCATCCCATGAGCCACCCAGGTGTCCCAGGAAATAAAATTCTAAAAGAAGACATGTAGATTTTTTTTAAGTGACCTCTATAGGCAGTGTGAGGCTCAAACTCACACCCCCCAGATTAAGGGTCAGATGCTCTACCAACTGAGCCAGCCAGGCACTCCTTGCATCCATGTTTCAAAGGTAGCTAGGATGAAGGCACTAACAGTTGAGTCCCATATCCAGTGTTGAGAATGCAAAAAGTCTAAGATTCCTTCCTTCATCCATAAAGCAGGAGGCACAGAGCCTTCACTGCAAAGCCCAGTAGCCTAATTATTGCAGGCCATGTAGCTTGTAAACCTGATTATACGGCCCTCTAGCAGATTGGTAAGGTATCCAACATCTTAATACATTCCTTTTCTGCTTAAACTAGACAATATGGGCTCTGTTGTTTACAGTTTTAAACACTGGTTGATTTTTATTCTAATCACTTTAATTGCATCTGAATTTTCTGAGGCATTTTAAAGAGTAATAAATAAAGTTAAAATGTATCTCTACACACTGAGCCCACGGAGAAATCATTATCAAGCTAAACATTAATAAATGGATATATGATACTCTTCAAGAATTTCTTTGTTACGAGCCTGATTATAGATGCTTATCTTAGAAAGAGAGAACTGGAGTCTAAGTTGCCTTGCAATTATTATTATTATTATTATTGCCTTGCAATTATTCATGATCCTCTCTTTCTGAGGTTTTTAGTTGTCCTGAAATCCCTAAGGAACCAGAACTCTTGCGTGTACTTCTGTGTCCAGAATATGGATCTTTCTTCTGTACGTCACTGATGATATGCAGCACTGGCCCTTTAAACTCCCTAAGAGTGGCTCATACTGGTTATTAAATGGAGGGAATTCTGTCTGGAAAACCCTTCTGCTTTAAGTGTGTCTTAAATTGAGGGCTCTGCAAGGGGGATGTTGAGGCTTTAAAATTACCATATACTATAAGTGGTTAAGGAATGGACAAAAGACCAGGCAAAGGACCAGAGAAGAGAGCAAGGGAAAAGAATGAGAAATGGAGTTCTGAGAAAAGGAAAGAGTGACCGAAATAGTCCTGGCCTAAGTGAAAGGAGGAGGAGGAAGAGAGTCAGAGCGGGATCTTTAAGGACCTCTGTGGAGGCCGAGAAAAGTTAAGGCCATCCCACCTAAAGTTTAGCATTAGCACAAGTACAGCCATCTTAGGCCCCTGTGAATAAGAGCTGAACTTAATAGGAAAAACTGCAGAATGTCCTCAATGTCCTTGCAGGGAATCCCATATCAGAAAGACAACAGAGCTCAGAATTGCCCTAGGCAGAGAATCCCGTATCAGAAAGACAACGGAGCCCACGCCCCTGGTAGAAAGTCCCATATTAGAATGAGAACAGAGCTCAATGCCCTTAAGCCCCATATCAGAATGTCAACAGAACTTGAGAAATTCCTCCCCCCTCTCCTGGAGGTCCCCTAGACCAGCCTATAAAAAACCAAGCTGTAACCCACTTAGGGGTCCAAGTTCCTGCTCTGCTGTGTCGGGTATACTTGGACCCAAGCTCGAGCTTGTAAATAAACCCTCGTGTGTTTGCATCGGTGTCGGCTCCTTGGTGGTTTCTCGGATTGGCAATCTTGGGCACAACACCTCATGGTCACAATTCCCCTTTCTATTGCTTTGTATCAAATGTGTATGTAGGTTTGGATCTTTGCTGGTGTTGGAACTTTGTGTCTAATTTATTTAGGTTATAATGTGAAGAAGTCAATTTATAAAGTTTACAAAAGCAGAACCACCCAAACAACTTAATTTGAATGGAATTTTTACCTGGCCCCAAACAGAAACATCCAGGTTTATTTTACATCTGTCTCTTGATCTCAGTTTTACATTTCTGGGTAAAATGTAGCCACATAAACACTTTATAAAATTTAATGTAATTGTCCAATGGAGTTCCCCTAAATGGAGATGATAGGATCATCTCAGAGGTACACATGCTATGACATGCATAACAATATCTTCTTCATAGCTTTGTCACTATTCCTTTTATGTCTTCTAAAATTTCTACCATTCATTATTAAAACAAAACAAAACAAAATAAAAAACCAGAGTCTGCTAAGGGCCACCATTAATCATTATTACTGCCTACTTTTCTTCGGTGCTTTCCAGTTTAGAAAGTATCTTGACATTGTTTATTTCCCATTATGATTTTGCTTTTCTACAACAATCCTGAGAAAGAAGTAGGGACTTAAACAATTATCAAAGGGTTTAAAGTGAAAAAGTCGATGCTCAAAAGGGTTGACTTTCTCAAGGTTACAGAGCTAGTAAAAAGATCCCTCATCACTCACATCAGAAACAATAAACCTGCTGCCTTTTCTAATGCTAAGGTTTTAAATTAGAGAAAAGAGAGCCCTAGGGAATTTCCTCTAATCACCCCACATTAGCTGAAAAGCACAGATTGCCTCCTACTTCCTCTCAAATCCCATTGCACTCGCCATCTGTAAAATTTACTTGATCTCTTCATATTTTTTGCCTTGCCTTGCTTTTAAGAGTTGAATAAATGTATAGATGGATAGGGTGTGTGTGTGTGTGTGTGTGTGTGTGTGTGTGTGTAACTCCCTAAGTTAAATAGTATAAATATTAGAAAAAAGAACCTAGCCTTTTGTATTCTCACAAAATTTAGCACCATGCGATGCCTATAACTTTTTATTTGAATTTAATTAGATTAGAGAATAGCTTGGAAAATACAGACTTTGCCCTAGGAAAGTAAAGTAGAGAAAAGGATAATTTTAGTGGAGGTCAACCAGGTACTTTCACGGCTATGGAGTCAATCACTGAATGATCAGTCTAATCATTCTTTTGCCAAGACATTTAATTCCCTTGACCTAGTTGCCCAAGCTCACCTCAGTCATAACCCTGGATCAACCTACAAATCCGCTTTCTTCACTCTTTACTTTGGTGAGGCAAGGGACAAGGTTACAAGGAATAGAACGATTAACATACACTTGCTTAAATAATAAAGGGTGTTTGGATGGAAAAGTTGGGGTTAAATTGCCTTCAAATGAGGATTGATCTCGCAGCTCAAATGATGTGAACAAGACCAAGTTTCTTTTTGTCTTTTTGCTGTGTCTTCCTCAGAGTTGGCTTCGTGCTCAGGCCAGGCATTGCTCTATTGCCTTCTGGTTTTCAGTAGGGCTATTGAGAATTCTGATCCCATTTTTTGTTTCCAATTCTTGGTATGTGACCTATTTTTCCCCCACTGGGAGACTTAGAGTTCTAAAATTTCAAAGAATCCTTCTTCAATCATATCCAGCAAGGAAAAGCAAATACGTGTCCCAGTATTCACAGTAAAGACCTAGATTAGGTATCAAGCATTGAACCAATCACTCCAGCCAGGTAAACTGAATAGACTGAAAAGTTTTTTTTTATTTTTTATTTTTTTTATTTTTTTTTATGATAGTCACAGAGAGAGAGAGAGGCAGAGACACAGGCCGAGGGAGAAGCAGGCTCCATGCACCGGGAGCCCGACGTGGGATTCGATCCCGGGTCTCCAGGATCGCATCCTGGGCCAAAGGCAGGCGCCAAACAGCTGCGCCACCCAGGGGTCCCGACTGAAAAGTTTAAACTCAGTTCTGTGTCTCATATTAGAGCTAGAAAGGAATCCATTTTCCTGGGATCATATGGGTTCCCAGTGGGAATTAGTAGTTACTGGAAAAAGGAAAATAGTTTAACTTGATCAAGCATCTCTCTTCACAAAAAAGAATAAAACTCACTCAAACCAATCAGACTTAACTACTACCTTGATTACCTCCTGTCACAACCAAGTATATGAAGTCATGTAAAACATAATGAAGTGAAACAAAAAGAAGGCCACTGAAACCCACAAAATATCTAACACCCTCCCTCTCCCAGGCAACATGAATGACTGCTACTTTTTTTTTTTTTTTTTACCAATCCTCCATTTAGGCTGCCTTCCCTTAAGGCAGGTAAGGTAAGATTTATTGATATACCTAATCATAGAATTGCCCTTTTTGATAGTGAGTAAATCCCCACTTTCTTAGGCTCTCCCCAAAATTATCCCACTATGGCTCAAATCTGATAAATGGGGTTCTAACACTCTCTTACTGAAATACCTCTCCGTTTCTCTTGGTGAGTGCTCTCCCCTTTTGCACTTAGTAATAAAATCAAGGTGGTCAACTAAAGGTGTTTTCTGGTGGTCTGTGGCTGGAAGATGTTGGCAGTCCTTACTGAATCCATTGGAGTCCATTGAAACATCCTTCATTTCCTTCTGAATTACTTCAACATTCTCAGAATGGTTTTCCCCTGTCCCCCATCTCATTTCCTCTAACATTCTAGAGTCCTTTCCAGGGTGATCTTTCTGATCCTCAAATATGATCATGTCACTTCCATTTCCCCATATTCCTAACAATAAAGTCTAAATATTTTAGCCTGGACTGTGACACTCTCCTTACAATCTCACCTCCTGTCCAATTAGTCACTACCTCCCCAACTCCAGTTCCATGCAATGGTCTTTGGTAAATTTGCTTGCAGTTCTCCTAAAGCATTTTGCTAAATGCTGGCATGGCCTTTGGACCTCTTCTGATGCTTAGAAAATTTCTTCATCCAGTTAATTTTTGCTTGTACTTAAAGACCTGGCTCGGGATCCCTGGGTGGCGCTGCGGTTTAGCGCCTGCCTTTGGCCCAGGGCGGATCCTGGAGATCTGGGATCGAATCCCACGTGGGCTCCCGCTGCATGGAGCCTGCCTCTCCCTCTGCCTGTGTCTCTGCCTCTCTCTCCCTCTGTGTGCCTATCATAAATAAAAAGAAAGAAAGAAAGAAAGAAAGAAAGAAAGAAAGAAAGAAAGAAAGAAAGAAAGAAAGAAAGAAAGACCTGGCTCAAGCATTTTCTTCTCTGAGAAAACGTCTTGAACATTCCTGAGTGTCATTATTGTGTTTTTCTCTCAAAGCGTGTATCATACTGTACTGTATGTGTTTACTTGTTTTCTCCACAAGACAAACAACTTCTTGAGATCCACAACCTTATTTTATTCATCCTGATATTCTCTGGTAGTGGGTCATACCCAGAATTCATCTCTTATGATGTTTGGAAATAGAAGGGGGGAGTATGGTTAGGCTGCTCAGGATTGAGACCTGTTTTGTGGATATGGCCCAAAGATAATAAATGTTTTGCAATATACTGGGCAATCCTGTACAAAGGATTATCTCCAAGGATTGTTTCACCCAAAATGTCTATATCATCTCCATTAAGAAACACCACATTCTCAGTAGGTGTTTGTTTATTGAAGGAATGAATAAATAAACATGAATGATGTAAAAATAAAGGAATAAATTATGGAACAAATGAAGATGGAGAAAAGCAGCCTGAGCACTGTAAGTATACCCCAAGGGAAGGTATTGACTGGGAAATTCATACTTTGACAACTTAAAATTTTCTTCTGGTCATAATTATGGTCCCTTTCCCCTAGGGTTATGAGCACAAAGTGCAACCTGAGTTGAAAGAACTAATTAAAGTAAAAAGATTCATATGAAGATATGTGAGGTAGGAGACTATCTAGATGTGAGACTAGAGGCATTTCTGTAAGGCTTCTCAGATCATTTGGCCTACAACATTTACCTCATCTTTGCAAGACCAGACCTCTTAATTCTGATTTGAACTTTATATTTAACCATTTAACCTGAGGCCCATTACTTGCAGTTTATTGTTGCTGCAAATTAAAATCCGCAGGGAGCGGACATGCACTGTGGTTTTATTTGCCAATGTAAGTACTGTGTGACTCACATCCTCCCTTCAGGGGAATCTTAGCTAGGTAAAACTTTTCCAGGGCTCAACTTTTCCTGGAATAACTTTGTCATTAAAGACATAGGCACTGAATCAAAAGCTAATTGAATCAAAACTGTGGATAATTTAATCTAGAATTCGAGACCTATTTAGTGCATAAATAATTGGTACCAAGTGTCATTTGTGCACAGATGCCAACTGTTTCTGGGTCCCAATGAAATCACTTCTAGTTTTGAAGGTTATTTTAAATTCCTTCAATCTGTTCACATACCCAATATCATAAAGAAGATTTCAATGTAAAACCAATCTATAAATATTAGTTGGTGATCATAGCCTAATTCATACTTCAAAAAATAAGTGGCATCCTTAAGAATGTTTTTAAAATTTTTCATTCACACTTCCCATGGAAATACTTTTCAGGACTTCTAATTTCACTGTACAAAATAGTAAGTTGTCATAAGGTTGACTATGAAGGACTTTTGTTCATCTTCAATTATTGCAGATCTAGCGTATGTATCCTGAACCATAGGTGTTCTATTTCCTCACTTACTATTTAAAAGAAAGGGGGGAGGGGTGAGAAACTTTCCTTTTCTTTACCATTCTGTTGAGACCTATCAAATTAACAAACTATTTTGTGCTGATCTATTAGTGGGAGCTAATGGCTAGTAGTTTGAGAGAGAGATTTGGGAATAAACTGGTTCTAAAGCAAGCATGGCCCGGAGTTATTCAATTCATATTAAAGCTGTGGAAGGTGATTCTATATAAAGTTTAGCTTCTAAGATCTTACGTTGCAGCAAGCTGCAATCTTTACCTATAAAAGAGCCAATGAGGACTAGCTGAATGGATATAAGAATTACATTAAATTCAATGAAACATATCGAGCACATGACATATTTCAGCACTCTGATAGCAACTGCAGAGGACTTTTAAAAAGCAACTTAGAATCCAACATGGGGATTAGATAGATACATATTATCACTGGTGGTAAAATGAAATACTACCATGAAAGGGAGACAAGGCATTGTGAAGCTATAAAGGGATCAGTTGGGGGGGGGGTCAGAAAAAACTCCTAATATTATCTATGGAGAAATTTGGGGATGAATAGGATTTTGTAGAGCATCTGAAAGCAATCTCTTGTTGCCATATTTGCCAGTGCAGGGAAAAATTATAGAAGACTCTGAAATGGACCAAAAAGATTCCTGGATGACTTCAGTGGAAAACAAGGTGGAGGGATGCCTGGATGGCTCAGCGATTGAGTGGTTGAGCTTCTGCCATCAGCTCAGGCTGTGATCCTGGGGTGCCAGGATCAAGTCCCACATCGGGCTCCTGCTTCTCCCTCTGCTTGTGTCTCTGCCTTCTCTCTGTGTCTCTCATGAATAAAGAAAAATTAAAAAAAGAGAAAAGAAAAGAAAAGAAAAAAGAAAGAAAACTAGGTGAATCAGCTGTTTCTATAGGGTCCCTGGGCCTTTCATTGCCCTTGAGCTATTTTACCATTCTATAACTTGCAGATAATCAGACGCAATGCAGATGACTTCTGTTCATAGATATATAAATCTGTCTTCTGGCAGGTAGTCCCTCCCCATTACCTCTGTCAGTCCAGAGAGCTCATGTAGAGTCCTGGTACCAAGTCCTAGCACCTAGATTGTCAGCAACACTTTCACAGCCTCTCTCACTGAGGTCTCTTCCTGTAGAGCATAGTGTCCAAATAGGTTCCAGTCTCTTTAGCGGTGGAGCCCATAATATCTACTCTTCCAGTTCCTGCCATGTACCTTCCTCTCACTTCTGTCCCTACCACACAGGAATCATTTTGTTTTTAAACATAGAGTTATATTGTCTCCTGAAACAATGTAACTATAGATCGTGGATTCTAGACTGTGAAGAGACAAATATCTGCTTATGTTCATCTCCATGCCACTTTCTCTTTAGTACCTGAAGCATTACAAATTCCTCTAAAAATAATGAGAACTGAAAAATGAGGAATCATGGTCACCTTAGAGTTCTCTGAGGTTGTCTCATAAGGTGAGACATGTCCATAAAATCCATGAATTATGTCCATAAAAATCCATTAAATTTTAATGGAAATCAATATATTTTAGAAATATTATTTGGACTCCACAGATATGCTTTTTTTTGAAGTCGTGTAAGGGCACAGAGCATGTCATTAACAAGAGTGGAGAAGAGATAAGCAGACACATTCTGAGGAGGGTCTTCTCAAGTCGGGTTGTTATTCTATCCTACTATTGGGTTTCATTATTCTACCTTGAAGGGAAGCACAAAATAGTGTTGCATTGGTGATTAGAAAGTTCAAGAACTAAGAGAAATCATAATAACACAGAAGGAATGCTTTTCTTACTGCATGATCTGAAAAAAGAAAGAGATGCTACTACAGATTATGTATTACTTTAACTGAATCTCTGTATGTGACTTGATTACTTTTTTTGCCATATTTAGGTTGTAAGATAGTATATTCATCATGACCTTGCATCACATCATGTCTGGATATGTAATTATAAAATAATTAAACCGCCTTCATGAAATTATATGAAAATTAAATGATTACATTTTAGAAGTGGGTTGCTAGATCCTGTTCAGTTTCTAACCTATAATAAACTTGGCACCACTAGAGAGGGTTGGAAGTGAGACATAAAGTGAACATTGCTTGGCATTCTTCCACTAAAATTCCTGCTGTGGAAGATTGGCCCTTTCAAATAACACCAGATACTACACTGGTATTTAATTTAAAAATCTTTAATCAACAAAGATCTCAACAACCATTTAAATTTCACTGTATATCAATTCTAAGTACCAATTATAAAATCATTGCTAATGCCATCAATAAAACAGGATCCTTTGAATTGAGGGCTTTGGGACTACTGAAACCATAGAGATCAAGAGGTCACTATCTTGTTTCTGAAAGGAAAATTCTATGGTTAGTGTAGCTGAAATTAATAAGAGAGGTTTTGAGTTTTTGAATGGAGTTAAAACTGCTTTAGACAGACATACTGCATTTAGTTACTCTCGTTATAATTAACATGGTAAAAGTATAGCATGCTTTAATCTGCCATCCTGAAAAATGATGTTTATTTTCACAGTTATGAGTATCTTAACGAAGAAAAAAATAAGGACAAAGACACCCTTTCATAAGTGTCAGGGAACTGTAAGAGGAAGATCAAATTTATTTAAGGAGAAATTTCCAGATGATGGGTCGTATTGGGAAATTACAGATTTAGCCCCTTGACTCAGCAGATATAACAATATCTCAGCCAACATCATATGATGTCTGAGCATCATCTGTTTAACTACCTCCTACCATTTTAGATTTGCTCAGCATGTTTTATATTTCAATTCAAATTCACAATTTATCCACACACTTATGACAGAATGAAAGAATACAAAAACAGGAAGAGGTTCTAAGATACTCAAAGTCTCTGAGGTAAACATGCCAAGAATCCACCTTGGTTGCCAGTTGGGGAGCAGGGGATGTTTGCGACAGGCAGACTTGAGGAGAGGTGGAAATGTGTTGGAAACAGCAGCTGGTAAGTGTGGGGCAGGAGAGAGATTTGGTGCTGGAAGTATCTCACAGTCAAAGGAACTACAAGTTAGAGATAGGACAAAAATGATTCTGGGAAACAAATAAATTAGACAGTAGTTTCCTATTGGACTATTTATTGTTTTTCTAATTTGCTTCTTCATATTCATAATATTTAAAATTTTGGAGCCATAAGGGATCCCTGGGTGGCTCAGTGGTTCAGCGCCTGCCTTTGGCCCAGGGCATGATCCTGGAGTCCTGGGATCGAGTCCCGCATCGGGCTCCCTGCATGGAGCCTGCTTATCCCTCTGCCTGTGTCTCTGTCTCTGTCTCTCTCTCTCTCACTCTATGTCTATCATGAATAAATAAATAAAATCTTTAAAATAAAATAAAATTTTAGAGTCATAGATATGAGAGAAGAGGGGAGCAGAATTCTATTTTAAGTAGGGTGATCACTGCAGTTTTCTTAGATTGTTACCATTTCCTGGATACATTACATTACATTTCCATTTCATTTTACCATTTTTTCATCTTTTTTAGCTCTCCAAAACCAGCTTAAAGCTTAAAACTCTCAGTGACACCAAAAGGAGCCCCCAGGATTGCATTATCCTCAGAGGAGGTGAAACAAAACTAGAATTAAACCTGGACCAGATCCTAATAGTAGCAAATGTTTTCTAGGTTCCTTTAAACAATTCGGAGAAGAAACAGATTTTTGGATGTCTCCACTAGATGGCAGTATAGAAACACCTTTATTTTCACTTTACCCATCTTCCCAAAGTAGCCAGGAAGGAGGCAAAACACTAGGTAAAGTAATCCATTTAGTGTTTTAAAAATTGCTACAGTTTATTAATTTAACTAAATCTTTAAATCATAAGCCTAAATGACTTGTAACAGATTTGCCATACCTTAATTCCCTATCAGCAAATATAGTTCAATTGATGAGAGATTGGCTCAAAGGCAGCTTTAGATTTGTTGCTTCCTGTTTCAGAGGAAACTGAATAATAAGAAGGCAAGAAAACTGATAATATGTGAGAAGGCAGACAGGAGAAAGAAATACATTTACAAGAAAATGTATAATCTTGAATTTTCTTTGGTTTCCATTAAAACTGTCAGTGCCTCAGAAGATTGTCAGTTTAATGTTCTATCAGTAGTACCATAATTTATTCTTTTGTTACACCATGAGGATTGGAGATGAAGAGTCCCAGGCTAGCAGGAGGTACAGGATGAGATTACATATGCAAATAATTTTGTAGCTCTTGTACCAGGAGAGGGTTTGTCTTGTAATATTTCTTTTAAGTTGCACAGAGAAATCTTTGGTCGGTTGCCAGAAAGCAAAATTGTGAAGTTAAATAAAGAGAGAGAGAAAGGAAGAGAATAATATTTGAAAGGGGTACGCAAAGCTCTGATGAAAAGTCAGAAGATGTGTGACAACTGCAGTGTCTGTGATTTTTTTTTTTTTTTTTTTTTAAGAGCTGAGAATGGAGGGAGAAGGAGGTGGGTAAGGAATATAAAGCAGTTTGGAGAAGGAAGGTTAAGTGTATTCAGGCCTGGGGAATTGAGGACATCTGGTCATATGCAGAAAAATCGATGTGACTGGCAGTGGGTAGGAGTAACCCAGGTCACTTGCCTTCCTAAGGCAGGTCGGCTGCTTCTTGATTCCCCTTCCCAGGAGCAGTCATTGATGTTTCACAGAGCCGAGGTGCCAGATGCTGCTTCTTCCCTGCAAGAGACAAGCAGACACGGAGGCAGAATTTCAGACATCAAAGAGCCTGCGCAGACTGTGTCTGCAGCAGACAGATCTACCTGGCCAGTAAGGTCAGGGAGGAATGGGGATGGACGTGGGACACTTGCGTGCCAGTTGGAGTAGGGACGGAGAGGGGTTGTTTGGAACAAGCTTTCTTCCTCCAGTGCACAGTCGCTCAGTGAACTTTTTTTCCGCCTTCCTTTGTATTTTAGCTTACAAACATTGACTCCTCTCTGAAAAGGTCACCCTCCTATTCAGACAGAATTTGTGACTGTGTCAGCAGCTGGGAATGCCTTGGAACCAAAGAGAACCTATTAGGAGAGAAAAAAAGCCAGAGTCATGGCTAAGCCAAAAAATGGGGAAAAGATTAACCTCTAAATTTTTTTTAATGGCAACAAGAACACACAACATTTCTCTTTGATTCATAACCTTAATAAATTCTACTTATGGTTTACAATAATTCTAAGGTGTTCTAAAGACAATTTTGTATTAGAAAAGGATTTCATATTAGTTTGAATTACTTTAGGAAAAAAATGCCCTATTCTACTATTAACAGTTATGGAAAAATCTATAGGGGAACATTTTTTACTTTCTCTAGTGAAGAAAGAATCTAATGAGGATTGCTAAATTTTAGAGATCAGAGAGTTGTTATACCCATAATAAAATGTTGGGCTATTACATCAGAAAAGCCTTGGTTCATTTATTTTGACACAAGTATTTGCAATAATTTAGTTTCCTTGGTAAATGGTCTGTAGACTCTTCAAAGTGTTGTTTGCTAAAATATTATTAATGTGAATTCACTCTACACAGCTCATAATTTTGCTGAGAAATGAGACATGAACACTAACTATATTTTGTGGTAGCAAACGTTGGAGGAGGGGAGCCAAGGGAGAAGCAACAGTGAATGGTGTGGTTGAGTTTATGGGAGTTCACAGCACTACCAACTGGAAAAAAAGAAATGCAGAAACTTGGATTTTGCTACCAATTATCATTCAGAATCAGCTTGAAAAAGAAAGTGGTTAATAAACAACACATTGGTGATAGTTACTAATGCATCCACAACCTGCTCAACTCAACCCCTGATAGCACTGCAAAGAAAGCTTCAGGCCACAAACACCCTAGTATATTGACTCTACACAAAAAGCATAACCATAGTCCAACCAACTCCAAATGAGCACATTTTCATAGTTCCTGGGAAACTTTTTGCAGGAGTGAGAGATTTTGAGGGAGACAAAGTTAAGCGTGTAGGAGAGTATGGACAGTTATGGACAGAGTTTCTCCATCCCACACTTCAGTTGTACTGGGGCCCATGGTGCCAGGTGACTTTTTTGCTTTGTTTCTGTGGAGTTGTTCTTGCTTCTCCACCAGAGAGCCTTCTTTCCCATCCTCTCTCTATTCTCCTTTGTTCTCCCACACTCATTCTAGGCAGTCGTCCCTTGTCCCTCGGTCTCCAAAGCTACTCCTTATCTGAAACCCAGATAAGCTTTCAGGTTGTCTCTACCTTATGCTATCAAGATTTTTATACACAGCTTTATCTTTTATTGAACTATAAGCTTATTGTAGGTAATGACTTTGTCAGAATGATCTTTTCAGACGACAGGTGCTCAGAAGTATTTAAATCACCTAATCTTCATACAGTTCTGGGAACTGTGAGCACCGGAATTTTCCTAAACACTCAATGTAATGTTGTTCCCATGTGCTAAATTAATTCACTTAACAAAAGTTTTGTTTGTTTGTTTTTTTAATTTTTATTTATTTATGATAGTCACAGAGAGAGAGAGAGAGAGGCAGAGACATAGGCAGAGGGAGAAGCAGGCTCCATGCACCGGGAGCCTGATGTGGGATTCGATCCCGGGTCTCCAGGATCGCGCCCTGGGCCAAAGGCAGGCGCCAAACCGCTGCGCCACCCAGGGATCCCTCACTTAACAAAGGTTTTGAATGTTCTCATCCATCCAGTATTTCATTAAATTTATGCTGGACATCATTCTAATATGACCATACTCCCACGCCCTACCCCAGGCTGCATGAGGGGAGTCCATTCTGGCCTGGAAGCAGGGGACCAACTATCCCAGTTTGAACAGGACTGAGGGGTTTCTTTTTCATTGCTAAATCAGGGATAGAAGGTGAACTGGAAAAGTTGGTCACCCTAACACTGCTCCCCAAGTCCCCTTAAGAATTTCTGTTAGAGGTCTCATTTTGTTTTCTTGTCTCTTTTACTAGACTGAGTTTTTTTTCTCTCTCTATCCCTAGTATCTGTCACATTGAATAAATAAAAGAAAGGAGAAACACGCATGAATAAGGGAACAACAACAACTTTATTTCCCCATGAGGAGGAGAAACATCCTGTGTTTCATCCTCCATCTAAAGAAAGCAGGTTTTCACCTGCAGTCCAGAGATTCATGGATACCTTTGGCACCCTCTTCATAAGGAAGAGGCCCAAGGAGCACACCATAAGCTGCCTGTACTCTCCCCTTTGCACAACTCAAATGTTTTCTCTTAAAAAGTCTTCCTCCACCCTCCTCCCACTCTGGGAAGATTCAGTTGTTCCTCATTTTGGGCTTTTGGAACACTTGTTTGTTTTTTCTGCTACCCAAAACGTCTTGAGCTATCTGTGTCTTACTCATTTTCAGATCACTAGAAGTTAGCATTTTATCTGGTCCATAGTAGGTACTCTGGAAAAGACCAGAAGAAAATGTTGAAAGTACAGTGAAATTTATTTACAATTATATCATATCAGAAATAGAAATGAGAGGGAGCAGCCCTGGTGGCTCAGAGGTTTAGTGCGGCCTTTAGCTCAGGGTGATCCCCAGTGATCCTGGGGTCCCGGGGTTGGGTCCCGCATTGGGCTCCCTGCGTGGGGCCTGCTTCTCCCTCTGCCTGTGTCTCTGCCTCTCTCTCTCTCTCTGTCTCTCATGAGTAAATAGATAAAATCTTAAAAAAAAAAAAAAAGAAATAGAAATGAGAGGGGCTAAGGAGATACAATAGCAAAATATAATGACTAAGTACTCTGTATTCATTATTTTATTTCATCCTCACAATAAACCTCAAGAATTTAAATTATCCTCATTTTATGGAGGAAAAAATTAAAAATCAAAGAGATAAGTAATTGCCCAGTCACATAGTTCATGAATGGTACAGTCTAATCTGGCTTCACATTCAGTTCAATTTACTTGCTTTTATGTAGGGATAGAGGGTTGTTTTTGTTTTTGTTTTAAGATTTTATTTATTGGGATCCCTGGGTGGCTCAGCGGTTTGGCGCCTGCCTTTGGCCCAGGGCGCGATCCCGGAGTCCTGGGATCGAGTCCCACGTCGGGCTCCTGGCATGGAGCGTGCTTCTCCCTCTGCCTGTGTCTCTGCCTCTCTCTCTCTCTCTATGACTATCATGAATAAAAAAAAAAAAAAAAAGATTTTATTTATTTATTTCAGAGAGAGAGAGAGAGAGGACATGAGTGGTGGGCAGGGCAGAGGAAGAATTACATGTGTGGCTCAATTCCAGGACCCTGAGATCAGGACTTGAGTGAAGGCAGATGCTTAACCCACTGAAGCATTCAGGCATCCCAAGAGATAGAGGTTTTTGACATGGTTGGTAATAGTTACATATGTGAAAAAAGCAGGAATTTGGGGAACTGGCTACCAGTATATATTAGGGATGGAGAAATAGTGAGAAAAGTTTATATAATTATTAAAACAGTTTGTGGAACCAACCATCTTACAAGTTCCTTTGGAATGTGATATGTACACTTCCCCAGAGACTCTAGATTTGGGGATTTGTAGGGAGGACAAGTCAGAGTACAGGCCTGGGCTCAATTATGTTTTTATATTTATTAGTGAGATGTGAGTAAATATAATTATGTGACTGTGAGGGACTCAGAAGAAACAAATCCAGTACCAGATCACATTTCAGGTGTGAACTCAAATCCTGGAGATATTTCACTTACAATAGGAACCCTTAAAAGAAAGGATAGTTTGTAAAGGGTCCTAGGATGGAAAAGCCTTATAAATTTTAATAGAAGGTACGTGTGTATATCTCTGAGTGAGGGGGGTATTCAAGGTTATAGTTGTATTATTATGTATGTGAAGAAGGAAAATTCCTTTATATCCTATGACTGGGTTGGGAAGTAGGTGAAAGAACAACAGACACTTCAAAAATTTAAGTTTGAATTTTTAAAGATTATGGTAAAATACAACCATTTTTAGGTGTACAGTGGCAGAACAAGAGACCCTTTAACTTGCCAATTAAAAGAACTTCCAGATGAAATAGTCGTGTTCAGGTAAATATTTTGTCTATTCAGGGGCACCTGGGTGGCTCACTGGTTGAGTGTCTGCCTACAGCTCAGGGCCTGATCCTGGAGTCCCTGCATCGAGTCCCACGTCGGGCTCCCCACAGAGAGTCTGTTTCTCCCACTGCCTATGTCTCTGACTCTGTGTCTCTCATGAATGAATAAATAAAATCTTAAAATATATATATACATATTGTTGATTCAAAGATCAGCTCTCTACTAGGAATGTTCCTTGAGTAGAAAAACTCAAGATAACGTCTGTAGGGGAAAGTACTCTTAGCAATGTGGCCCTTTGGCATTTACTAATTATTTTCTAATGGTCTTTGCCACCTGGTGGATGGTCTGAAGTGGTCTCTGATTAGTATGTAGTGAAATGTAACTGGAAAGTCCATTGTGACATTCTAGCTATTCCCATCTGCATCTTGTCTCAAAGAGGCACTCCAGGAGTTGAATATCCAACCTCTAACTATCTTTCTTTGGAAGAGGAGAGACTTTTTTCTTTTCTTCCTCCCTGGAAGAGACCTCTACATCATAGTCTTCTTTTTCCCCATAGCACTAAGCCCAGTGGCACAACCTTAATTGTGGATGAACTGTCCTCTCCACCCCTTGAAAGAAACACTTGATTTGGGTCTGCCAAGTACATACAGCTCTTAATGTGGGAGCCCTGTCATAATCTGGAAACAGGAATAACTGAGGACCAAGTTGCAGCACAATATTATTCTTTTTACATATAGAAATACACCTTTAAAATTGATTAACTTGGATCAATGACTATATGACATCTTTTCTAGATCCTATCTAAATCCAATCTTAACAGAAAAAAATGGTTGAAAACTTTTTTTCCCCAGAAAACAAAAGGGAAGAAAACAACTCACTTATTTAAATATTTAATGTGTCCCTTAGATGTGCTTCCCGTGCATCTGGCTGACTATATAAACAAGAATTAGATTGAGAAAAGGGGGGAGGGCACCAAAAGTAAGTTATGATTCCTCACATGCATGCATGTGATACATACACATACAAGATGTGATACAAGATGTGATTTGAAATAACATGCGACTTTCCCACTTCTGAGTTTATTTTACTCACAGAAACAATAGAAGCCTATAAATGAGTCTACAGGTTTTGAGTCAAACTGTAGAATACATGCTCTTTATTTCTATCAGAGAAACTTTTGAAAGATGAATGAAGTATCTTGCTAGTCTTTCGAATAATTCTGCAAGTTTTTCTCTTTTCAAAAACAATATTCAGGGATCCCTGGGTGGCGCAGCGGTTTGGCGCCTGCCTTTGGCCCAGGGCGCGATCCTGGAGACCCGGGATCGAGTCCCACGTCGGGCTCCCGGTGCATGGAGCCTGCTTCTCTCTCTGCCTGTGTCTCAGCCTCTCTCCTCTCTCTGTGTGACTATCATAAATAAATAAAAATTAAAAAAAAAATTATAAAAAAGAAACAAAAACAATATTCAATTATAGTCTTTGCTTTTTAAAAATTTTTTTTTTTTTTTTTTATGATAGTCACACAGAGAGAGAGAGAGAGAGGCAGAGACACAGGCAGAGGGAGAAGCAGGCTCCATGCACCGGGAGCCTGACGTGGGATTCGATCCCGGGTCTCCAGGATCGCGCCCTGGGCCAAAGGCAGGCGCCAAACCGCTGCGCCACCCAGGGATCCCTGCTTTTAAAAATATCCATGGAAGTTTTTCCTGACAATGAAATCATTATGTTCCAAGGTTTTAAAAAATTATTAACCTTCCATATTTGATAATTACATGCTGATAAATACTGTATTAAGTATATTAAGAATAAAAGCTTTCTTAATATTTAATATCCACTTTAAACATTTTTGTCTTTTCCAGGATAAAATAATGTGAACTAAAGATAGCTATCAATTTAATTAAAACTGCAATATGGCTGAGTTTTTTTTTAATATTGAGATCAGTTGGACACTGATCTCTCAGGCATAGTTAGTTAATTTGCATTAATATTGGAACAAGAAAAATTTTTATAAACAACGTTTATACTTCTGGTTTTCCAGAGGTCTTTTATTATAGAAAGGGAAAGAGATCAAAAGGTAATGAAAAGAACATAAGTTCTAACAGAAAGAATTAATCTGAAAGAACCAAAAGTACAGAGATACGGCTAACCCCAGCTGCACCAGACTACATTGTATGGCACCAATGTTAACACTTACTTTTGCTTAGATTTATACAATTTTCCTTAGATTTACTATGATTTTACTTATTCTGAATTGTTCTGCTGCTAGTATAGTTAATACACTCATATTTGTTTGTTTGTTTTTTAGAGTTGATACATGATGTTACATTAGTGTTAGGTATACAACATAGTTGTTGAATATACTCCTTTTAATTTCACATAAGCTTGTTCTCTCCTTATGCAAGCAGTGGTACCAATCAGATGAGGATTTAAACAGTGCAGCTCTCTAAAAAACCAGGGACATTTTTGTGGTAGCTGCCTGTGAATTTCAAATTAAGCTGTCCTATAAGACTTTAGTTTTCCTCTATCCCCTCACATTCTCCATCTGACCTTAGTCATTTCACAATGGACTACAGAAAAGGGGGGGAAAGTCTCTGATCTTTTTCAAACCTATTTCAGGTTCACAGATCAATATATACTGAATACCAACTTTGAGAAACTACAGAGACCTTTACCTTCTTTTGTATTTTCCTAATATTGATCTTTCTTTATTTCCTATATTCAGGGAAAGTGTGAGATGCATAGAAGGGTTACAAGTAAGTGGTTTTATGAGGTTAAGATAAAAAATAAACCCCTGGTGTTGGAACACCAATAGAGAATGCACAGTAGGTATGAATAGTGTTGGCATCTAGAATTGAGAATTGCTATGGTCTGAAGATCTTTAGGGAGCTATAATTGTACTGGATGTGCCTATTAAAATTATGAAGAAGGCAAATTTTTTGTTTGTTTGTTTGTTTTTATTCATGAGACAGAGAGAGAGAGAGAGAGAGAGACAGGCAGAGACACAGGCAGAGGGAGAAGCAGGCTCCATGCCGGGAGCCTAACGCCGGACTCCATCCGGGTCTCCAGGATCAAGCCCTGGGCTGAAGGTGGCGCTAAACCACTGAGCCACCAGGGCTGCCCAAGGAAGGCAAATTTAAGCAAAAATAATAGCTAAGATTTTTTGAGTACTTTCTATGTATCAGGACTTTTCTAACAAGTTTTACTTATTTAATCTCTATAATCCCATTGTGCAGGAGGTACTATCATTATTTCTGTTTTACAAATAAAGAAAGTGAGGCACAGAAAGATAAATTATGTAATGTCATATAGTTAATAAATGCTGGGGTACTTACACTCATGCAGACTGATACAAGAGGCTGTGCGTTTTATCTATATACAAAGAGTTGCCTAACTGTGGTAGATTTGAATTCATTTAGAAACAAACTGGAGTATAGAAATGAATCCTCGCATATACAGTCAAATGATTTTTGACAAAGATATCAAGAGCACTCAATGGGAAATAGTCTCTTCAACAAATGGTGATAAGAAAACTGGATATCCATATGCAAAAGAATGAAACTGAACCTTTATTTTATACCATATACAAAAATTACTCAAAATGGATTAAAGGTCTAAATGTAAGACCCAAGATCATAAAACTCTTATAAGAAAGTATAAGAGAAAAGTTTCATGACAATGAATTTGGCCATAATTTCCTGGATATACAAAAAGAACAGGAAACAAAAGCAAAAATAGGCAAATGGAACTTTAAATCTGCTGAGCATTCAAGGACACAAATAGAGTAAAAAGGCAATCCACAGAATGTGAGAAAATCTTTGCAAATCAGATATCAGAAAAGAGATTAATATCTAGAATACACAGAGAACTCCTATAACTAGAAAGAATAACAACAACAGACAAAAAATAATCTCAATTTTAAAAAAGACAAAAGAGTTGAATAGGTCTTTCTATAAGGACAATATAAAAATGGCCAACAAACATACGAAAAGATGTTCAACATCACTAATAATTAGAGAAATGTAAATCAAAACCACAATGAGGTATCACTTCAGACCTATTCAGATGCCAACTATTGAAAAAAAAAACAGAAAATAATCAGTGTTGGTGAGGATACAAAGGGATTGGAACATTGTGCACTGGTGGTGATATTTTAAAATGGTGTAGCTGCCAGCATATACCAAAAACATTTCCTGAGGTTCCAGGTCCTGGACAGTGCATGACCACTTCCTAATATAGTATTTCTCTCAGGAACAGTAAATATAACAAGCTATCATAGCATGTAAAAGACAGAAACCTAGATATAATGATAAGACAGAGAAATTCTCCCCTGAAGAAAGATCAAGAAGAAATCACAGCCAGAGATTTGCTCAAAAGAGATAAAAGCAATATATCTGAACAAGAATTTAGAACAATAGTCATGAGAATACTAACTGGACTTGAATGAAGCAGAAAAAACACCAGAGAAACCCTTGCTGCAGAGATAAAAAGACCTAAAAACTAGTCAGGCTGAAACAAAAAAATGTTATAACAGAAATGTAAAACTGACTGGATGTAATCACCATGAGTATGGAAGAAGTAGAGGAACAAAAATCCATAATCTTTCTAAAAGAAGATATAATTATGGAAAATAATGAAGCTGGGAAGAAAACTGAAAGAATGCTGTTAGATCACAAATATAGTCTTAGGGAACCCAGTGATTCCACAAAGTGCAATAATATCTGTATCATAGGAGTCCAAGAAGAAAAGTGGGGAAATAGGGGTGGAAGGTTTAATTGAACAAGTTATAGCTGAGAACTTCCCTAATCTTCAGAAGGAAATAGGCATTCAAGTCTAAGAGTCATAGAGAACTCTGAAAATCAACAAAAAACAGGTTGACACCAAGACATATTATAATGAAACATGCAAAATACAAAGAGAAAATTCTGGAAAGCAGCTAGGGACAAAAGATCCTACAAGATTCTTTAACCTACAAGGGTAGACACATAAGGTTAGCAGCAGACCTGTCCACAGAAACTTGACAAGCCAGAAAAAAAGTGGCATGATATACTCAACATGCTAAATGGGGAAAATATACAGCCAAGAATACTAAATCCAGCAAGGCTGTTATTCAGAATAGAAGGAGAGATAGAGTTTCCAAGACAAGCAAAAACTAAAGGAGTTCATGAACACTAAATCTGCTCTGGAAGAAAAATTAAAGGGGACCCTTGGCGCGGGAAAGAGAGACTAAAAGCAACAAAGACTAGAAAGGAACAAAGATAATCTACAAGCCGGTGTAGCCATACTTGTATTAGACAAACTAGATTTTAAACCAAAGACTGTAATAAGAGATGAAGAAGGGCATTATATCATCATAAAGAGGTTTATCCAACAAGTTGACCTAACAATTGTAAATACTTATGCCCCAACTTGGGATCAGTCAAATATAAATCAATTAATAACAAACTTAAAGCTCATTAATAATAATGCACTAATAGTAGAGGGCTTTAATACTCACAGCACCAGACAGATCATCTAAGAGGAAGATCAACAAATAAATAATGGCTTTGGATGACACACTGAATCTGATGAACTTAACAGATATATTCAGAGCATTTCCTCCTAAAGCAGCACTCTTTTCGAATGTACATGGAACATTCTCAGAATGGATCACACACGGGGTCACAAAGCAGACCTCAACCAGTACAAAAAGACTGATATCATACCATGCATATTTTCAGACCACAGCACTATGAAACTTGAAGTGAACCACAAGAAGACATTTGGAAAGTCCACAAATAAATGGAGATTAAAGAACATCAGACTGAAAAATGAATGGGTTAATCAGGAAATTAAAGAAGAAATAAAAAAATATATATAAATTAATGAAAATGAAAACACGACAGTCCAAAACCTTTGGGATGTAGCAAAGGCAGTCATAAGAGGGAAGTATATAGCAATACAGGCCTTCCTCAAGAAGCAAGAAAAGTCTCAAATATACAACCTAACCTTCACACAAAGGAGCTAGAAAAGGAACAGCAAAAGAGCCTAAAATGAGCAGAAGGGGAAGAGGATTAGAGCAGAAATAAGTGATATAGAAATGAAAAAAAAAAAAAAAGAACAGATCAATGAAACTAGGAGCTAGTTCTTTGAAAGAATCAATAAAATTCATTCTTCTGCATGTGGATGTCCAATTTTCTTAGCACCATTTATTGAAGAGACTTTTTTCCAGTGGATCGTCTTTCCTGCTTTGTCAAATATTAGTTGACCATAAAGTTGAGGGACCATTCTCTTACACCATACACAAAGGTAAACTCAAAATGGATAAAAGATCTAAATGTGAGACAAGATTCCATCAAAATCCCAGAAGAGAACACAGGCAACACCCTTTTTGAACTTGGCCACAGCAACTTCTTGCAAGATACATCCATGAAGGCAAGAGAAACAAAAGCAAAAATGAATTATTGGGACTTCATCAAGATAAGAAGCTTCTGCACAGCAAAAGAAACAGTCAACAAAACTACAAGACAACCTACAAAATGGGAGAAGATATTTGCAAATGACCTATCAGATAAAGGGCTAGTATCCAAGATCTATAAAGAACTTATTAAACTCAACAGCAAAGAAACAAACAATCCAATCATGAAATGGGCAAAAGACATGAACAGAAATTTCACAGAGGAAGACACAGACATGGCCAACATGCACATGAGAAAATACTCTGCATCACTGGCCATCAGGGAAATACAAATCAAAACCACAATGAGATACCACCTCACACCAGTGAGAATGGGGAAAATTAACAAGACAGGAAACAACAAGTGTTGGAGAGGATGTGGAGAAAGGGGAACCCTCCTGCACTGTTGGTGGGAATGTGAACTGGTACAGCTACTCTGGAAAACTTTGTGGAGGTTCCTCAAAGAGTTAAAAATAGATCTGCCCTATGACCCAGCAATTGCACTGCTGGAGATTTACCCCAAAGATACAGATGCAGTGAAACGCTGGGACACCTGCACCCCGATGCTTATAGCAGCAATGTCCACAATAGCCAAACTGTGGAAGGAGCCTCATTGTCCATCGAAAGATGAATGGATAAAGAAGATGTGGTCTATGTATACAATGGAATATTACTCAGCCATTAGAAACGACAAATACCCACCATTTGCTTCGACGTGGATGGAACTGGAGGGTATTATGCTGAGTGAAATAAGTCAATCGGAGAAGGACAAACATTATATGGTCTCATTCATTTGGGGAATATAAAAAATAGTGAAAGGGAATAAAGGGGAAAGGAGAAAAACTGAGTGGGAAATATCAGAAAGGGAGACAGAACATGAGAGACTCCTAACTCTGGGAAACGAACAAGGGGTGGTGTAAAGGGAGGTGGGCGGGGGGTTGAGGTGACTGGGTGACGGGCACTGAGGGGGGCACTTGATGGCATGAACACTGGGTGTTATGCTATATGTTGGCAAATTGAACTCCAATAAAAAGAAATAAAAAAAAGAATCAATAAAATTGATAAACTCCTACCCAGACTTATCAAAAAGAGAGAACCCAAATGAATAAAATCATGAATAAAAGTGGAGAGATCACAACCGACAACAGCAGAAATACACACAATTATAAAAGAATATTATGAGCAATTATATGCCAAAAATTGGGCAATCTGGAAGAAGTGGATAAATTCCTAGAAACATATAAACTATCAAAACTGAAACAGGAAGAAATAGATAATTTGAACAGACCTATAACCAGCAAAGAAGTTGAATCAATAATCAAAGATCTCCCAAAAAATGAGAGTCTAGGGTCTAGGGTCTCATTCCCTGAGAATGGCTTCTCAGGGGAGTTCCACCAGACTTATCTTTTTTATTTTTTGAGATTTTATTTATTCATTTATTTGAGAGAGAGAGATCACATGCGGACAGGAGAGGGAGAGAGAGAGGGAAGGAGAGAGAGAGAGAAGCAGACTCCCATCTGAGAAGGGAGTCCCAGGGTCCTGGGATTGAGCCTCACGTGAGCTGAAGGCAAACACTTAACTGACTGAATCACCCAGGTGCCTCCCCTAACAGACTTTCAAAGAATTAATGCCTATTCTTCTGAAGCTGTTCCATGAAATAAAAATAGAAGGAAAACTTCTAAACTCATTCTATGAGGCCAGCATTAGCTTGATTCCAAAACCAAACAAAGACCCCACTAAAAAAAGAGAATTACAGACAAATATCCCTGATGAACATGGTCATAAAAGTTCTCAAAAAGATGCTAGCTAATCAAATCCAACAGTACATTAAAAGGATTATGCACCATGATCAAGTGGGATTTATTCCTGGGGTGCAGGGGTGGTGGTTCGATATCAAATCAATCAATGTGATATACCACATTAATAAAAGAAATGATATGAACCATATGATCCTCTCAATAGATGCAGAAAAAGCATTTGAAAAAATACAGCATCTTTTCTCGATAAAAACCCTCAAGAAAGTAGGGACAGAAGGCCATATACATCATAAAGCTCATATACAAAAGACCCACAGCTAATATCATCCTCAGTGGGTAAAAATTGAGAGCTTTTTCACTGAGGTCAGGAACATGACAGGGATGTACACTCTCACCACTGTTGTTCAACAGAGTACTAGAAGTCCTAGCCACAGCAGCCAGACAACAAAAAAAGGTATCCAAATCAACAAAGAAGTCAAACTTTCACTCTTCACAGATGACATGATGCTCTATGTAGAAACCCCAAAGACTTCACCAAAAATTGGTAGAACTGATATATGAATTCAGCAGTCACAAGATATAAAATCAACATCGAGAAATCTGTTGCATTTCTATACATCAGTAATGAAGCAGCAGAAAGAGAAATTAAGGAATCAATCCCATTTACAATTGCTCCAAAACCCATAAGATACCTAGGAATAAACCTAACCAAAGAGGTAAAAACTATAGAATTCTTATGAAAGCAACTGAAGAAGATACAAAGAAATGGAAAAACATTCCGTGCTCATGTATTGGAAGAACAAATACTGTTAAAATGTCTACACTTCCCCAAAGCAATGTACACATTCAATGCCATCCCTATCAAAATACCACTAGTATTTTTCACGGAGCTAGAACAAATAATTCTAAAATTTGTATGAACCCAGAAAAGACCCTGAATAGCCAAAGTAATGTTGAAAAAGGAAGCTAAAGCTGGAGGCATCACAATTCTGGACTTCAAGCTTGTATTATAAAGCTGTAATCATCAAAACAGTATGGTACTGGCACAAAAATAGACACATAGATCATTGGAACAGAATAGAGAACCCAGAAATGGACCCATAACTAATCTTTGACAAAACGGGAAAGAATATGCAATGGAAAAAGGAGAGTCTCTTCAACAAATGATGTTGAGAACACTGGACAGCCACATGCAAAATAATGAAACCAGACCATCTTCTTACACCATACACAAAAATAAATTCTGAATGGATGAAGGACCTAAATGTGAGACAGGAAACTATCAAAATCCTAAAGGAAAACACAGGCAGCAACCTCTTTGACCCCTTGGCCCTAGCAACTCCTTACTAGACATGTCTCTGGAGGCAAGGGAAATAAAAGCAAAAATGAACTATTGGGACTTCATCAAGATAAAAAGCTCAGCACAATGAAGGAAACAATCAGTAAAACTCAAAAGCAGTCTACGGAATGGGAGAAGATATTTGCAAATGATGTATCACATAAAGGACTAGTACCCAAAATCTATAAAGAACTTATCAGGGGATCCCTGGGTGACTCCGCGGTTTGGTGCCTGCCTTCGGCCTGGGGCGTGGTCCCGGGGTCCCGGGATGGAGTCCCACATCGGGCTCCCTGCGTGGAACCTGCTTCTCCCTCTGCCTGTGTCTCTGCCTCTCTCTCTCTCTGTGTCTGTCATGAATGAATAAATAAATAATCTTAAAAAAAAAAGAACTTATCAAACTCACCTCCAAAATAAATAATCCAGTTAAGAAATGGTCAGAAGACATGAACAGATATTTCTCCAAAGAAGACATACAAATGGCTAACAGACACATGAAAAAATGCTCAACATCACTCATCATCAGGGAAATACAAATCAAAACCACAATGAGATACCACCTCACACTTAACAGCTAAAATTAACAACTTAGGAAACAACTTATTGGTAAGGATGTGGAGAAAGGGGAACCTCTTACACTGTTGATGGGAATGAAATTAGTGCAACCATCCTGGAGAACAGATGGAATTTCTTCTAAAAGTTAAAAATATAACATCCCTATGACCCAGCAATTGCACTACTAGGTGTTTGTGCAAAGGATATAAAAACACAGATTTGAAGGGGTATATGCACCCCAATGTTCATCACATCACATCAGCAATAGCCAAATTATGGAAAGAGTCCAAATGTCCATCAACAGATGAATGGATACAGAAGATGTGGTTTATATGTAAATGGAATATTATTCAGCCATCATAAATAATGAAATCTTGCCATTTGCAATTATGTGGCTGGAACTAGATTGTATTATGCCAATCAAAATAAGTCAGTCAGAAAAAGACAAATACCATATGATTTCATTCATATGTGGAATTTAAGAAACAAAACAGATGAATATTGGGGAAAGGAAAAAATAAGATAAAATCAGAGAGGGAGGCAAATTATAAGTGACCATTAGCTATAGAGAATTAAGAGTTTCTGTAGGGGAGGTGGGTGATGGGCACTAAGGAGGGCATATGTTGTGATGAGCACTGGGTGTTTTATGTAAGTAATGAACCACTAAATTCTACTTCTGCAATCAATACTATACTACACATTAAGTTGGATTTAAATAAAATCTTGGGAGAAAAAATCTAAAAATTAAAAATTAATGGAGTAGCTGCTATGGCAAAAAACAGTATGGTAAACATAGAACTATCATATGACCCAGTAATCCCATGGAACTACTGTATAATCCAGCAATATATCCAAAAAAAATCCAAAAGGATTGAAAGCAGGATCACAAAGAGATATTTGCACACCCATGTCCATTTGGAGAACTATTCACAATAGTCAAGAAGTAAAAGCAAACTAAAGATCCATCAATGATCAATGTGGTATATGCATACAAAGAAATATTATTTAGCCTTAAAAAGGAAAGAAATCTTGTCACATGCTGCAGAATAGATGAATTTTGAGGACATTGTGCTAAGTGAAATAAGCCAGTCACAAAATGACAAATGTGGAATGATTCCACTTATATGAAGTATCTAGAGTAGTCAAATTCATAGAAACAGAAAGTAGTATAGTGATTACCAGGGACTTGGAAAGGAGAAATAAGGAATGTTGTTGGTTTAGAATTTCAGTTTTGCAATATGAAAAAATTCTGAAAATCTGTTGCAGAACACTGTGACTACAGTTAACACTACTGAACTGTACAGTTAGAAATGGTTAAGATGGTAAACTTTATTTTATGTTTTTACCACAATTAAACATTAAAAATAAGCAAATAAACTGGAGACAGTAACTAGCTGAAAGATGCATATGAACACTTCTATTATTTTTAAGGTATATTTCTGCTCTGCTGTGTTTTTTTTTGAAAAAAATAGTTTTATACACATTTAGATTGTTCCCTATACCTTAAAAGTTTCCATTAACCTGAAAAGAAAGAAAACAAGTGCTTATTATTAACCCACAAAATGTTATTTAAATGTGAGGAAGAATTAATGGCTGCAATTAGCATCAAATTTAAAATATATATATATGGTTGTAAAATGTCCCTCATTATCAAGACTTTGGGGTCTGAAAATTGCAGTAACTGATACCTCTGTAAGAACTATGATTAATTGGGAACTTTTACGCTTCAAATACAGAAGGAATAAAGGAAGAAAAATTATACTCAGCCATCTTTTTTCATAATCTTAGTGCAATCCTGGTGAGCAAATATCAGTAGAAAAGTCCTGTCAACTTATATTCATAATGTTTTCCACACATATTCATAATGTTTTCCACATTGGATGCAACAGTTCCTATCTCTCTGTAGAACCTTTCTCTAAAGTCACCAGTATCCATGATCTCCAGAACATTTTATGAGCTACCGATCCTATGTGTTGTCATATTCAGTGTCTCAAATCTTCTGAGCCCATCATCTAACAATTTTCCAAATAATAAGTAGTCTGGATTTATAAAATAAACCAATTCTTTTAGCATACTGTCTCATCGAAATAATATCTGATTCTTTTTTTAAATTTATTTTTATTTTTATTTTTTATAAATTTATTTATTTATTTATGATAGTCACACAGAGAGAGAGAGAGAGAGGCAGAGACATAGGCAGAGGGAGAAGCAGGCTCCATGCACTGGGAGCCCGACGTGGGATTCGATCCCGGGTCTCCAGGATCGCGCCCTGGGCCAAAGGCAGGCGCCAAACCGCTGCGCCACCCAGGGATCCCAATATCTGATTCTTTAATTCATATATATTACAAGGACACACACACACGCATATCTGTAAGGATATTCTCAAACAATAAAACTAACTCTGATGAAGTAAATATCCTATTGAAGAAAATGTTTTGTATAGGAAGGGGACAGGAAGGAAGAGTGTTTGTCCTCCAAATCATTGAGAGCCTTCTCAATGATTCTCAGTCAACAAAAGAAATAGTAGGTTAATGAAGCGAAGCAGCATTGAAAAGAGAAAGAAAAAGAAGAAACCAATATTTGAGGATTAAAGGAAGACAGTAAAGACAGGAATCTTTCCAGGAGAGCTGAGAATAGAGTTTGGTTGTTGGTCAATTCATTTATGCCTCATTAATATTCAATATTGGTTAGATTGTATTACTTCATCACTGATATCATTATTATTGGAGCTAGTTTTTTCTCTTCCATTTGTGCATGCTCTAGTATATCTCCTCAAATGAGACTATTTTGAAAGAATGTATTATAAGGGAGCATTGGAAGAATGAGAAAGGTAGTAACGCCATTGGAAGACCCAGTGGGGAGAGGACATTACTCTGCCCAAGATAAGAAAGTCATCATAGAGAGAAACAAGATGGTGATCATTAGCAAAGAGTTTAAGTTCCTTTTCCTTTAGCAATAGCAAAGAGAGTTCTCATACCTCTCCAGGTTCTAGAGCCAATTGTTTATCTTGTTTAGTGGCTTCCCAGAAGGTGTTGAGTGAATAGGTAACAGCCAGAAAAATGGAGTGAGGGCTACTAGAGTGGAGAGATGATGACTCCCCAGGCCAACAGCCAAGAGGAAATTCTCAATTGCTTCAAGATTCATTGCATGAAGAGTTCCAGAAAGTCCTGGGAAGTTGAATATAAAAGTAATTGCATACCAACGTCTTGCCACAGCTTCTCTGGAAGACAATGTGTCAGAGATTGTCATTTAGGTGAATGGGCTCTATAAGCAGAGGTTGCTCAGGAATCCATGGGATCTCTGTAGAGAATAATTCTCTTGTAGTTGATATATATGCTATGCAGAATTTCCCATTAATTAAATTTTTTAATATAATTCTGTGGCAAGAGTTCTTGTATTGAATTTCAAGTATTTCTAGGCTTGGGGGAAGGAAAGAACAGGGAGAAAATTACAACACTGGCTAGTATTGTCTGAAATTAATTATGTACAGGGAATTTATAAAAGATTGATTACAAGGATGATTATCTTCACCCATGATTTTCCTATTCTTTACTAATCATGTGTCTAGCTATTGAATCAATGTGATAGTTCAGCAAAAACTCTGATAGTCTTTAAAGTCTTGTTTTTGTGTTAAATGAAGATCAACCATCCGTCTCTCTTCTAGTATTTTTTAGCGTAATGCAAAGTTGTATCAGCCGATGACTAACAGATTTTTTCTGGTAAACTTTTTTTTTTTTTAATCTCTTTGGTGGGATAGTAAGGTTATGTATTATTAGCACAATAAATACATACACACATATGGATATACATGCACACATATGGAAACCATTTTTGCAAGTACAAATGAGTTGGGTTTCAAAAGTTTCACATTTAGATCAGCTGATCAGAATTTGGAATGATTAGATAATCAAAAATATTGCTAGAATTTAGTGCTTTTAAAGCTATGTTAAAATTAGACAATGGTACTCCACAAGGAGTTTTTACAGAAAACTACAAGAGACTAATGGTCTTTTCCCAGTTTTCAGGGTAATACAATTATTGGATATTTTCTTGGTTTTAAGAGTCCCCCCCCCAAAAAAAAAGTTTTCTCCCAACAATAAAAGAACATCTGAGAGTTTATTATGGTCTAGGTGTTTAGCATACATCATCTTATTTTTTAAAAGATTTTTAATTTATTTATTCATGAGAAACACACACAGAGAGAGGCAGAGACATAGTCAGAGGGAGAAGCAGGCTCCTCACAAGGAGCCTGATGCAGGACTGGATCCCCAGACCTGGGATCACACCCTGAGCCAAAGGCAGATGCTCAACCACTGAGCCACCCAGGTGTCCCTACATCATCTTATTTAATCTTCATAAGGATCCTATTTTATATAGAAAAAACCACAAATGACTAATTTTCCCACATACTGCTCAAATACTAGGTGGTAGAGCTAATGTGGTAGATTTAAACATGTCCTCAAATTCTTCTACATTTCTCTCAGACTCTCTGTCCCCTTCCCTTGAATCTAGGCCAGCATTAGTGACTCACTTATGATCAACAGAATCCAATAGTGACACTTTGTGATCCCTGAGACTAGGTCAGAAAAGTTCATGCAGCTTCTACCTGGCTCTGTTGTGCTGCTTGTTCTGGTAGAAGCCAACTGGCAGGTAAGAAATCTGACCATCCTGAGACTTCCATGCTGGAGAAGCCACAGACAGACACTCTGGTCATCAGCTCAGCATCAACTGTGGGTCATTAAGTAAACCATTTAAATTTCTAGCAGAGGCAAGCTCTCAGATGCCTACAGCCCTATATTTAACTGCAAATGCATGAGTGATTCCAAGTGAGAACTACTAGGTTGTTATGTTAGAGTTGAAGTAATTCATTATTAATTAATGACACCAGAACAGCCAATAATAGAACCTAGGTTTTTTGGCCCCCATTCTCATCTTAATCTTATGGCTTTCCTTAATATTGAAACCTTTGATATTGTTTCTACTTTTCCATAATAAAAACAAGTATGAAACTCAATTTAGTATAAAATTATCCATTTAGCTATTTAATTAACTTTAGGATATCTGTAGTACTTTGAGTTCTGCAAAAGAAAAATTCCCTGAATTCTCTCCTGTCTCTTAACCAGAGAATCACTTTACTTTACAAACAATGGTCAAGTTCTCACTCAACCAACATTTGTTGAGTACCTACTATATGTCAGGCAGTGTAAAAACTGCTATAGAAATAAGAATGAATAAACATTAATCTTGTCAATAATGGGGGGCTGAGAGAAAATGGTGAAGGATGTGCATATAAACAAATAGGACAAAAATAAGAAAAGTTCTGTGATAGAAGAATGCACAAAAGAGATGCTGGTTGAGCAGTGTCTAGAGGTTAGTGCCTCATGTGGTTGGAGGAAGCAGGGGAATGGGATGGAGACAAGAAAGGACTCCCTGGCCTAGTTCACCTGTAGCACTAACCACAAGCTCTTAGTCCAAGATCCCTTGAGCACTGACCAGTCAGAAAGGAGAGGCTGGAGAGAAGAATTCAAAGGGTGAAAGCTAAGATCGTCTTCCAAAAACACAGCTCTGAGGGGATGCTGAACTTGACAGAATCCAGATGTAGGCACTCAGATGCTACTCTGTCAGGAGAGTTTCTAAAATAAAGGTTGCCTGTATTCATTCAGTCTATCAGGCAATGACTTTGGATGAAGACATTTTTCTCTCATTTTTTTCCCTCTATAAAATAATTATAATAGTTCTTACTCCTTTAAAAAAAAATATTTTATTTACTTATTCATGAGAGACACACAGAGAGAGGCAGGGTCATAGGCAGAGGGAGAAGCAGGCTCCCCATGGGGAGCCCGATGAGGGACTCCATTCCCGGACCCAGGATCATGCCCTGAGCCAAAGACAGACACTCAACTGCTGAGTCACCCAGGCATCCCATAGCTCTTACTCCTAAACTGATTTTTGTTTTCAGAGTAATGAGGTGAGTTAATGTCTCAGGGATGGGAGTTATCATTATTTTAGTAGTATAGGTTTACATGTTAAGAATAAGGAAAACGGGCAGCCCTGGTGGCGCAGTGGTTTGGCGCCGCCTGCAGCCCAGGGTGTGACCCTGGAGACTCGGGATTGAGTCCCGAGTTGGGCTTCCTGCATGGAGCCTGCTTCTCCCTCTTCCTGTGTCTCTGCCTCTCTCTCTGAATGAATAAATAAGTAAATATTAAAAAAAAAAAGAAGGAAAACATTTCTTTTGTCCAAGAAGTGTACTCTCTTCAAGGGAGCTATTTTGGACATATTGTATCTCTTGTTCAATGAGATAGCAAGCAAAAAAAAAAAAAAAAAAAAATTAGATAGCAAGCAATGTTTTCTCATATGCTTTGGGTTGCTCACATCTTTCATTTAGGCACCCACAGCAGAGACTGCCCTATGTATTTAGTAATTTTTGTAACCATATTTATTTTCTTACCTTTCTTTATCTGCCCAGACTCCTGTTTGGGTAACTTTTAGAATCAGAGCTGTGGAACACATGGCCTCACCTGTCCCACTAAGAGTGAACCTGCGACTCAGGCTGGCTAACAAGAGTATTGTATTCCTCCTCAAACACAGTGATTGGTCTAAGGATGGGCAAGTGATAAAAGGAAGACAGAACGTTTTTAAGGATTGCTATGAATAAGCAAAGAGAGAAGGCTGTTTATTCATTTGAGGTTATGAACTACAAGGACTGTGTAAATCTGGTGCCATCAATACTCATTTTCTCCATTATGTAGACACAGCCAGCCTACAAATTAAAACCAACACACAAAAAAAGCAATATTAGTAAATTAATACATGCAGAAAATGATTCCTGGAAACTTCAATTTAAGTACCTAGTTCTATTCTGGAAGTTATTACCCCTTGGGCTTTTGGGTTAAAGAAACCAATTTTTTTTCTGGCTTAAATTGGCTTGAATTGAGTTTCTGTTACTTCCAACCAAGAGTACTGGCTAATTAAATTTATTCTTGTACAATTTGGGGGTTCTTGGATCAATTCCAACATCTGCATTATATGGGAGAAGTGAACTTCACAAAACACCAAGAAATTCTTGGACATCAGCAGTTTCTGAGAATTTCTGAGAATTTAATGGTATTTACCAAAAGATAGCATTAGATTCCATGGGTTAAGGATTCAGTCCTACAAGACTCCCCCCTAATCCTCCACCTACTTCAGATGATGGTCACAAGTCCAGATTATAATTTGTACTTCTGACTGACTGGCTATATAATCAGAGATTCCCAAGACATCCTCCTCAGATTTGACTAATTTGCTAGAGCAATTCACAGAACTCAGAGAAATGTTTTATTTACTAGGTTATCAGTTTACTATAAAAGGATACAACTCAGAAACAGGAGAGACATATAGGTTGAGGTAAGGGGAAAGGGCTTGGAGCTTCCACCCTCTCTCTGAGCAGTCACTCTCCCAGCACCTCTAAACGTTCACCCCGAACCCTGACCTTTTGAGTTTATGGAGGTCATATTACCTAGGCATGACTGATTACATTGTTGACCATTGGGATTGATCCAACATCCAACCCCACTCTTGTCCCCAGAAGTCAGAAGGTGGGACTGAAAGTTAGTTCTCCTGGTAACCCGCCCCCATCCTTAGGTGTTTCCAAAATTTATCTCATTAAAATAACAAAAGACATCTTGATCACTTTCAATACTTAAAAGAAATTATAGGGGTTTTAGAAGCTGTGAGCCAGGAACTGTGGATGAAGACTAAATATATGTGAGTAAAAAATTTGGTTATCTGAATGATCGAATATATATTTCTTATAAATAATAATATTGTAGATGCATAGTTCTGGAAACAACTTTTGAAATACCATCTTAGTATCCTCCTTCCAAACTCCCTGACATATTCATTCAGTATGGTGTCATGTTAGGGGCAAAGCTTTGAACATATTACTGGGTTTTAATATCAGCTCTACCTTGCAAAAGTTTATGTGTCTTTAAGCAAACCAATGATTTCCTTAAACCCATTTTCTCTTTAAAATACGGATATTTTAACATGCACCTCTCAGATTTATTTTGAGGTGATTAAGGTAAAGAACTTAGCTTACCACCTCTTCTACAGGCTATCCTGGACACCAAAAATGTGAAGGAGAGGCCTGGGCAACATGTATGTCAAAGGATATTTCTCTCTTTTATTCCTCAAGTCATGTCAGAGCTTCCAGAAGACAGTATTTTCATAGTAGAAGTTTCATGACACTCTCTTAGACATTCATAGTACACCCCAGGTACATGTAGGTCAGAGCCATATCTACATGCTATCATTGATCCTAGGAGTTGAGGTAGTCACTAACCCATCTAAGGAGTCTGGTTGAACCTAAGTGTCTTCCAGAAAGTCTTCCACCACTCCCTTGGCAATTGCAGACACAACCAGAAGAAGGAAAGCCAGGCAGGCAACCAAACTGTCTGGAAGCACCTAGGGTTTATATTGCAGCATCCATTCTCTGCCAAGAAACAAAGACATCCCTCATATTAGTATTCAGCCCTGAGGAAAGAATAAATCTTTTGTCTAATCTTTATCCATTTTGGTAATTTGTTCTTGCCTCACTGATTTCAAAGAGTAATGTAAACTCTTTTCATGGTTGGTTGAGAGCTTGCGTTTAGAAACAATAAAAAAGAATTTAGAGTTCAAAGATGTACATCCTCAATTGTGTTAGCTTCTCCAGCTGCCTAGCTTGAGCTCTAGATTGGTTGTTACAGGTTAGCTTTATGCCTCAAAAATTGCTTTTCTATTTCTTTTTTAAAAATTTTATTTAAATTCAATTTGCCAACATATAGTATAACACCCAGTGCTCATCTCATCAAGTGTCCTCCTTAATGCCCATCACCAGTTACCCTATCCCCATTCCCCTTCTTCAACCCTTTGTTTCCCAGAATTAGGAGTCTCTCATGGTTTGTCTTTCTCTCTAATTTTTCCCCACTCAGTTTATCCCCTTCCCTTATGGTCTCTTTCACTATTTCTTATATTCTACATATGAGTGAAAGCACATAATAGTTATCTTTCTTCTATTCCTTATAATACTAGAGTGTTTCAAGCTAACCTGTGGTACAAAGGAGGAGAGGTACCAAGATGATAAGACAAGGTGAACAGTGTTTGAATACTTCCCTTGCACCTTGCTCTGCTTGTAACTCAGAGCTTTTCCCAGAAGTGGGGAAAGGGGGGAAGCCTTACTTGTCTCCCCAGCAGCCTTCTAGTGTATTAGGAGGAGAAAATTTCAGTGTGAAACAAAGCTTAACTGCATTTGTTTCTGCCTTTTATTTATGTTGTTTTTTATTTCAAGTTTTTATTTAAATTCTATTTAGTTAACATATATGGTAAAATTGGTTTCAGGTATAGAATTTAGTGATTCATCACTTACATATAACACTCAGGGCTCATCACAAGCACCTCCTTAATACTCATCACCAATTTCTCTCATCCTCGCTCACTTCCCTCCATCAGCCTTCACTTTGTTCTCTATAGTCAATAGTCTCTTATGGTTTGCTTCCCTCTCTCTCTCTCTTTATTAGGAAGAGGCTAGCAGTGGTTGAACCTACCTTAATCTTCTTCAGTTTCTGCTTTCAAAGTTACTCCCAAATAAATACATAATTTGCTCCAGTTATTCTCCATCACTCGATCCCACGCCACTTGCTCTCGTCCATGGATAGGGAATCTGGCAAATGACTTCCCCAGGGCTGCCCTGCCATCTGGCTTCTCGTTGGGTTCAGCCCATGAGAAGCAACTGCAGGAGCCTAGACAGTAAGACGAATGGGGGATCAGAGTATTTCCTCCCCTAATCCCCCCTGCTTTGGTGCCTATAACCCCTGTGATAACAGTTCCTACTGGCTCTTCCACACCTCCAGCTGTGGAGAGCTCCACACTTAAAGACACCATTTCCTTTCCTGTTCTTCAGGCCTAGGGGTGTAATGGCTTCCTACTGTTGCTATCCCTGGGTGCCTCAGTGTTCCTTTTTGGTTTCTCTAACCTGCCCACACTTCTGGAGACAGTCCCTTAATTAAAGTCTCTTTAGTTAAACCCTATTAAATAAAATTTTGATTTCTGTCAGGGTTTTGAATGCTACATGATTAAGTTAAAATAGTTTGATTGCTATGCGAGTGCAATTTCAAGATATATTTTCTTAATTCCCTTTCATTTAGACTATCCCTACAAAGCCCCTTCTACATAGAAATTTCTGGAACTGTCATAAGGAATATCACAATTCAATCCTGGGTTAGATGGTTCTTTTAAGAAAAGATCATAATGGGGGGTGCTTGGGTGGCTCAGTTGGTTAGGCATCTGCCTTCAGTTCAAGTCATGATCTCAGGGTCCTGGGATCAAATCCTACATCAGGTTCCCTGCTCATTGGTAAGTCTGCTTCTCCCTCTCTCTCTCCCTCTCCCTCTGTGATCTCTCGCTCTTACTCTGTATCAAATAGTTTTTTAAAGGAAAAGATCATAATGACATGATTATCTTGGTTAAGAAAGTCCCCCTTGTCATTTCCTGAGGTGAGGTTGGGAGTGAGAACATATTTATATTTCTAGGGGAAACTCTGAAGAGAGGAGTAAATGAGTAAAGGTCATGGAACACAGGGAGAAACAAAAGCAAAACAGGTCGTGGAAGAAAGGAACCTCAAGATATGGCAGGAGACAGGCAGTGAGAAATTGTCAGCGTTGGGAAATGGTCCATAAGGGTAGGATTAGTGATGTCTGTACTTGTTGAAGATTATTTTGTGTTCTATGTTGAAATTACTATCATCCTGTTCCTTTTACCCTATCTTCTCCCACCATGCCATTCTTCCCTCTAAACATCAATAAAAGTCAGCTACAAGTAACAGCTCTGTAAAAATTAGTGCTCTAGGGGGCATGAAAGAAGACAGATTAAGGTCCCAGGTGGAGCCCTTCAGAGAGAATGGGGCTCGTACACACATCCTTGGAGAAGGATGTTAGGAGGAAGTACATGTGGAGAAGCAGGCAATTAGGAACCTTAAGGAAAATTGTGAGTCTGTTAAAAATCCTCAGAGATGTTGGGTTGTGTCTACATATTATTATCTAATTAGTGCTGAAGACCATGGTGACAGACCTCTACTGTTAACTCCAGAGGGCAGGAATATAATCACATAAAGCCTGTATGACTCAATCAGAACAAACAAGAACAATAACATTAACTATACATGAAAGTGTGTTCTAAGTTTGAAATTTTTAGAAAGAATTTCTAAAGTAGTGAGCAAATACATGGATGTTTACACTGACAAATGGGAAAATTTCTCTAAGTGTTTAGAATGGTACCTGGCACAAAATAATTGCTGTATGTGTGTTTGGCGTTTTATTTTTTCAAATGGGAAACATCCATAAATAAATAACTTCTTAAGTGATAAGGTAGTACAATTAGGGTAGGATAGGTAGATAGACAGATGGATGGGTAGATAGGTAGAAGGGTGAATAGATAGATTTAAAATACTAAAAAGATAACAGTTACTATTTGATTGTTGTAAAATAACAACAATCAAATAGTAACATGGGCTTCTTTGTCCAAAGATGCCCCTCCTTTTTTCCTGCATTCAAATTGTAAGTTCTAATGTTCGTAAGGGTCATGCAGCTACATATTCCAAGAAATGCAGATTTAAGTCAAGAATACAAATGTAAGCGTGTGTTCATGGTCTATAGAAAGCATCATCAATGGAAGAAATAACTCAGGATACTCATAGGAAAGCCACCACAATAAATGTTATTCTTCTGTACTATGTGCAAGGCCCCATTTGGATACATTTGATACTCAGAGCTACTGTATTATCTCATTGCACAGAGGAGGAAATTGAGGGATGGAGAATTAACTTGATGGAGATCTGACAGCCAGTTAACAGCAGAGTCAGGATTCAAACCTAGATAGTTCAATTCCAGAGCCACAGCTCTCAATAACTAAGTTACCTCATTTAAAGCCTGAAATAAGCAGCCTGGTAAACATTCCTCTTCAGTCCATCTCCCTAAACAAATTATTGACATATTTGGGGACATATTTCCAAAATTGCCTAAAATTATCATACTAATTATCACTAAACATGGGAAGGCAATAATCTAGTAGGAACTTACTCATTCTTTCAACAAGTATTTAGTGAGTAGCTACTAAGTGTCAGAAACTCTCTAGGCACTGGGGAAATAGCTATGAACAGAGTAGACAGAAATCAATGCCTTCATGGAGCATAGATTCCAGTCAAGTAGATACAGGC
The DNA here is from genome assembly GCF_003254725.2 of Canis lupus dingo. Taxonomy (NCBI): domain Eukaryota; kingdom Metazoa; phylum Chordata; class Mammalia; order Carnivora; family Canidae; genus Canis; species Canis lupus. The sequence continues at coordinate 43,002,054 of NC_064254.1, forward strand.
AATAAACAAAATAAGGCATAAATATTATGAAAAAAAGTGGAGAAGCAGGATGAATAGTCAAAGAAAGCCTCCTTAAATAGTTGTTCATTTATTTTGGAAGCCTTGGAGAAGTGAAATGAAATACCGTGCTTACCATTTCCCCTTTATTTCTATTCTCCTTTTCATTAAGATGAAGCATGACTGGGAGCTAGATGGCCACAGGAACCTGCTTGCCATGATTTTAGAAATTCACTCTTCCACCAATGCAAAACAGAAGTATTGCTATTATATTGTTGTTACTCCTCAAAGTCCTTTTAAGGTTGCAGGGACTTCCTTTCTTCCGCTGGGGTCTACCCATGTGTCTATGGTTCTTGAAAGAGCCTTCTAAGCCAGAGCAGCTCCTGCACCTGATCTTCTCTCCATGAAAGTCAAGGGTAGATTTATTTGAACTTCACCAAATGCCTTGTGCAATTCAGTGTCCTTTCACACAGGGCATTTGACTTGTCAAGAGATGAGTTGGATTCCCTGAGGCTTGATCTTGAATTTGTCTGAAGCTAAGACACTAGATGAGACTCTCCCTTCTTTCTCTGTTTTGTATATATAGTGTGTTTGTGCTAAAAAGGCAACACTGTCACAGAACCTACATATGCGCTCACTATGGAAGTATACAGTCATGGTGTGAAATCATGCTGATAAAGCATGTGTTTTTTTCACAAGGTCTCATAAATGATCTACCCTAAACACTCCAAAACAGGGGCACCTGGGTGGCTCAGTTGGTTGAGCATCTGACTTTTGATCTCAGTTCAGGTCTTGATCCCAGGGTTGTGAGTTCAAGCCTCACATTAGGCTCCATGCCCAGTGAGGAACCTACTTAGAACAAAACAAAACAAACAAAACAGGAAAAACATTCCAGAATAACAGATGGTCCTCAAAAGAGGATAAACAAAATTTGAACAAAATCCCCAAGCATGAAAAGAATATATTTTAATTCCCCAAAGGGTTTATTTCCACTCTTTAAAAAATCTTTGGAAATCCTATACGGTCATTATTTACCTCCGTTTTCTCTCTGCTTCTTGAGGAAGGTCATTTTCTCATTCATAAAACATAACTATGACCTCTTTGGTTTTGAATATCATGGAACACAAAAGCTAGAGACCTACTGTATCAGTTGATGTTATGGATATGGGCATTTCCACTTGACCCGTTCTCAGGGTTAGTGCCTGATTTCCGTCTGTTCAAACATGAAACCAGTGTGAGCAATAAAGAAATGCATTCTCCAGGGATACCCTTGCCACTCAGATCACTCCCCCTTTTCCCCTACACCTGTTTCTTCCTCATCCAAAGTTAGGTAGTAATTATCACTCTTTCACTGTCACCCTTCCCTCCCTTCTCCTGTTTATTCCTGGATTCTCAATTGTTCTCAGACTTTAGAGGAAATATGGATAAGCCCATATTTCTTTTCTTTTTTTGATAAGCCCATATTTCTTTAGACACATACAGTCTTAAATCCCTCCTCCCATACTATGAGTTCTTAGGAACATTATTTTATTTTTAAAATGTTTCTGCCAGCTTTGCTAAGATATATTTGACATATAACATTATGCAAGTTTAAGTTGTGTAAAATGATGATTTGATCTGTGTATATATTATAAAATGCCACAATAAGGTTAGTTAACACATCTATTATCACATAGTATTGCCATTTTGTATGTGTGTGCTTAGAATTTTCAGGGTCAGTAGACCTGATCTTTCCTAGGAAGTTTTAAGTATACAATACAGTATTGTTAACTATAGTCACCCTGCTGGACATTAGATCTCATCCTATAATTTTCTATTTAGTAGGCTTGAATCAGGGTCCAAGAATCTGCTTTTATTTTTTATTTCTTTTATTATTATTATTATTTTTAATAATAAGTGTACTCTTTAATCCTTATCAACTATTTCACCTATCCTCCCTGGTAACCATCAGTTTGTCCTCTACAGTTAAGAGTCTGTTTCTTGGTTTGTCTCTATTTCCTTTGTTCATTTGCTTTGTTTCTTAAATTCCACATATGAGTGAGATCATGTGGTATTTGTATTTCTCTGACTTATTTCACTAAACATTATGTTCTCTAGCTCTACCCCTGTTGTTGCAATGGCAAGATTTCATTCCTTTTTATGGCTGAATAATATTCCATTGTATATATACATACCACTTCCTCTTTACCCATTCATCAATCGATGGACACTTGGGCTGCTTCCACATCTTGGCTATTGTAAATAACACAGATATAAAAATAGTATTTTGCATTTTGGAGGTAAATACAGAGTAGTGTGATTAGTGGATTGCAGGGTAGTTCTATTTTTAACTCTTTGAGAAAGCTCCATACTGTTTTTGACAGTGGCTGCATCACTTTGCATTCCCACCAGCAATGCAATAAGGTTCCACTTTCTCCACATCCTTACCAACACGTGTTTCTTGTGTTTTTTATTTTAGCCATTCTGACAGCTGTGAGGTAATATTTCATTGTAGTTTTGATTTGCATTTTCCTGATGATGAGTGATGTTGAGCATCTTTTCATGTGTCTGTTGGCCACTTGAATGTTTTCTCTGGAGAAATGTCTGTTTATGTCTTTTGTTCATTTTTTAAAAATTTTATTTATTTACTTATTCATAAGAGACACAGAGAGTAAGAGGCAGAGACACAGGCAGAGGGAGAAGCAGGCTCCATTCAGGGAGCCTGACATAGGACTCAATCCCGGGTCTCCAGGATCATACCCTGGGCTGAAGGCGGCACTAAACCGCTGAGCCACCGGGGCTGCCCTGTCTTTTGTTCATTTTTAAATTAGATTATATGTTTCTTGGGTGTTGAGTTTTATAAATTCTTTATATATTTTGGATACTAATCCTTTTTTGGATACATCATTTGCAAATGTCTTCTATTCAGTAGGTTGCCTTTTAGTTTTGTTGTTTTCTTTACTATGCAGAAGCTTTTTATTTTGATGTAGTCTCCATAGTTTATTTCTGTTTTATTTCCTTTGCCTCAGAAGACAGATCTAGAAAAACCTTGCTATAGCCAGTGTGAGAGAGATTTCTACCTGTGCTCTCTCTATGGATTTTTATGGTTTCAGGCCTCACATTTGGTCTTTAACTCAGTTTATTTTTGTCTTTGGTAAGAGAATATAGTCCAGTTTCCTTCTTTTGCATGTTGCTGTCCAGTTTTCTGAGTACCATTTGTTGAAGAGACTGGTCTTTTCCCCATTTTATATTAATTCCTCTTTTGTCAAAGATCAATTGATCATGTAATTGTGGGTTTATTTTTGCATTTTCTGTTCTATTCCATTGATCTTTGTGTCTATTTTTATGCCAGTACTATACTGTTTTGATTACTACTGCTTTGAAATATAACTTGAAATCTAGAATTGTGATGCCTCCAGTTTTGTTTTCTTTTTCAAGAGTGTTTTGGCTATTCCTGGGATGCAAGGTTGGCTCAATATTTGCAAAACAATCAATGTTACATGTCACATCAATAACAGAAAGGATAAAAACCATATGATCATTTCAAAAGATAAAGAAAAAGCATTCTAGAAAGTACAACATTTTAACATTTTCATGATAAAAACCCTCTGCAAAGTAAGTCTAAAGGGAACATACCTTAACATAATAAAGGCCTTATATGAAAAACCCATTGCCAACATTATACTCAATGGTGAGAACCTGAGGGTTTTCCCCGTAAGGTTAGGAACAAGACAAGGACGTCCACTCACCAGTTTTATTCAACATAGTGCTGGAAGTCCTTAGTCAAAGCAATAAGACAACAGAAAGAAAGAAAAGGCATCCAACTTGGTTAGGAAGAAGTAAAAATCTATCTATAGATGACATGATGCTGTATCTAAAAACCCTACAGACTCCACCAAAAGCTAGTAGAACGAATGAATTCAGTAAAGTCACAGGATACAAAATCAATGTACAGAAATCTGTTGCATCCGTATCCATTAATAATGAAACAGCAGAAAGTGGAATTAAGAAAACAATCCCATTTACGATTGCACTGAAAGCAATAAAATATCTAGGAATAATTAACCAAAGAGGTAAAAGACCTGTAACTCTGAAAACTATAAAACATTGAAGAAGGAAATTTGAGACAACACAAAGAAATAGAAGGACATTCCATGCTCATGGATTGGAAGATCAAATATTGTTAAAATGTCTATAGTACCCAAAGCAATCTACAGATTTAATGCAATCCCCATCAAAATACAAAACAGCTTTTTTCAGAACGTCATTCTTAAAATTTGTATGAGACCACAAAAGAGTCTGCCTTTTATTTTTTTATTTTTATTTTTTTTAAGAGTCTGCATTTAAATAAGCATTCTTGGTGATTCTGTTATATGGCAGTTTAAGGACCACAATTTGAAAAACAGTGTTAGTGACAGCAAACTAATTTCTTAAGAGAAGATCTACTAAAATTTTGTATTTAAGATATGTTCAGTGTAGAATGAGGATTAAATTTAAGAACTGTAAAAATGTTGCATTATGGAACTTTCTGGCTAGGAAAAAAGATCATTCTAGTCTAGTGCCTTCATTTCACAGATGAAGAAAAAATACAGGTTCTGAGTAGTTAGGTGATATGCCCAAGGGTTATAATAAATTTGTGGCAGAAGCAGGACCAGAAATAAGGTCTCAATGCCCCATTCAGGTTTTCTTCCCCTCATTTTACATTCTAAAATGAAGTAAAACTAAGAGGATTAATTAGAAAAGTTCTCTTTGTTTCTTTAACCTTTTGTAGGGCTCAAGAGTTTCTAATTGTCTCTCAAAATATAGCTCCATTCTATTTAAACATTTCGGAAGGGTAACAAAGGAGCTGATTGCCACAAAAGCAGAAAAGAATGTGGAAAAATACAGCTGGTAGAGACAAGCTTTTCTATGTGAAGTATTCTAAACCACGATTTTATGTTTTAAATACTTGTAATTAGACCCCTCTATATAAACACTTCGGTCTCCTTTTGGCTTTTCAACATACATACTTTCTTTTTTTTCTGCACAGCAAGGTCAAATTGTGTCTTGTTGATGCATGCATGTTGAGCAAGGTGCATGCATCATGAAGACTAACATGCGTGGTTATTATTTTTAAGAACCAGGTATTAAGTACCCACTACACCAACATGGAAAACCAATCCTTTGACACTCACATCTCACATTCTTCTCCATTATTATAGGATTAAAATCAACTTCAAAGTCATACTGCTAGCAGTTTTGTAGGAAGTTTATAGCCTTTAACATGGCCAGTGATTTCCATGTAGAAAAATGACAAATATGAGCAATGTATAAAATTACTGTATAAAACTGTATTGGCCTGATTGCTTGAATGTCCACCACCCCAAACATTCTCTTCTTCAAAGGGAAGTATGCACTGGGAAATAAGCTGCACATTTGAAACTTGAAATCTGACATTCTTTAAAAGAGAAAAGTTTCCAGTCTCTCCACAAAAGAGACAGTAAACATACTTGAATAGAAAGAGCACTAGAGCTGGAACCAGGTGACAGAAATCTGGCTTGACTGCTATAACAAGATTTAACTTCAGTTTGCTCATGTGCAGAGTGAGGATATCTCAAGCTGACAGAATGTCATGAAGCTTCTAGAGCTTATAACTGTGAAGTGATTAAATAAATAAGATACTGTTATTTAGTAACTGATATGTTTATTTGCTGTGAAAATAGTGTTAAGAATATTGTATCATGTGGTATTAGGAGGAAATGGTGACAATATTTATTATTAGATAATACCTATTTCTGGTAAAAGAGCCACACAGTCTTTTGCAAGCATAGCATTACATAAAGCATTTCAGTAATGTCATTCAGACTCCCTTGGGTCTTGGAACCAGCTTGTAGGTGCTGATTTGCTCCAACCCCCAAATTCCTTTCTAGGTAGGAATTAAGCCAAGTAGAAAGAAGAGAGAGACATCTGCAAGGAAGGGGAACCTGAGTAGGGATAAAGACATTTACACTCTCCCTGCTAGTTCATCAATTCCTTGTACCCAAGTCCAAACTTAAGATTGTTTCTTTCTTTTTTTTTTTTTTAAAGATTTTACTTATTTATTCATGAGAGACAGAGAGGGAGAGGCAGAGACACAGGCAGAGGGAGAAGCAGGCTCCATGCAGGGAGCCTGACGTGGGACTCGATCCCAGGTCCCCAGGATCATGCCCTGGCCTACCGGGGCTTCCCCTTAAGATTGTTTCTAAGTGGAACAACTCCAGTAAGTTATTTGCCTCAATAATTTGTCACATCTAATTTACTAAATTAGAAAAATCAACAGCAGTGGCCTGAGTGCTATTTTGTCATAATCACAGAGCTTGGAGCTAGAAGGGATACATTTTTGGGAAGCTTTTTAGGTGATTCTGATACCTAACCAAGTTTGGGAATCAAAGCTGTAGATCATCTAATTCAGCAGTTCTCAATCTCTGTTAGAATCAACAGGATATATTTTTTTAATTACTCAGGTATTTTATTGAGCCAGACATCAAAATACTTAAAGTCCCCCTAACATTTCTAATGTGCAGTCAGGGTTAAGAACAATTAATCTAGCTTAATTCCTTATTCAACGAGCACACTGAACTCTCCTCTTGAATGGAGTAAATTATTAAATTACTACAAGCATCTACAAATATGAATACTCAATTTAATGCAAAAAATCTTTACTGAGCACCTTTATGGTACAAATCCTGGCCCAAGTGGCCTTATTGATGCATAAGAGGGTTAAAAATAACTCAGAATTACACAAGGCAAAATAAGGCAAAAGCTATAGCAGGAAAAATAAGGTGTTTGGCTATTTCAAAGGGCTGAGAAATAACTGAAGGTCTTTATCAGGAACATGGCAGAAAATTCCTAAAAATCAGAGGATGTTGACTTCTAAAAGCTAGTTTCTGAACCTGTGGAACTGTAGATAATAATGTGACATAGATACTGCAATTCCATCTCACGCTTTGAAAGTTACCCTATGTGCCAAAAAATTGTAAAGACTTTAGCTCTTCGTGGACAGTAGAACTATAACATCCTGAAAGGAATATTGCTAAATAAGGATAACCTTTGATTTCCTTAAAATTAAGTGTTTAAGTTATAGGATTGCACTCACTATTTCTAAAAGTCCTGAAAAATTACTTGAGAATGATTGTGAATGATGGCTATGGAAGATGTGGTCATTGCTGGATATCTTTTTAAATACTTTTAACTTCCAAAATATATTCCAAAATATATGTCACTACTACAATTTTAGGAATACCCATCTAGTTCAGGGTCTCAGCACCTATTAGCTTAATCATCTCAGTCTCCTTTCTGATTTTCTTTCTTTCTTTGAATCTCTTACTTCATTCAATTAATTCGACATATTGTGGAATCAGTAAATCTAAAACACTAATTGCTTTAAATGTACAATGAAACTTCACTTTGCTATACATAAACTTATAATATACATTTATATGTTTTCTCCTTTCAAAGTTTGATTATCATTTGTTTGCCAAAGTAATACATGTGCATAATTTAAGAATCAGAAAATACAATAAGGCTTATAATAGAACACAGCTCTCTCCTGCTTTTTCCCTTCACACTCCAAATTTCTGCTCCCCAGACTTTTCAATACTGATGTTGCCTACTGATTTTCTACTCTAAAGGATCTAAAGGGTTTTCTATTTCAGATATACACTCCCTGTCCTCTGCCTTTCTGCAAATAATAGGGAATATACACTAAATAAGACAAAGTCCCCATATTTATGAACTTACATACTGCTGTAAAATGGTAAATAATAGACAAGTAGCCAAATAATCTAGTAATTCCAGAAAGTGATCTATGATACGAAAAAAAAAAAAAGAAGAACAAGAGGAAAAGATACATGCCCCCTTCCTCCATACACCCAGTGCAGTTATACCAACATTTTTGGTGTTTTCATTGGCATAACTAGACAAATACTACACAACACTGAGGCAAAACTTGTACTATGATTACCTTTCATTTATTGTACAACCACTTGTTTTCTCTGAATCTGAGAAACAAATTTGCATTTGTTTAATTTTCCATTTACTGAGAACTAATTCATTCCTAAACATGCTGCCAGAACTATACAACTTCTCTCGATATGTTCAAACACAAACACTACAGTTAATCTCCCAGGTTTTCTTCTTACTCCTCTTCTTTTTTTGCTCTTTCGTCATTCCTTCTAGAGACCTCTGCCTTCTTGCTCCAGTCTTGTCTGGTAGGTTTCCGGGTCTAAGGCACAGCTGATACCCTGGCCTCCCTTTATTGTCTTTCAGGATTTCCCTCTGACTCTCTCTTTGGTGGAGGTCCTTTCCTGGATACTCCTATCTTTCTTTCTTGATTTAGTCCTCCAGTAGCTTCTTGAGAGGGTGGCACGGGAAGTAAATTTCTGCAACCTCACATGATTGAGAATGTTTTTATTCCACTCTCACTCTTGATGGAGAGTCTAGGTATAGAATTCTAGTTTGAGGGATCCCTGGGTGGCGCAGCGGTTTGGCGCCTGCCTTTGGCCCAGGGCGCGATCCTGGAGACCCGGGATCGAATCCCACATCGGGCTCCCTGTGCATGGAGCCTGCTTCTCCCTCTGCCTGTGTCTCTGCGCCTCTCTCTCTCTCTGTGACTATCATAAATAAATAAAAATTAAAAAAAAAAAAAAAAAAAAAAAAAAAAAGAATTCTAGTTTGAAAATGATTTTTCCCCAGAAATTTGGAGGCATTGCTCCATTGCCTTCTGGTTTTCAGTAGTGCTACTGAGAATTCTGATGCTATTCTTGTTCTCAGGCCGTGGTAAGTGACATGTTCCCCCCCCTTCCCCCCCACTGGGAGCCTTAGGTTTCTAAAATTTCAAACATCTGGCTTTCACAAGATCTGGTTTTGTTTTTGTTTTTTTTCTGGAAAGGCAAAAAGTGTAGTGATTAGGAGCACAGGTTCTACGGCAGGACTGCTGAGTCTCTTAACTAACTCCATAACTTTGGGCAGTTTCCTCAACTTCTTTGTGCCTCTTTTGGCTGAAAATGAAGATAATACTAGTGCCCACAGCATTGGGTCTTGGGAAGGATAGTAATAACACTTCAAAATGTTTAAAACAGTGCTAGGTGCATAACAAAACTTATATAAACATTGGCTGTTACTGTTATTATTATTATTACAGATTTATTGAGCTGGATATTAATTGACTCAATTTAGAAACTCAGATTTTCACAGCTGGGACAACTGTTTCTGATATTTTTTTGATAATTTCTTCACCTTATTTCTATACTTCATTTTTGGAATCTTTGTTATTAATCCAATTCCCTCAGTGTTATATTTCAATCCATCTGCTATCCTATTTTAAATATCCAATATTTTTGGGATCCCTGGGTGGCGCAGCGGTTTGGCGCCTGCCTTTGGCCCAGGGCGCGATCCTGGAGACCCGGGATCGAATCCCACATCGGGCTCCCGGTGCATGGAGCCTGCTTCTCCCTCTGCCTGTGTCTCTGTCTCTGTCTCTGTCTCTCTCTCTCTCTGTGACTATCATAAATAAATAGAAGTTAAAAAAAATAAAAATTAAAAAAAAAAAATAAATAAATAAATATCCAATATTTTTGTTTTTTTTGAATGTGTGTACATGTATATTTATATATGTGTATATAAACTTTTTTAAGTGAATGCAACGTTTTCTCTTTCCTTTCTGATGATATTTGTTTAACATTTGTTTTTGTTGTCCAGGGCTTCCTCTGCTTTTTTCTATTTTATTAAAAGCTTTTCCCTGGTGATTCTTGGCTGTCTGTTTATACTTAAAACTGAGGCCGTTCAACTTCAGAATTTGCCAACTAGTGAGCTTTGCTGTAGAGAGATTGGGTTGGGGTAGGGATCCCCTGAAGAGACAGGCTCCTGTAAATGTCAGTTTCTGTAGACTTTTTACTTTGAGCTGGTCTTTTTTTTTCTAATTTTTTTTTTTTTTTTTTTTTTTATGATAGTCACACACAGAGAGAGAGAGAGAGAGAGAGAGAGGCAGAGACACAGGCAGAGGGAGAAGCAGGCTCCATGCACCGGGAGCCCAATGTGGGATTCGATCCATGGTCTCCAGGATCGCGCCCTGGGCCAAAGGCAGGCGCTAAACCGCTGCGCCACCCAGGGATCCCCCCCCCCCCTTTTTTTTTTTTTTTTTTAATCTTTTGCCTGGGAGGATAAGCCTGGCCCCTGGAGCTTTGGGAACTGAGCTGTGAAAGGGGTAGAAGAACTGTTTTTCATATAGACTCACACAATCCCCTTATTTTTATTTTTATTTTTAAAAATATTTTATTTATTTATTTATGAGAGACACACACACACACACACAGAGAGAGAGAGAGAGAGAGAGAGAGAGAGAGAGAGAAGAAAACTCCATGCAGGGAGCCTGACGTGGGACTCGATTCCAGGTCTCCAGGATCACGCCGAGGGCTGAAGGCAGCGCTAAACCGCTGAGCCACCCAAGCTGCCCAATCCCCTTATTTTTAGTATGCTGTCTCCTGGCTCAACTTCTCCACCCTGTGTAAGGTATATCTCGGTTGGTTGGGACCTAAATCTTATAGAATTTGAGGGGTCCTCTTCCAGACAAAAAATATGTATATAAAATTATGAAGCAAAACTCAATGCAGGACCTTAGGAGGGATCTGTGGAAATGAGGAGCCTAAGGCCTCAGTTCCATTAGCTTTATGGTAAATCTGACTTTTCATTCTGCCTTCTACCTGGAGCTGAAAGGGGTACCTGACTTTATTGGCTGAAGAGGGCATCTGGGAGGTCTAACTATTGTTTATAATCTTTTGGTTAATTCTCTTCTTTTTCATCCTACTCTATAGCCTGGTTCTTCAGGAATAACCAGTATCTTCAAACCCTGAGCCTTTTCGGCATTTATAGTTCAATGGGTATACTTGTTGTTGGAGCATCTCTCATCCCAGGCAGTTGGACTTCACTTGCTCTGCTGAGTGGTCTTTTACCACTCATTCACTCACTCCCCATTTTCTAAAATCTTTAAGATATCTCTAAGCTGCTGTTATTACCCACCCTGTTCACTTTGTTATAATGGGTTTATTCTTTTTAACAATGGCTTTGCTGCCATTTGTGTGAAGGTTTAGGAGAGTATAAAAATAAGCAACCATGTTCAACTGCCATGTTTAATTGGAAGCCTCATTCTATCATTAAATATTTTTACGTCTGTCATTAACTCTAATATTTTATTGCCATTTAAATAACTTCATTATAAACCAAAACATTTGCTGTACTCCATATTTGAAAAATAAATACTCCAATGTTCTTATTGTCTGGAATTTTTCTTTTTTGAGCCAATAAATAAATATTTGTTGGCCCAGCAAGCTAGTGTGCTCTCCTATTAATCAAGGTGTGAATATTCTGGGAAGGAGACTATGTCAGAAAATGCCTACAATTTTTTAAAACAAAATTGCAAAGTAATATATGTTAATAAAGGAATTTATTTAAAAATTCCCTTTGTTTCTATGCTTACTGAAAAATGCTGTGAAAAAATATTTTGTATGATTTATTCTCCTAGATGGTATTCAATACATGTTTATTAAATAAATAAATGCTCCTATAAGTAGTCCTATCTCATCTTCTCAGCTGACTTCATTTCTATGAAAATATTTCCTTTCCCAAACTGCGCTCCAAACTCTTGGCAAATGAGATATAAAAGCATTTACAGTAGTGTTTCCCAAACTGCTCCCTGGAATCTCAGATCTGTAAGAATAATAAGTAAAATCTAAGAAAATCATCTGTAACCAAATATACTTTATAAATTCTGTGTTCAACAAAATTAAATAAATTTCTTTACATCAAGGACTTCCCAGAGCCTCCACTATGGTAATATGCATTGCGAATCTTTAAGAAGGAAATTATTTTTTGTTTTTCTCAAATTTATTTACTACCAAACCTGTTTTAAGTAGCTTACTATTTATTCCTGACAAAGCAAGTTACTTCAAAATATGGTTTGAAGCACTTTTCTTTTTATCAACAATAGATTTCCTAAATCTGTATTATAAAAGATGTCATTTTCATCCCCAGGAGTTTTCATTCTAGATCTTGATCCAATTGCATGCTGGATCTTGATTTCTCAGGATTGCTCTATCTTGAAACTCTGGAATATCAGGTCAACTATGTTCCCATGGGGTCTAAATGATCCAGGGTGAAATAAAAACCTGTATCAGAGAACTTTTTATATTTGAGTTACTGGCTAAATGCAGATATGAATAAAGGATAACAACAGGATAGTATGGCACAAGATAGGCTATCAAGTAGTCCTGAACTGAGTGTCATGCTTATGCCTTAGGATCAGGGTCAATTTTAAGCAGAGTTAGGTAGAGAAAGAAACACTGAATATTCTCTGCTCTGCTCTTTAGTGTTTGCCAAACTTCCTTTCTGTGTGTATTAAACAGGCACATTTTATGGCCACAGCCTCAAACTGACTGAATCAGACTCCCAGGAGAGGGACCTAGGAATCTGCATGTAAGAAAAAGGTGATTCTTAGGACTGGTGGGTTTAGGAAATACAGCACTTTGTACCACAACTTTGGGGCTTGCCTGGCCACTCTGACCATGACATCCACATTGCTTTCAAATTGATGATAATCCTGTTGGAGAGTCTTAACTCACTTTCTGCCATGTGCCTCTTCTTTGCTTCAGATTCTGATTGTGTAATTGCTGAGCTCAGTCTCTCATCCTGGTTCTGATTTCTTTGTCTCTCTCTACTTAATATTTTGGGCAGGCATTAAATGGAGTGAATTCTCTCTAGGATTAATCTTGCCAGAGCAGCTTAAAAGCTCTGAATACCTTCTCCTAATATTTGAGGAAATTAAATGTTAAATAGATTCAAGGTAACTGAAGAATAGTTGTGGAAGAGGATTAAAAAATTAACAGAGAATTCAAAAAGTACAAAAAAGCAATAACTAAAAAGTATAATTTTTCTGTCCTACTTCTACCAGCTATGTAGTTCTATTTGAAAGCCACTAATATTTTATGAGATATGCTAGATATGCTACTACATTTATAAACATTTATGTAATCTGTATGTGCATATTTCTTTTACATGGAGATATCATGCAATATATCCTGTTCTGCTCCTTGCTTTTTTCACCTAATTTGGAGATTTTTATAGATTGAATTGTGCCTCCCTCCAAAATATGTTGAGGTCTTAACCTCTAGAGTCTCAGAAGGTAGCATTATTTGAAAAGAAATTTATTTTAAAAAGATTATTTATTTATTCATGAGAGATACAGAGAGACAGGAAGAGACATGGGCAGAGGGAGAAGCAGCTCCCTGTAGGGAGCCTGATGCAGGACTCAGTCCTAGGACTCCAGGATCATGACCTGTGCCAAAGGCAGATACTCAACCACTGAGCCACCCAGGTCATTGTAGAATAGTTAAGATGAGATCACACTGGAATAGGATCCTTCATCCAATGTGACTGGTGTCCTTACAAGAAGACTCAGAGACATACAGTGAGACTGTTATGTGACAACAGACAACAGAGGCAGACATTGGCATGATGTTGCTGCCAGCCACAGAATGCCAAGGCTTGCTGGCAAATCACCAGAATCCAGGAAGACGCAGGAAAGGACTGTCCCCTATAAGTTTCAGAGGGGACCTGACTATGCCAACACCTTGATTTTGGACTTCTAGTCTCCAGAACTGTGATACATTTTTGTTGGTTTAAGTCATACAGTTTATGGCATTTTGGGGGGGCAATTCTAGGAAACTAATACAGAGATCTTTCCATATTAATAGAGAGCTGCTTCATTCTATTTGATATTCTATTGTGTGGCTGAAGCATAAGTTATTTACTTGGCCCTCTACTGATGGATATTTAAATTGTTTTCAAACATTTGCCATTAAAAACAATGTAAAATGAATAGCCTCATATTTGTCATTTCATATCTGTGTCAGATTATTTCGGGCTAAATATATGGGAGTGGTGAATACTTTAATTGAAATAAGATGTTTTATACATGAATGGTGAGAATTATAACTTGAGTAACCTTAAGTTTCCATAAACAGAATATATAATAAAATTATGCTCAAGTCAATAATGATGCCAAGTGGCAGAACTTTGTCTTGACTCCTTTTTCATCCCTTCTCCTAATTGTCCACCTGCTGCATGGCCTTTTAAACAAACCTCCCTTCTTTTCTCTGGATCTCTGCTATACTTAAGTTTTTAGTGTCTTAATACTTAAGCTCTTAGGGTGGCTGTGAGGATCAAATGAAAAAAATTGTGAAAGCAATTGCCCTACATAAAGACGAGGATTGCCGTTGTCTTTGCCTTAAAGCAATGTTTGATAACTTTATTATGTTCTTCATCCACATTACACACACACACACATACACACACACAGAGGCATGCACAGTTGTTCTGGGTTATATCTCTGTTTCTTACATTTGTTTTCATGTATTTAGTAGTTTCTTACTGTCTCTTATATGTTACAACCACTAATATACTGTCTTCCCTACAAATGTTACTACCTGACTAATAAATATATATTCAGTGCTTCTGCATGCTAAATTTTTCATCAATGAAAATTCTTTACTTCCTGAAGGTAGCTTGAGGATTTCCTTTTTCTAGAATACAGTTTCTTTGAACTACATTCTTTCCTTTTCTTCTTTTCCCACATTAGAAAAACTGTTGAGGATATATTTTGTAACCAATGGAGTAAAAACAAACAGTACAAGATATATTTAATTGTTACAGCTAAACCATACACAAAGGAAGGAGGTAATTTCACCTGTCTTCCTAAATCATGAAGACTTTTCTTTCTAGGCAGGGTTTAGGATTGAGACCCTGGTCACGTGGTTATTGTTCTTAGTATCCTCAGCCTTGTAGCCTGCCAAGAATAGTCAGAGCTAATAGCAGGCTGTTGTTTATATGATATAATTGGCGAAGTGCTAGGAAGAGCCTGAAGTCTTCATACATCTCCCCTAGAGCATTCCAAAGCACTTAAAATTCCTACCTTCAGAGTTAATGCTTTCTTTTGCTCAAATGTAAGTAGCCTGAAGGGATATCATAATAAACCATTATCAGTCATCAGCAACTCAGCGTGAATTGGTCTATTAGATTCTTTTCCTGATAACAATAGATGGCCAAGAAGAAAGTGAGAATTCAACAGAGAAGTTTTTACTGAAGTCAGTTGTTTGTTGCAACTCCCTGAGAGAAAAATCTGGAGAGGTACTTATCTCCCATCACTGTTTTCACTGACTAGGAAACCAAAGCTCCTTTGGAGGGAGGGTGTACTTGGATTGAAGCCATCTAGAGAATTGAGCTAAAGGGATCTTCTTCACTTGCCTGAAGAGGCAACTCTAGGCAACATTGTGAAGAAGTGGCTGTTAAGCCTTTCTAAACTTTAAGTATGACAAGTATTGATATGATTCTGGAAAAATTCAAAATGGTATCTGGCAGTCAAAATGGTTTATCACTTCTTTAACACATAGTATTTAACACTTATTCTTTGAACCAAACTACTTACTAAGATGAAAATATTCTGTATTCCTGTCTTCCCTTTTTCATTTCTGTGACTATTGTGGAGTCACTGATCTCCACCCATTTTGGAAAAAACTTTTTGACTTTTTTTCTTAAAGATTTTATTTATTTATTCATGAGAGACAGAGAGAGAGAGAGAGAGGCAGAGGGAGAAGCAGGCTCCAAGCAGGGAGCCGGAAGCAGGACTTGATCCCGGGTCTCCAGGAGCATGCCCTGGGTTGAAGGCGGCGCTAAATCACTGAGCTAAACTCGGGGTTCCCCAACTTTTTTACTTCTTTGCTGAATATTTATGGCTAACAAAGTCTACTCAATATTCTTCATGCATCCTACCCACTGAAGCTAATCCCTATACCATGAGATCTGCTTGGGGAATTGAATGCCTGGTTAGTTGGGATACTTTCTTTTCTCTCTCTCTCTCTCTATCATTTTGGAAAGAGATGATATCTCATCTCAATAAAGCTGTTCAGACTCTTAGCCACTTCTTTTAGGAATTCACATTAATTTCAGAAGCAGTAAAGAATTGTAAATTGAAAATGCTCTACAGAAGAAACAGCCAACAAATTGTAGGTGGTTTCATAAATTAGATTCATCCATAGATGTTTCAACTCAAATATTGTTCTCTGTTATTGATTTATTGAACTTGTCATATTATCTCTTTATGAAATTTATCTGTTATGAGAAAATTTTCACTAAATGAAGAACTCCCCAATTCTTATAATAGTATTTTTATTCTATTACTGGCTCTTTCTCCTCTGCCTAAAAACATGCTCAAGCCTTTCTTCATCCTAGAATTTTAAAAAATCCCTTCTTGGAGAGTTTACT
The DNA here is from genome assembly GCF_003254725.2 of Canis lupus dingo. Classification (NCBI taxonomy): domain Eukaryota; kingdom Metazoa; phylum Chordata; class Mammalia; order Carnivora; family Canidae; genus Canis; species Canis lupus. Next base: position 43,018,359 of record NC_064254.1, read on the forward strand.
ACTCAAGTAAATGCTTCATGCCTTTCCTCTTTTTTACAGACTTCTTGAGACGTCTCCATGTCCTAACCTCCCATTTGCTCATTAACTGATGATATTATTATTATTAATAGGTAATATTTTTTGAGTGAATAATGTGTGCCAGGCAGTGTATAGCTTACACATATTATCTCATTTTTATCTTCCAAGGACTGAATGAAGTATGGGTATCAATAGTAGTCTTCTTTATACAGATGGGCTTAGCCAGTGTTAGTAGATTGCTCAGCAAATCCAACAGTGAGTAGGTGGCAGCATAAACTCCAGTTTCATCCTATAGGTGCTGTCTATGTCATTGTTATTATCCACATGTGTACTGTCTGCACCAATTCACTGTAACCAATTGTTGCCTACTCATCATACTCAAAGGTTTATTTTCAATTTTATCCTATTCAGTCTCCCACAGCAGTGGTCAATGTTGGACTTTTAGACCTTTCTCTATCCTTTGTTTCTACCATATTATACTGTTAGTACTTTCACATTTCTAACTTTTTTTTTGACATTGCTGTTCTTTTCAAAATATTGGGCTAATCTGAATTTTTTTCTTCCTTTAAGTGTCTTCACTGGGTGGTCTGAGTGACTCTTATGTCCTCAATAATCACCTCAACTCCCTTTCTCCTGAGCTTCAGTTTCATCTCTACTGATAGGCACCACAAACTGGAAATATCTAAATCAATTACATTATCTTTTACCCAAAGCCTATTCCTCTTTCTGCAATCCCTCCCTCAATCTAAGACATAGTTTATATATATCCTCAACCCTGAGTATGGGTAAAAAGTGCATTTTTAAAATCTCTTCTTCTTTTTTTCCTGTATTTAATTGGTTACCAAGTATAACCATGTGTATACCATGTGTATTCTCATTTTTAAATTTAAAAGTTTGTCCATTCATCTATCTCCATTACCATTTCTACTGTGTTAGCCCAGATCCTCATCCTATCTCATTTCCTTCGAGGTTAAGTGTTATGTATTGTACTTTATTATATTCCCTACATTAAAATTCCGTAGCCCAATTTTGTATACAAAAATAGACTATCAGACATTTGTTAATAAATGAATATATACCTAACACTTTTATTTCATAAAGATTACCATCTAATACTAACACAGCACTTGTTATTCACCAGACATTACTCTAAATGTGTTAGCTATATTACCTTACTTAGTATTTACACATTTCTTCTGAGGTAGGTATAATTACTATTCCCATTTTATAGATGGGGAGACAGACAAAGAAAAGTGAACTGACTTATCCAAGTCTATACAGCTGATAAGTGACAGCCAGAATTAGATCACTGTTTCATTTTAAATCCGTGCTCTCAATCATTGCACTTCCTTACAGTTCCTTTGCTCTGCTTCTGTGTATTACATTGAGATCCTAATTATTTTTCCGTTATAGCTATGAGATACAATAGTTCTCAATTAACAAACTTACAGATATAGATCTGGAAGTAAATTCCTATTTTCAGCTTCCTCCAACCCCTCAACTAATCCTAGAATAATTCAAAACCAAGTTAGTTCAGAATTTAAAGGAAAACTGGAAATGAAAATAGGGTCCATTGGCCTAATAACAAGTAGAGTTACAAACAACCAGCACGGTTCCTGTAACCCAAGCAACATTAGACCCCAGGAGCTATGTCTGGATATCTTGGTGAGTATTAGCTCTTGTCACGTTGGACAATGGGTAGCACTGAGTTGAGAAGATAAGGTTATAAGACGGGACAAAACATAGTATGGAGCTGCCATTCAGGACAAAGTGAGTAGATGCTATAGAATGAGTGAAAGTAAAAGAGCAGTCCACATGGAGGAATGGATTAATGTCAATAAATGTGAAGGAGTCAAGAATACAAAGAAACTGAGAGCCAAAATGGGTCATGGGTGAGAGAGCAGAGAGCAGACAGCAAAAGAGAATGCGTGCCAGAGACAAGAATACCTTCAAAATGAGGGTAAAGTCACTTCAGATGTCTTACATTCTGCAGATTTTTGAACTGAAAAGCAGAAGACTTGATTCTATGATCATTTAGAAGTGCAATCCTTGAAAAGCCACTAAACTATCTAGAACTCACCTTTCTCATCTGTAAAATCAATTTTTAAAAAGTTTTATTTATCTTAGAGATAGAGAGCATGTGAGCAGGGGGAGGGGCAGAGGGAGAGGCTCTCAAGCCTACTCTGCACTGAGTGCAGAGTTGGATGAGCTTTATCTCATGACCCTGCGATCATGACCTGAGCCTAAATCAAAAGTGGGACATTTAACTGACTGAACCACCCAGGTGCCTCTGTAAAAACAAAGTTCAACATGGTAATCTCTGATAATTATATAGTTACAAAGTCTAATATCCTTTACACAATGGTCCTAATGATTTTTGATTGTGGACTCTTAATAGCAAAGAAATCTGAGCAAGTACCCCCATTTAGGAAAGTGCCAGATGGACAAATTTGTAAATTATTCATAAATGTATTAATCTGTACAAATACTACTTTACTAATACATTAAGTATGTTATGAAACATAGAAATGGAAACAGAGGGCAGCCCTGGTGGCTCAGAGGTTTAGCGCCGCCTTCGGCCCAGGGTATGATCCTGGAGACCCGGGATCAAGTCCCACGTCAGGCTCCCTGCATGGGGTCTGCTTCTCCCTCTGCCTGTGTCTCTGCCTCTCTCTCTCTGTATCTGTCATGAGTAAATAAATAAAATCTTTAAAAAAAAAATGGAAACATACGATAAGGATTAAATAATATGGTTATTTATACATGTTTTATCAACTGTGATGTATCATATAATCATTAACTAGTATCTCAAAGCACAGGATACAATGAGGTTTATCATTATAATGGATATAAATGCCTATTTAAAATATTCCTAGAAAATTTTGATTTTTGCCCACTTCTTGTTAGATCTGATTAGATTTTTGTTACTTTTATATTGCAGTTTGCCTGACACCTTTCTTGGATTTAGATAAGTGTCAGGATTGTCAGTTTCTTGTTCACTCACTCTTGCTTATCAGTATTATCTTATTATGAAGTTTCTTTGAAAGAATTTTTAAAAAACATGTTTCCGTTATGTAAGTATTCATTCAGTTAACTAGATTACAGTACATAAGTCCATCTCACCTGACTTTGGATTCCCACGATAGTAGCTCCCGAGGGAAGGACTAAATGCAGGTCATTTTCTTGGGAGGTGATCTTCACAAGCTCAAGGGCACAGTGATATATAGGGTGTGTTATGGAGCACGTTGCTGCTGTGGGCTCACTCCCAATAGCGACCTCTCAAGTCATGTTGGATATACCTCAGAATCATCCTTTCCTGGATGACCAGGGCAGCTGGGGCATTTATCCACCAACTTTCATTCCCCATTGATTGATGGTTGTTTCCAGTGGCTTTAATTCCCTTTCACTTCTGGGTTACATCCTTCTTTGGCAGAGTGAACTCCAAACTCCCTTGGTGCTGGAGAATCAGGCACAGAAGAGAGATACTGGTGCTAGTGGTGGAAGGCTTTTAGTGTGCTGCAAACTGTTTACTGCCCCTAAGGTCAATTCAGGTGGGCTCAGCAAGTATGGCCCATGGTATCTACAGTGTCTGCTACACCTGGTGATGGTGAGGATTAGGATTAAGGTTAAGATTAGTAAATAGTGATAAATTGAAGTAAACAAAGAAAGAACAGCACTGACATCTATCTACCATCCCCCTTCTTTCCTCAGGGGAATATTGAGTTCCATATTTTGACAATCTGTATATTAAACACAGTAATAAAGTATATTTTCTACATTTTTGGGCAAAATATGTAAGTGGATGCTGTAATATTTTCTTTCCACATTTTGAAGGTCATCTTGCATATCTCTTAGGGGCTTGCATCTCTTACTTATGATCAGCTCTAGTGTGAGTGACCCAAATGCTAGGTTCCTTAAGCTGCTGAGATATACTTTCTGAAAAAGCTGCTTCAGTCCCAGGAAGACATGCCAGGTGTAGCAGGTCCTGGCAACCTTTATCCCTCTAATGCAAAATTCTGGGCTTCTGCTAGCAGCACACCTGCACATCCTCCAAGGACAAGTGCCGAAATACCCTGGAATCCTCTGGAGAGTGCTAAAACATCAGAGCCCTCTTACAGGAAGTACTGCAAGGAGTGACTGCCTATTCAAGAAAACTAACTAGAAGGAGGATGAAAATGACCTCTATCTGCATTTAAGCTGATCTATAGAGCAAAGTTTAATTGTCGTATCATTGATGTTTATCATTTTCTCTAAATATACCTTTGGCATTATCACAATTCTATACATGATGTTAGGTGAATTAATTGAACAATTTGGCATTTGAATGACATCGATTAGGTAATTCCTGTATGCTAAATCCCTGTGAAAAGGAGCAGGAGTTCTAAAAATATCGGTAAAACTCAGTCTCCTACTTACAATATAGGAGGCAGAATGAGCATTGCATATAAGCAACCATAAAGCAATGTGGAAAGAAATAAGATGCGTAAGAAAAATATTAAGGGCTGTGAATAATCTAAAAAAATTATTTCTGCACCAAGCAATTCATTATTTCTTGTGATAATGGCTAAGCTTAGCCCAAATTCCATGCCTTAGAAATTTCTTTAAACATGTTCCACTAGTAAGTTCACCAGTTGAAGTTTAGTAGTAAGCAGCCTTGGGCTTATAAAAGACAGAAATTGGGCAGCCACAGTGGTGCAGCGGTTTAGCACCGCCTGCAGCCCAGGGTGTGATCCTGGAGACCCAGGATTGAGTCCCACGTTGGGCTCCCTGCATGGAGCCTGCTTCTCCCTCTGCCTGTGTCTCTGCCTCTCTCTCTGTGTCTCTCATGAATAAATAAGTAAAATCTTTAAAAAAAAAAAAAAGACCGAGAAATCTGAGATGGGCCTTTAACTCAGTGATAACTACACTGGGCTCTAAAAAAAAAACAAAAACACTCCAAAATACTAAAGAGACAAAGCAGAATACTTTTCTCTTAGTTATAAAAAGAAAATCTAATGTTTTGTGGTCTCTTTTTAAGTCACAAACTTTTAAGAATACAAAACTAAGCAATAGAACAAACCATGCAATATTTGTACTGACGATATACTGTTGCAGCCTTCTTGAGCATGAAAATATTCTCAATAAAAGTTTTATCATAAAATGGAACCTGATATGTTAGGTGTCTTTTTTCTCAGCCAGAAATCAATTTATAATGAGATTATACACACGAAAGAATTTATAGCAGATATTTTAATAGGAAACCTAATAAAGTTTTTTAGAAATATAATAAAAAATATTTCATGCTCAAATAAGTAAGAATTCTATACTTTTATTAGGTACAACTTGAGATCAAATAAGTACATTTTTGCATTCTGTCCAAAGACTAAAAAATGTTATAATAAATTGCTTACAATAAAATGTATTTGTCACATTAGCTATATACACATATATTTGATAACTTTTAATTTATTTGTTATTAGTATTAAACTTATTGAAATATAGTTGACACACAATATTATTAGTCTCAGGTATACAACATAGTGTTTTGACTATTCTATCCATTATTCAATACTCACCAGGGTAAGTGTTGTCACCATAAAGTGTTATTACAATATCATTGACTATATTCCTTTTTATCCTTGTGACCTATTTATTTTATAACTAGTTATTTTATAGTCAATATCATTGACTATATTCCTTTTTATCCTTGTGACCTATTTCACCCATCCCCCCAGCCCTCTGGCAACCACCAGTTTGTTCTCTGTATTTATGATTCTGTCTCTGTTTTTCTTTGTTCCTTTTTCTGCTTTTTTAGATTTCATGTGTAAGTGAAATCATATGGTATTTGTCTTTCTCCATCTAACTTACTTCCCTTATCATAATACCCTCTAGACCCACCTATGTTGTTGCAAATGGCAAGATCTCATCGTTTTTTATGACTGCATAAGATACCATTATATATACACACACCACATCTTCTTTATTCATTTATCTATTCATGATCACTTGGATTGCTTCCTAATTTTGGCTCCTGTAGATAATGCTGCAATAAACACAGGGGTGTATATTTTTTTGAATTTGTGTTTTTGTTTTCTTTGAGTAAATACCTAGGAGTGGAACCACTGGATCATATGATATTTCTATTTTTAATTTTTTGAGGACCCTCCCTACTGTTTTCCACAGTGGTCACACCCATTTACATTCCCACCAACACTGTATGATGTTTCCCTTTTCTTCATATCCTCACCAAAATTTGTTATTTCTTTCCTTTTTAGTATTAGTCATTCTGACTGATATGAGGTGCTATCTCATTTTGGTTTTGATTTGCATTTCTTTGATGATTAGTGATGTTGAGCATACTTTCATGTGTTTGTTGGCCATCTGTATGTACTATTTGGAAAAATGTTTACTAAAGTCCTCTGTCCATTTTTTAATCATATTGTATGTATGTGTGTATTGAGTTGTATCAATTCTTCACATATTTTAGGTATTAGCCCTTTATCAGATATATCATTTACAAATATCTTGTTCATTCAGGAAGTTGCCTTTTTGTTTTGTTTATGGCTTCCTTCGCTGTGCAAAATCTTTTTATTTTGGTGTAGTCCCAATAGTTTAATTTTGCTTTTATTTCCCTTGCCTGAGGAGACAAATCCAAAGATATGTTGCTAACGCTGCTGTACAAGAGATTATTGCCTATTTCCTTTTCAGAGTTTTATGGTTTTAGGTCTCACATTTAGGTCTTTAATCCATTTTGAGTTTATTTTTGTGTATGGTGTTAGAAAGTGGTCTAGTTTCATTCTTTTCCACGTAGCTGCTCAGTTTTTGCAACACCATTTATTGAAGAGTCTGTCTTTTCCTGATTGTATACTCTTGCCTTCTTTACTGTAGATTAATTGACCATATAGGCATGGATTTATTTTCATTCTGTGCCATTGATCTATGTATCTGTTTTTGTGCCAATGCTATACTGTTTTGATTACTATAGCCTTGTAGTATACCTTGAAATCTGCCATTGTGATACTTCTAGCTTTGTTCTTTCTCAAGATTGTTTTGGCTATTTAGATAACTCTTTAAAAACACTTCAGTCACTACCTCCAAATTACTATTTACATATATTTTCTTTATGTGAGCTCTGATAAGCTTTGGTGAAATTACAAAACTTCTCATAACACCAAGCTGCTGAAGTACCAACCTAAATCCTGTTGTTTGGTGCAGTGAATATTCCACCATTGAATCTACATCATGAAAAGTGTATTATTTTTTTAACTTTTTTTTTTTTCAGATGGAGTGAATCATCTTTTTCCTTTAGGAAAGAGAGTAAAAGAAAGGTCTATTCCCTTAAAAATGCTATAATTTCTAATTTTTTTTCTGGAAGTTAAAGATTATTCTAAAATCCTATTAGCTATTAAGGTATCAGATTGATTATTTAAGTATTTCAAATTGCACTAGGATTAAAGTAAATGATTGAGATACTTTGTAACCCATCTATCTATCCATGTAGTCCTTCAATAGGTGCTTTCCTTGGCAGTGGGAATAAAAAGAAGAAAGGATGATAATCTGATGTAAAAGTCAATGATGTAAACAAATAATTACCATACATGAGGTATCATAATTCACATGGGTAATGCATAGAATGGAGCAGTGCATACTCTCTGAGGCTATAACATTTCAAAAAGGTGATGCTAAGGTGAGTATTAGAGAATGAACATGAGTTTACCAGGCAGGTAAAGAAAGTATCTGTGTGAAAAGTCCTCTGAGTAGTGTTGAATGTTCAAAATCAATGAAAGAAAAAAATATAACATGTAAAGGCATCCACAAATTTATCGGTATCGTGGGAGAGTGGGATACAAGGAGTAATTGAGGCAAGGGATGTGCAGGGCATGAAGGTTACACTAAAGGGTCTGGGCCTCATGCTGGAGGTGATAAGGTATCATTAAGGCTTTGAGCAGAGAGTGAACAGCTCAGAATTTTGTCTTTAAAAAGATGTCTCCATTACAGTATGGAGAATGCATTAGAAATGAGCTCTCCTGGGACTTTCTTAATTATGGTCATGATTATGTTTAAAATTCACTTGTCTGATTTTTTTAAAAAATATTTTATTTATTTAACAGAGAGAGAGAGAACAAGCAGGTAGAGCAGCAGCGGGAGAGGGAGAAGCAGGCTCTCTGCTGAGCAGGGAGCCGGGTGCAGAACTCAATTCCCAGGACCCTGTGATGATGACTTGAGCCAAAGGCAGACACTTAACTGACTGAGCCACCCAGGTGCCTCATCCAATTTTCTTTTAATTCAAAAATTTTGATTATTACTTTTAACTGTTTTATTGAGATATAGGTTACATATCAAATTATTCATCCATTTAAAGTATACAATTCAACAGTTCTCTAGTATATTCAGTTATGAAACCATAGCCATAATCAATTTTAGAACATTTCAATCAGCCCCAAAAGAATCCATGTTCATTAGCAGACAGTTCCCATTTCACCCACTACCAATTCCAGTTCTAAGCAATTATTAATCTACTTTCTATTGTTACAAATTTGCCTATTCTTGATATTTCATACAGAGTCATATAATATGTGGCCTCCTTTGGCTTTTTTCATATACCATAATGTTTTTAAGATTCATTTATGTCATAGCATGTATTAGTACTTCATTCCTTTTTATCGACAAATAATATGCCATTGTATAAATATACCACATTTGTTTATTCATCCATCCACCAATTGATGGACATTTGGGAACAATGTCCAAATACTGTTTAAACAATGTCCAAAATGTGGAAACATTTTTTTGGCTAGTATGAATAATGCTGCTATTAATACTCATTTACAGATTTTGATAGGGATGTGTTTTTATTTCTCTTGAATACATACCAAGGGATGTAACTGCTGAATTATGTGGTAACCTTTCATTTAACATTTTAAGGAGTTGCCAAACTGTTTTCCTAAGTAGCTGCACCATTTAACATTCCCACTCACAGTGTATGAGGATTCTAATTTCTCCACATACTCACCAACACTTGTTATTATTTGTTTTGGTTGTAGCCATCCTCGTGGGAGTAAAGTGTTATCTCATTGTAGTTTATTTTTACTTAAATTTTAGTTAACATATGTGCAATATTGGTTTCAGAAGTAGAATTCAGTGATTCATCACTTACATACAATACCCAGTGCTCATCACAAGTGCCCTCTTTAATATCCGTCACCCATCTAGGCCATCCCCTACCCACTTCCCTCCCTCAACCCTCAGCTTGTTCTCTATCATTAAGAGTCTATTATGGTTTGTTTCTCTCATTCCCCTTTCCCATGTGTCCAACTGTTTTGTTTCTTAAATTCCACATATGAGTGAAATTATATAGTATTTGTCTTTCTGATTGACTCATTTCGCTTAGTGTAATATATTCTAGCTCCATCAGCATCATTGCAAATGGCAAGACTTCATTCTTTCTGATGGCTGAGTAATATTCCATTGTATATACATACCATAGCTTCTTTATCCATTCATCAATTGATGGACATTTGAGCTCTCACCATAGTTTGGTTATTGTTGATAATGCTGGTATAAACATTGCAGTGCATATACCCCTTCATATTTGTATTTTTGTATCCTTTGGGTAAATATCCAGTAATTCAATTGCTGGATCATAGGATAGTTCTATTTTTGTTTTTTAAGGAACCTCCATGCTGTTCTCCAGAGTGGCTGCACCAGTTTCATTCCCACCAACAATGTAAGGAGTATTCCCCTTTCTCTACCTGTTGTTTCCGTGTCGTTAATTTTAGCCATTCTGACAGGTGTGAGGTGATATCTTATTGTGGTTTTCATTTGTATTTCCCTGATGACGAGTGATGTTGAGCGTCTTTTTATGTGTCTATTAGCCATCTGGATGTCTTCTTTGGAAAAGTGTCTGTTCATGTCTTCTACCTATTTTTTATCTGGGTGACTTGTTTTTCGGGTGTTGAGTTTGATAAGTTCTTTATAGATTTTGGATACAAACCCTTTATCAGATATGTCATTTGCAAATATCTTCTCCCATTTCAGAGGCTGCCTTTTAGTTTTTCTGATTGTTTCCTTCACTGCGCAGAAGATTTTTATCTCGATAAAGTCCCAATAGTTTACTTTTGCTTTTGTTTCCCTTGCCTCCAGAGACATATCTAGTAAGAAGTTGCTGTAGGTCGAAGAGGTTGCCTCCTGTGTTCTCCTCTAGGATTTTGATCATTTTCTGTCTCAAATTTAGGTCTTTCACCCATTCTTAATTTATTTTTGCTTATGATGTAAGAAGGTGGTCTGGTTTCATTCTTTTGCATGTGGCTGTCCAGTTTTCCCAACACCAATTGTTGAGGAAACTCTTTTTTTCATTGGATATTCTTTCTTGGTTTATTGAATATTAGTTCACCATGTAGTTGTGGATTATCTCATTGTAGTTTTTTTTTTCTCATTGTAGTTTTGATTTGCATTTTCCTAATCACTAAAGATATTATCTTTTCATGGTCTTATTGGCTATTGTATATCTTTTGCTTTTTGAGGAACCTCCATACTGTTCTCCAAAATAGTTGCACCAGTCTGCATTCCCACCAACAGTGCAAGAACATCCTTGCCAACAGAAATGTCAATTCAGTTTCTCTGTCCATTTAAAAAATTGGTTTGTTTTTTATTACTGAGTTGTAAGAATTCCTTATATATTCTAGATACAAATCTGTTATCAGATATATGATTTATAAATGTTTTCTCCCATTTTGTGGGTTATCTTTCATTTTCTTGATGGTGTCCTTTGAAGCATAAAAGTTTTTGGCTTTGATGAAATCCAATTAATATATTTATTGTTACTGTTTGTGTTCTTGTTATATCTAAAAAGGCTTTCTTTAACCCAAGGTCATGAAGATTTATTTATATTTTTTCTAAAAGCTTTATAGTTTTAGTTCTTACTTTTAGGTCTATGATTCATTTAGAGTTCATTTTTTTAGAAGGGAGATGTCCAAGTTCTTTTTTTTTTTTTTTTTTTTTGCATGTGGACATCTCATTGTCTCAGCACCATTTGTTGAAGGTAATCTTTCTTCTAAATGGTCTTGGCACTTTTCTCAAAAACTAAATGAATACAAAGGTGAGAGTTTATATCTAAACCTTCAGCTTTATTCCATTGATCTATTAGACTGTCCTTATGCCAGCACAACATTCTCTTGATTGCTGCAGCTATGTAATATATGTTTTGAAGTCATCAAGTGTGAATCCTCCAACTTTGTTAACTTTCAATATGATTTTGGCCACTTTGGGTCCCATGCATTTCTTTATGAATTTTAGGATCAATTTATCAACTTCTGTAAAAAACTCAACTGAGAATTTAATATGGATTGTATTGGATCTATAGACCAATTTGTGAATATTGTCATCTCAATATTAAAGTCTTATAATACATGAACAAGAGATGTCTATCCATTTATTTACGTCTTCTTAACATCTTTCAGCAAAGTTTTATAGTTTTCCTCCCTGCTTTACTGAGGTATAATTGCAAAATAAAATTATATATATATATATATTTATTTTTAAGATTTTATTTATTTATTCATGAGAGACACACACAGAGAGAGGCAGAGACACAGGCAGAGGGAGAAGCAGGCTCCATGCAGGGAGCCCTACATGGGACTCGATCCCAGGTTTCCAGGATCATGCCCTGGGCTAAAGGCGGCACTAAACCGCTGAGCCACCCGGGTTGCCCAAAATTATATATATTTAAAGTTGTAATGTGATAAACCATTGCCTCACATAGTTACTATTTTTTTATTTTTGCAATGAGAATGTGTAAGATCTACTCACATAGCAAATTTCAAGTAGACAATATAATATTATAAACAATAGTCACCATGCTATGCATTAGATCCTCATAATTTATTCATCTTGTAATAGAAAGTTTGTGCCTTGTAACCAACATCTCCTCATTTCCCCCATCTTTAGCCCCTGGAAACCACCATTCTACTTTCTGTGTCAATGAGTTTAACTTTTTTTTCACATATAAGTGATACCTACATTATCTGTCTTCCTCTGGCTTATTTCACTTAACATAATACCCTCCGAATTCATTCAGGTTGTCACAAATGGCAAGATTTCCTTCTTTTCTATGGCTGAATAATATTCCTGTATATGTGACACATTTTCTTTATTCATCTATCCATCAATAGACAGTTAGGCTATATCCATATGTTGGCTACTATGTGTAATATAGCAATGAACATGGGAGTGCAGATAGTTCTTTGAGATACTGATTTTGTTATACCCAGAAGTATGATTGAGGGATCACATGGCAGTTCCATTTTTAATGTTTTGAGGAACTTCCAAATTGTTTTCCATAGTGCATTATTTACCTTCCTATCAACAGTGTACGAGGGTTCTTGTTTCTACACTTCTACACATCTTTGCCAGTACTTGTTATTTCTTGTTTTTCTAAGTAAAAGCAATTCTAACTGGTGTGAGGTGATGTCTCATAGTGGTTTTGATTTGCATGTCCCTGATGATCAGTGATGTTGAACACCTTTTCATGTATCTATTGGTCATTTGTATGTTGTCTTCTTCTTCTTCTTCTTCTTCTTCTTCTTCTTCTTCTTCTTCTTCTTCTTCAATTTTCATCTTTGCTTTCTTTACAGAAATGTCTATTCAGGTCCCTTGTCAACTATTTAATCTTTTTTCCCCTTTTTTCCTTTTTTTTTTTTTTTTTTTGCTATTGAGTTGTATGAGTTCCTTATATATTTTGGATATTAATCTCATTTCTCATATATGGTTTGCCAACATTTTCTCCCATTCCAAGGGTTGCCTTTGCATTTTATTGATGGTTTCCTTTGTTGTGCTAAAGTGTTTTCATTTGCTGTTGTCCCACTTGTCTATTTTTGCTTTTGTTGCCTATACTTTTGGTGTCATATCCAAAAAATCATTGTCAAAACTAATGTCAAGGAGCTTTTCCCTTTTTTTCTGTTAAGAATTTTATAGTTTTAGGTTTTATATTTAAGTCTTTAATTTATTTCAAGTAATTTTTGTTAGTGGTGTAATCTAGGGATCCAGGATCATTTCCATGTGGATATCCAGTTTCTCAGCACCATTTGTTGAAAACACTCTTTTCCTTCATTGAGTTTTCTTGATGTCCTTGTCAAAGGTTCTTTGGCCATATATTTGAAGGTTTATTTCTGGTCTTCAGTTTATTTTTGAATGAACGCAACTCTACTATGATTAGATTAGACTCTTTAAATAGTGATTAAATGCATGGTTTCTTGTATCAGTCTGCAGGAGCATAGGTACTCCACCATTTACTGTCTGATGTTAGACAGTTTATCTTTCTGCAACCTATTTTCCTTATCCATAAAACAACAATAATGATAGTGCCTCCCTAAGGATGGGATTACAAAGATTAAATAAGAGAAAGCTTGTTTAAAATGCCTGATACATAGAAAGTACTAAAAAAATCTTAGCTATTATTATTGCCTATTTTTCACAATTTTATTAGAACACATGCAACACAATTATAGCTCCCTAAGGATCTTCAGATGGTTTCTTATGGATCTTAGGATTGTTTATTCTATTTCTGTGAAAAATGTCAATGGAATATTTATAGAGATTGCATTGAAGTTGTAGATCACTTTGGGTACTATAGACATTTTAACTATACTAATTCTTCCAATCCATTTATTTATGTCTTCCTCAATTTCTACCTTCAAATCTATAGTTTTCATTGTTCAAGTTTGGGTTTTTCACCTCCTTGGTTAAGTTTGTTAATACTTAATTAAATTTGTTAATATTTGCTTAAGTTTTTTTCAATGCTATTGTAAGTGCGATTGTTTTCTTAACATCTTTTTTGTATAGCTCATTGTTAGTAAATAGAAACACAAATGATTTTTATATGTTGATTTTGTATCCTATTTACTAAATTTACCCACTCTAACAATTTTTTGGTGGAGTCTTTAGGGGCTTCTATGTTTCAGATCATGCCATCTATAATAGGAACATTTTTACTTCTTTCTTGATTTGGATATCTTTCTTTTCTTGCCTAGTTGCTCTGGCAAGGACTTCCACTAATACAGTGAATAGAATATGGTGAATAAAGGCGAGCATCTGTCTTATTACTGATCTTGGAGGAAAAGCCTTTGGATTTTCACTGTTGAGTATGTTAGCTATGGACTTGTCATATCTGGTCTTTATTATGTTGAGGTATGTTCTTTCTCTACCTAATATTTTGAGACTTTTTATCATGAAATCATGTTGAATTTTGTCTAATGCTTTTCTGCATCTATTGAGATGATCACACAATTTTTTTAAAGCTTTATTTATTTATTCATTTATTTATTATGATGGACACAGAGAGAGAGAGAGAGAGAGGGAGAGGCAGAGACACAGGAGGAGGGAGAAGCAGGCTCCATGCCAGGAGCCCGATGTGGGACTTGATCCCGGGACCCCAGGATCGCGCCCTGGGCCAAAGGCAGGCACCAAACCACCGAGCCACCCAAGGATCCCCCGATCACAGAATTTTTATCCTTCACTTTGTTAATCTACTGATTTGTGTATATTGAACCATCCTTGCATCCCAGGGATAAACCTACCTCGATCATGATGTATAATCATTTTAATGTTCTGTTAAATTCAGTTAGTATTTTTTCACCTATGTTCATCATGGATATAGAATTCTCTTTCCATGTGTCCTTTTCTGGCTTTGGTATCAGTGCAATGATGCCTCATAAAATGATTTAGAATGTTTACCCCTCTTCAGTTTTTAAACAGAATTTGAGGAGAATTAGCATTAATTTTTTTTAAGTGTTCAGTAGAATTCATCAGTGAAGCCATCTATCTATTCCTTTGTTGGGACATAGTTTCCTTATTGATTTTCTATATGGATTATCTATTCACTGATGTAAGTGGGGGTATTTAAGTTTCCTACTATTATTGTATTATCATCAGTTTCTCTCTTTATGTTCACTAATATTTGCTTTATGTATATAGGTGCTCCAATGTTGGGTACATAGATGTTTATAATTGTTATATTCTTTTGTTGGATGTCTCCCTTTCATTTCTGATGTTTTTTCTTTTTTTTCTTAGTCTAGCTAAAGGCTTGTCAATTTTGTTTATGTTTTGAAGAAAACAACTTTTCATTTCATTGATCTTTTCTATTGGTTTTCTAGTTTCTAATTCACTAGTTTTTTCCTTTGATCTTTGTTATTTCCTTACTTTTGCTAGCTTTGGGCTTAGTTCTGCTTTTTTAGTTCCTTGAGGTATAAATTTAGATTGCCATTTGAAATATTTCCTTTTTCTTAATTAGGAATTTATTGCCTATTTTTGCCCTTTTAGAATGCTTTGGACCTCCATCACAAGAACCAGCTTCCTGGTAACTCCTGATGTTATACCTCCTCATCCTCCCACATCACTGCTGCTGTTATGACTGGATGTCTCCTTATTGGGAATAAATATCCCAACTTTGAGGCCAATACTATCATTGGCCATATCCATCTCTATGACTTTTTGAGAGGTCACATGGGGCATTCTTTTGTCCCATGCTTGAGATCTTACCACAGTGTGTATTTTTTTTTTAAACTTTTATTTATTTATGATAGGCACACAGTGAGAGAGAGAGAGAGGCAGAGACACAGGCAGAGGGAGAAGCAGGCTCCATGCACCAGGAGCCTGACGTGGGATTCAATCCCGGATATCCAGGACTGCTCCCTGGGCCAAAGGCAGGCGCCAAACCGCTGCGCCACCCAGGGATCCCTTACCACAGTGTGTATTACAAAGCTTGGTAGAGCAGCAAATCTAGCACTACAATTTAGCAAGAGGAATGTAAAAGATGATTGCTCTTTTAATAGACCATGCTGAAGACCATCCTCCTGGAGTAAGGGTATCACTGCTTACAATGGTGAGAAGTCCACAGAAATGTTACCTTTTCTAATCATTGATGATAAGAATCAAGAGTTTACAATCTTGTTGGGCATTCTGGGCACAGCAGAGAAGAATATACAGGGCATTCCTATGACAGCTTGTGTGATGTTTATTTTTGGTCCTGATAAGAAATTGAAGCTGTCATCCTCTATTTAGCTACCACTGGCAGAAACTTTGATGAAATTCTCAAAGTAGTTATTTCTTTCAAGCTGACATTGGAAAAGACAGTTGACACCCTGGCTAATTGGAGGAATGAAGACAGAGTGATGGGCCTTCCAATCATCTCTAAAGACATAACCAAAAAATTTCCCTAAAGGAGTCTTTACCGAGGTGCTCCCATCTGG